>NC_042617.1:536717802-537017802 GCF_901001135.1 Rhinatrema bivittatum
AATCTGGGTATGTGAGAAGCATGGGAGTAAGAAGCCTAGTGTCGTGGGGGGGGGGGGGTGTGAGTGTGTGTGCGCGTGTGTGTGAGAGAAAAAGCATGGAAGTGAGAAAGCATGGGAGTAAGAAGCCTGGTGTTGTGGGTGTGTGTGTGAAAGAAAGCATGGGACTGAGAAGCCTGTATATGTGATCGAGAGCATGGGAGTGGGAAGCCTGTGTGTGCGTGCATGCATGAGAGAGAGACTGGTTGGTAAGGTGACGGTGTGTGAGAGAGAGAGACTGGGGTGTGTGTATGTAAAAGAAAGTGATTAAGGGAATGAGAAGCCTGTGCATGTGGAGAGAGCGAGCATGGGAATGAGAGAGAGACTGGTGCGTGTGTGTGTAAGAGAGAGAAAGTGATTATGGGAATGAGAAGCCTGTGCATGTGGAGAGAATGAGCATGGGAGTGAGAAACCTGGGTGTGTGGGTGTGTGTGAGACACAGTATGGGAGTGAGAAGCCCATATATGTAAAATAGAACACAGGAGTGGGAAGCCTGTGTGTGTGTATGGCATGAGAGAAACTGTTCAGGAAGGTGACTGGTGTGTGTGTCAAAGACTGGTTGGGAGATGATTGGTGTGTGAGAGACAGAAACTGGTCATGGGGGTGTGACTGGTATGGTGTGTGTGTGAGAGACAGAGAGATTGGTCATGGGCCCTAAGGAAGAGGACCATGAGTATAGAGCTTAGCCACTTCTACTGCTTCTGGTGTGTGCTACAGCCTGCATGGAAGAGGACAGGAGTAGGAGAGCTGCTGGAGGGGGTAAGTAAAGGTAGCTTTTTAAATTTATCTTTCTTGATTGACTGCCATTTTAATTATTTAATATTATGTGATGTGTCTGCTTTTTTGAAACATTTTATTGGTGTTTGGAGAATTTTTAATAGTTTTTATGAGTTTTTAATTGTTGGATGTTATTCTGTTCAATTGGTGGTAAACTGCTGTCTTTTCATAAGTAGGGCTATTGAGCCTGGTAGTAGAAGGAGTTTGAGTTGTGTTACTGAGATGACACCAGAACCAGAATATCTTTCTTGTAGGTTGAGTTGTATGGGGAATGTTGTAATTCTGCTTTACATCCATTATTGTGGGTCAGGGGGGATTTCCGTGAATGCAAACTGTACATTTACATATAGCCCCGTGACGATCATGGGTTCAGTGTGTATTGCATGTGAGAGCCATCTGTCAGGTGTGTCCCAACAGAAAAAAAGTTGAGAACCATTGTGCTAGAGAACAACTAATTCGTGACCATCTCAAGGTCTGCTTTTCTGTACACCCTCCGACTTAATATCATGGCGATATTAAGTTGGAGGTCCCAAAAGTTAAAAATAATTAAAAATTTAAAAAAAAAAATGTTTAAATCGGCTCATGGGTTGAAAACCGCGTCCGGTTTCAGAATCCGTGGCTGTCAGTGGGTTTGAGAACCGACTCCTGCAAAATTGAGCGTCGGCTGTCAAACTCGCTGGCAGCCGCCGCGCCTCTTTTTACCACGGGCCCTAATTTGAATATTTGTTTTAGTGAATCGCGCGCACAGGAGAGTGGCCTGTGCGTGTGCCGGGGGAGCGGGCGCTTGCCCGCTCTCCCGCAAATTTTACTGTATCAGCCTGCTTATTAGTTATAATTATTGGATATTATTTGATGTATGCTGTTTTTGAAATACTTTATTGGTGTTTGGGAAATTTTTAAAAAATTGTATACGAGTTAAATTACTGGATGTTCTAGTCAGCTGTTTTGAAATATATATTTTTAGTATGAGTTTCCTGTTGTGATTGATGTTTTATAGTTCTTGATTTTATTGTTTGATGTTTAATGAGGAATGATGGTATTTTCTGTTTTTCTGCTGCTGCATTGCATACAGTCTGACTTATTGTGATTTCCAGTTCAGTTTTTGTCTGCACATTTCTGTTTATATTTTATGGTTCCTTTATTCTGTATTTGGTGAGGATCTGTCTGTGTTCTGTATGTGTGGCAGAAGTGAAGTATTCTACTATTGTGTAGTTTCTGCGTAGGGATCTATAGCAGTCTGGCGTGTTCTGTTTTCCTAATAAGAGGTGTTTTGATGTTTTAGGGCCTGGTGTCATGTTTGAAGAGTTGTCTTTTCAAAGGTAGAGTTGTAACAGTTTGAGTGCTGTCAGTTTGTGCTGTTTTCATATGGGAGGTTTACTCATGACTTTCTGAGGATTAGCCCAAGCCCATCAGGCATTACAAAAGGCCTAATACCATATGGGTTCCAACAGTCATTTTAGTTTTTGCAAGGGTTTTCTGGTTGGCACCAAAGCAATGTACATATATATAACACATACATTGTTTTAAGTGATGTTTTTACCTCAGAAGACTATATTTTGAATTTCAGGTAAAATCTGTTATTATAAATGCATAAATTGTAATTGTGTTTGGGAAGGGCAAGTTTGGGGAGGAGAGAGGAATGCAAGGCTTTAAGACTCACCTTTAGTTCCTAATACTCTTGCACCAGCCCTGGCTTTGCTGACTCATATGGGAAAGCAAAGTTCCATCAAAAGAACATAAGAAATTGCCATGCTGGGTCAGACCAAGGGTCCATCAAGCCCAGCATCCTGTTTCCAACAGAGGCCAAACCAGGCCACAAGAACCTGGCAATTACCCAAACACTAAGAAGATCCCATGCTACTGATGCAATTTCATTGCATCAGTAGCATTATATTATATATATATATATATATATATATATATATATATATATTATATTAATCAAGTAAACTTGATTAATAGCCGTTAATGGACTTCTCCTCCAAGAACTTATCCAAACCTTTTTTCAACCCAGCTACACTAACTGTACTAACCACATCCTCTGGCAACAAATTCCAGAGCTTTATTGTGCGTTGAGTGAAAAAGAATTTTCTCCGATTAGTCTTAAATGTGCTACTTGCTAACTTCATGGAATGCCCCCTAGTCCTTCTATTACACTGGGCAACAAATTTTCACAAAAGTCATGTTACTGAAATGAAATTAGTCAATTCTTATACATTTCCATGTGCTAAACATGAATGTGACTGGGAAAATGCAAAATTGGCTCTAGATTTTTTGTAATATGCAATAATATAATTACATCTTAAATTGTATGCCAATAGTAGGAGACCTACGGTTAATACCGTTTGAAAAATGAAGTCATAGACTACGTCTTAGATTTCTTTGCTTGTGTCTTGTACACCTGTTCGGGAGCATCTCTGCAGAGTGTCCAGCAGTAGTCAGCCAGCATGAATATTTCAAATGCTCACCCTTTCTGACTGGGCTTCATATAGTACACTGCTGACGTCAGCTTACTCAGCAGCAGCATGGCAGTAGAACTGCATTGCATCAGAAAATGATGTAATAAACTCTGGATGATGTGTGCATGATGGTATTATGCAATATGATGCAATATTACATCATTCTAGGCTTATTTACAGTCTTACTGGATAAATTTAAATGACCTTTTTAGGTTAGTAACACTTTCATTTTTGCCCAGAGTTTGAAAGTGTAAATAACTGATTCACATCTACTCGTTCAAGACCTCTCATGATCTTAAAGACCTCTATCATATCCCCCCTCAGTCGTCTCTTCTCCAAGCTGAACAGCCCTAACCTCTCCAGCCTTTCCTCATAGGGGAGCTGTTCCATCCCCTTTATCATTTTGGTTGCTCTTCTCTGTACCTTCTCCATCACAACTATATCTTTTTTCAGATGCGGCGACCAGAATTGTACACAGTATTCAAGGTGCGGTCTCATCACGGAGCGATATAGAGGCATTATGACATTTTCCGTATTATTAACCATTCCCTTCCTAATAATTCCTAACATTCTGTTTGCTTTTTTGACTGCTGCAGCACACTGAGCTGATGATTTTAAAGTATTATCTACTATGATGCCTAGATCTTATTCCTGGGTGGTAGCTCCTAATATGGAACCTAACATCATGTAACTACAGCAAGGGCTATTTTTCCCTATGTGCAACACCTTGCACTTGTCCACATTAAATTTCATCTGCCATTTGGATGCCCAATCTTCCAGTCTTGCAAGGTCCTCCTGTAATGTATCACAATCCGCTTGTGATTTAACTACTCTGAATAATTTTGTATCATCCGCAAATTTGATAACCTCACTTGTCATATTCCTTTCCAGTATAAATATTGAAAAGCACCGGTCCAAGTACAGATCCCTGAGGCACTCCACTGTTTACCCTTTTCCACTGAGAAAATTGACCATTTAATCCTACTATCTGTTTCCTGTCTTTTAACCAGTTTGTAATCCACGAAAGGACATCGCCTCCTATCCCATGACTTTTTAGTTTTCTTAGAAGCCTCTCATGAGGGACTTTGTCAAACGCCTTCTGAAAATCCAAATATACTACATCTACTGGTTCATCTTTATCCACATGTTTATTAACACCTTCAAAAAAATGCAGCAGATTTGTTAGGCAAGACTTCCCTTGGGTAAATCCATGTTGACTGTGTTCCATTAAACCATGTCTTTCTATATGCTCTACGATTTTGATCTTGAGAATAGTTTCCACTATTTTTCCTGGCACTGAAGTCAGGCACACTGGTCTATAGTTACCTGAATCACCCCTGGAGCCTTTTTTTAAATATTGGGGTTACATTGGCCACCCTGCAGTCTTCAGGTACAATGAATGATTTTAATGATAGGTTACAAATTTTAACTAATAGATCAGAGATTTCATTTTTTAATTCCTTCAGTACCCTAGGATGCATACCATCTGGTCCAGGTGATTTGCTACTCTTTAATTTGTCAATCTGGCCTACCACATCTTCCAGGTTCTCAATGATTTTCGTTCAGTTCGTCTGACTCATCACCCCTGAAAACCATCTCCGGAACATCTCCCCAACATCCTCATTAGTAAACACAGAAGCAAAGAATTCATTTAGTCTTTCTGCAATGGGCTTATCTTCCCTAAGAACCCCTTTAACCCCTTGGTCATCTAATGGTCCAACCAACTCCCTCACAGGTTTCTTGCTTCGGATATATTTAAAAAAAAGTTTTTATTATGAGTTTTTGCCTCTATGGCCAACTTCATTTCAAATTCTCTCTTCGCCTGTCTTATCAATGTTTTACACTAAACTTGACAATGCTTATGTTTTATCCTATTTTCTTCAGATGGATCCTTCTTCCAATTTTTTAAGGATTTTTTTTTGGGCTAAAATAGTCTTTCACTTCACCTATTAACCATGACGGTAATCATTTTGCCTTCCTTCCACCTTTCTTAATGTGTGGAATACATATGGACAGTGCCTCTAGGATTGTATTTTTAAACAATGTCCAGGCCTGTTGAACACTTTTAACCTTTGCAGTTGCACCTTTCAGTTTTTTTCTAACTATTTTCCTCATTTTATCAAAGTTTCCCTTTTGAAAATTTAGTGTTAGAGCTGCAGATTTACTTATTGTCCCCCTTCCAGTTATTAGTTTAAATTTGATCATGTTATGATCACTGTTGCCAAGTGGCCCCACCACCATTACCTCTCTCACCAAATCCTGCATTCCACTAAGAATTAAATCTAAAATAGCTCCCTCTCTTGTTGGTTCCTGACCCAATTGCTCCATGAAGCAGTCATTTATTACATCTAGGAACTTTGTCTCTAGCAAGTCCTGATGTTACATTTACCCAATCAATATTGGGGTAATTGAAATCTCCCATTATTATTGCACTGCCAAATTGGTTAGCTTCCCTGATTTCTCTTAGCATTTCATCATCTGTCTGACCATTTTGTGCAGGTGGATGGTAGTATACTCCTATCACTATACTCTTACCCAACACACATGGGATTTCTACCCATATAGAGTCTACTGAGCATTTAGTCTCTTGTATGATCTTTATCCTGTTGGACTCTATACCCTCCCGGACATAAAGTGCCACACCCCCACCAAGTTGATCCTCCCTATCATTGCAATATAATTTGTACCCAGATATAGCACTGTCCCATTGGTTATCCTCCTTCCACCAAGTCTCTGTGATGCCAATTATGTCAATTTCATCATTTGCTGCTATACACTCACACTTCTGGAGCTGTGCTGCTATAGATCACTGACTCTCCCCAGTTTCAGCTAGGGCTTAATTGTTTTTTTGTTTAAGTCCAGGGAACAGCACAGATCACTTCTGGTGTTGTCCCCTCCCCCCCCCCCCTAGTGCACAGTCAATGGGAATATGCTGATGGGGTAGGGGCAGCGGAGAAGGCTAGGTGAGCTACAGGCCCAGAAAGGAAGGGGGTGAGTCAGGAGGAAGTGCATGTGCAGTGCTGGTGAGGGTTACTGTGAGCTGACTGGGCTGAGCTCTGAGAGGGGCAGCTGGCTGTGGCATTTGTGGGTCTCCTGGAGAATGGGGGTGCTGAGAAGGGTTGCAAATGGGAAAGAGAGGGGCTGCTGCAGACTGGGTAAGGGCTGGCAGCAAGCAAGAACATTACATAGTAATGTGGCAATGCTGGGGCAGGGGATGGGGAAGCATTCACTGTGTGTGTACATGAGGAGCAGTCCCACAACAGCAGAGTGTATATATGTCTGAGAGAGAGACTGTGTGAGTGTGTGTGTCTCTCTCTCTGACACAAAGATGCACACTCTTTTTCTTGCTGTCAGTGTGTGGGTGTGTCTTTGTGTTTTAGAGCAAGAGTGTGTGTGTCTTTGTGAGAGACACCCACACAATGACAGTTGTGTGTGTCAGTGTGTATGTGCCAATAAAGTTTCATCAATCTGAAAATATGTCTAACTGAGCATGTGTGTGTGTGTGTGTGTGTGACACTGATTGGCAGTGTGGTTCATTACTTGGCAGCTGGTTCAAGAGCTGATTGATTGACAAGAGACTTTAACACTATACCATGATATCTATCTATATATAAGAGATTTAAGATCCAACCAATTGAATGGATGGGACTACAGCTCTGTTTGCTCATCCCTGTTCAAGGGTGTCCTCTACTTCTTATTTAGGAAAAATGTAAAATTTTATTTTGCAGATTTTTTGGCTCAGTTCTTCCAAGCTCCAGGTCACATGATGCCTTTCTAAAGGGTCAGCTGTTGAAGTATGTGTTGCAAGGAAAGTATATAAGGGATTCAGGTACCCCATGGGCCAGTTTTGAAAAAAATCCCCCGGGCTGATATTTTCCTGCAATCCGCCCTTGTTTCTGCCTAACAGAATAACTCCATGATCCCGAATGTAACACCTCCTGCTACACTACAAACTGTATAGAACACATTCCAGTGGTACATATATCTTGGAAATATTTGTTATGTATCAGCATGCAAAGCCAGAGAGAGAGGACTCACTACATGGTGTGGCTCTTGAAAAGTATTCCTTACTGGCTCCAGGTGGTGAGAACAGAAAGATCCCGTCCTTGCATTTGGCCATAGCATTCAGAGATAAGTAGTTCTGACTTCCATAAAGCTATCCCTTAGAAAAGCTAGACTATAAGTCCTTGCTTACCTTGGGCTGTAAAGCCTGGACTGGATCAACCTATTCAGAAAATTGGGAGCCAGTTGGCAACCCTACTGGATGAGGACTATGTATGCACGAATTGGTACAAAATATATAAGAAATCATTCCATACACATGTTATCTGCCAGGTGAGAGGTGTCCAATTGGCCACCACCTCCCACATCTGCATCTGAAATGGTGCTCAGCACCATCCGTTCCACTACGATAAAGGTCACCTCATCTCTCATCCTGGCCTGCTTCCTCTTGATGAGATGATGGAGGTCCCGCTACTCGTGGCTCGGGTCTTTCACATTGCAGTTGTCATGATACGCCGCATTGAGCCAGTGGCAGATTTTCTCCCACGGCATCTTCTTCCTATATGAGCCCCTTCTCCTGGACTGGGGTCCATACAGGAGATACTGGACTCTCGTGACCTGATGGTAGGAAGGTGGGCTTTCTCACAAATGCTCCACTTCTTTGAGACGTGGTGCAAGTAGAAAGACATATACTAGGAGCCAGCCCTTTATACCTGCACACATGAGTAAATTGCATGTATTTGCACATATAAAGGGGTGGGATATCTGCTAGTAAATCATACATGCATTTGTAGTTAAATTGAATGGTGTTACATATGCATGTACAATGGCTGTATGCTGTAGAACAGATTCATTTGCCACCTCACAGTTTGCACAGAGATTCTATAAAAGGGATAGCAGCAGGAAACATTTCTTCTAGCACTTTTTTTTTCATTAAATTTTTATTATGCTCATAGCAGCAAGTAAACAACAAAACTGGAAGAACAGTAATGGTACTGTACATAAGCATAGTATCAAACTCAATAAAGTAAGCCCCTCCTGTTCTACTTCCCCCCTCCCCCCCGGCTCACAGCTATGTCTGTAAAAGGGAAAGATGTTGACCATTAGCAGTAAGTGCAACGGGCTGTCAGGAAAGGGAGCCTCAACCCCAGGTATATGTACCACTTGATATTGCATGGTCCATGTTTTGCTTCCACACACGTCAAAAGGAAGCCATATTTGCTCAGATTCCCACCAGGTCTTTCTCCACTGTGCTATCAGCTTCTGCAGGTGTTGTACCTTGTTTATCCCTCACATGGCCTGCTCCACCCGTTATCTCACATCTAGCAGCCAGGCAGAATTACTCTACCAACTGCTGCATAGCGAATGGGAATTAAGGATCTGAGATACCCAACATTATGCCATTTTAGGCTCCCTAGCTACTGGCAATCCTGTAACTGCTATAATCACGCAAAAAAAATATCCTCCCCAAACCAAGCAATATGTGAGCACTCCCAGCAAACAGGATAAAAGGTATCTCGCTCCCCACAATCCCTCCAGCAAACATCAGGAACCTGTGGGAACAGTTTGGGAAGCTTGACAAGTGTCAGATACCATCACAACAGCACCTTATATCCATTCTCCATCAGCGATACAGACATTGAGCTCTTACTATTAGTTAAAAATAACAAATCCCACTCAGATTCAGATAATTCACCCCTTAGATCTGCCTCCCATGCTTTAATATAGGTAGGTTTATTCGGCAGATCCTGATTCAATAGGAAATATATTTTGGAGATCACCCCTTTGCTCTGGTCTGCCCTTTCCCAGAGAGCCTCGAAAAGTGTTTTGCCTTTATGCAGATCGGTAATTACCCTTTTTTGCTGTATAAAATGTTTTACTTGCAGTTAGGCAAGCTGGTCTTGGTCTAAGATGCTATATTTCTATATTAAACTATCAAAGAATATCACTCCCTTCCCAAAGATGTTTAACCCTTGAAACCCCTTTATCTCTTCATCTTTTGGACAGTCCAGATGTTATAATCGGGGGAAAAGCCAAATTATGAAAAATAATCTCGGCATCCAACCACTCTGTCCGTCCACTGAGACCATACTCACAAGGTATTAATACCACAAAGAGACATATCAGATTGCCAAGTGCATTTTGGCTGCCACAGTAGAAGGTAATGGAGTCCATTATCTGTTCCTCTGTTCCATTATTTTGCCTCCCTCAATCTATGCCAGTCCACTATGGCCCGTATCTGTGAGGCCGCATAGTACCAGCGCTGACTGAGTTCTCCTCATCCCTCCTCATCTTACCACCTGTGCCACTCTAGGTGGTCTGCATCTCCAGATGAAATCAAAAGTTTGCCTCTGCCATAATCTGAGCATCTTATTAAGTATTTGTATTGCCATTGTCTGGAAGAGATAGCATAAATGAGGTAGAACATTAATTTTAATGGCCACTATCCTGCCAAATCTTGACCCTCCCACTTAAGTATATCTGTACCTGTTTGCTCGAGCAGAGGAATATACGGTAGTTGAGATGAAATGGTTTCTCATTTGGCTATGCTAATATGAATGCCCAAATACCTACTCTTGGCTTTAGCCCACTTAAAAGAGAACTGTCTCCTCGCATCATCTACTACATCCTTATCCAAATAAATCTCCAAGACTTCAGATTTGTCAGCATTAATTTTGAATTCAGATATCTTACTAAATTTATCTATTTCTGCAGACTACCTCAGAAAGAAAGTTTATTGGGTCCATTAAAGTGAATGTCATTTGTGAATAGGGACAATTTGTAATTACAGCTCCCTGTTGATATCCCCTGTATCCCTACATTATTTCAAAGAACAATCACTGCCTCCACCACAGTTTTACACAAGATGTTACCTCGTTCAAAGGGAAGGCAAAACCAAATGTATATAGCCAACGATAACACACTTGCTCACTCTGGAGTGCATGGGTGACCCCTTTCATTTGATGTCTCCTCCACAATGTCACTAGAGACAAGTCAGTGAAAATTGCTATAGTGTGGCCCTGCCAAGACAGGTTCGGAGTTTGACTTGCAGCTTTCAAGATTTGTTCCTTTGCCACATATTTGTGGTAGCAAACCAGAAAGACAAGCAGTTTATTGGCTGTCTGACGGGCCATCGCATGGTGCACATGCTCGAGTTCGATAGTAGGCCCCTCCAGCTCAGCATTAGAATCACCTTTAGACAAAATACCCTTACTGATATCCATCGCACCTTTCCATGTGTTGGCATACTCAGGGGTCTCCAGCACCCCCCTCAATTGTAAGTTCAACCTCCGGGAACAGTTTTCTAAGTCCTTTATTTTATCCAGAAGGGCCTTCTGCTCATTCTGTAGATCGAGATCTGCACTCCTTTGTTGTTCCAATTTCTCTGACTCACTTCCTGCCTGCCTATTTCCACATTTTTCTCATCAGCTCAGCGACTATACTCATATCTGCTTTTATTGCTTTCATGTTGCCATATTAAAAGAATCATTGGCTTCAGTCTGGCGGTATGCAGCCTACACCATCTGTTGCAGTGACCTCCTCGCCTGCATCTGCCACGATTTTGGTATATGAAAATTGAAGTTTGATCAATTTATTTTTAGCCGACATCACTGGTACTCACAGTTGCTATATCGAGCCTCCGTTCCACTGTTGCGCTACCAATGGAAAAGAATGCAGCAAATATATCGGTTGGGTTGAGAGCTCACAAACTAAGCCACCATCAAGGAGGTGACCTCACTTCCTCCTTCTAGCACTTCTTGATCCAGTCCATTGTTTATTCCCATAGATTGCAATGTGGGTAAGACCTGGACCAACTCTACCTGTCCCAGGTGACATGGATCCTGCTGCTCTCCCAACTCTGGAAGATATATGTTAGATGTTCGATAAGCAGGGCATGTGTAGATGAATACCTCAAAATTAAAAGTCTGTATTATAAAATTTATAGACCTGGGCATATTTTCTTGTACACCTGAATTTTGTTTCCATACAGAACAGAACCTTATTTAGGCCTCTCTCTATCTCATAGTCATTTATACAAGTCAATTATTTACCATATATCATGCAAAGAGTTTCTAATAAGACTCTTTTGCTTCGTCCACCCTTACAGTCCTTTCTCTTATCATTTATGTCTGTATAGGAGCAGCTAATGACAATCACATTTGTGACTCAGCTTCAAGTGCTAGCCAAACTCTGATGACTGCTAGGAATAAGGTTTGTGTAACATTCCTAAGGGATTACTGGTAGTGGAGTTAGGTAATAGGCTAGGTAAATGACATACCAAGGAGTCCATGATTGCTCACAGGTAGAAACTTTGTCCTGAGAGTCCTCAAATAGCACAGGATCCTACTTGTATTGCAGAAC
The DNA here is from genome assembly GCF_901001135.1 of Rhinatrema bivittatum. NCBI lineage: Eukaryota > Metazoa > Chordata > Amphibia > Gymnophiona > Rhinatrematidae > Rhinatrema > Rhinatrema bivittatum. The sequence continues at coordinate 536,729,439 of NC_042617.1, forward strand.
ACTGGATAAAGTTGTGTTCCTGCATGCAGAGCAACATTGAAAGGTGTTTTTTTTTTCATAGGTATAAGGTTGGGGAGATGTATGAAGGTATTACCAGATAGAACTGGTGAGCCATGTGAAGAAAAGCGGGGCACTAAATGGGAGGACAAACTATATGAACAGGAAAAACCTTTGTATTGTTGCTAATCATACTTCATACATACTTCTTGTCATCCATATAGGCTTTCATTTCTGTAGGAACATAAATCATAATCTAATTTTCCTTGACATCTGAAGGTTGTGGCACATTGAAAAGCTTAAGTGAACCTTGCAGCAGTAGCAGTCTGCTTCAGATGACTTTAGATCCTAGCAGCACCTTTATATGACACCTCTTCTATATTTTTTTAATGTGCTGTATTGGAAAGGGTCACTTCATGTGTGTCCCTGGTTTCCCCGTGCATTGCTATTACTATTGGAGAAGTAGAGCAGATGTTTCTATCCATTGAATATAATTGTGATAGTGGCAGGGCTGCATAATATTTGTTGTCCCTTGAAATAGAAAATAATGGGTTTGTTATACATGTCAGCTAGAACACCCCATGTTTGCTTTTCTATATATCACATGAGCCCTGACCAAAGGGAAACCCCGAGGAAATAGCTGGGGCTCTATCCCGTCCCTACATTCACTCCACTCTCACCTTCACCAGTATCCAGCCGATCCCCTGCTTTCTTCTTGTGCAGTTTATAGTGGAACCTTTTCTTCCTGAGCACCTCCTCCAGTCAAGAATAGCCACTCTCTCAAACACTGTTACTCCGGCTTCTACCCTATAACTCCCTCTCTTACCCTGCTCTCATCTCCTGTTCTTCCCTTTAGCTCTTTTCATTGTGTCATCAAATCCTTTCTCCCCCAAGCCCTTCTCATGACTCAATCTTTGCCTCTGTGATCCCTTCCATTTCAGTCCCCAAATATTCCCTCTTCACATTCATCTCCCATCTCCTAGCTGTTACTTTTCTTCTCCCTCCAACCCTTTTCTCACATTCCCCCATCCAATCAACCCTCTAGGTCTTCTCACCTATGCAGTCAGTCCTTCTTTGATATCCATTCTTGCACCCTCCACTGGTGATATAACCCTCCAACCTCTCTGGCTTATGATTCCTCCCTTCAAACAGCCCCTTCTAGAAATAAACTACTCTGCATGGGCAGCTGCAAGCCCCAGGGCCAAAGATGCAAAACACCTGTTGAGAAGAGATGGCAGGCAGGGATTTGTACCTATTTGAACAGTATTGGTAAGTTATGTAGTGAGTGAGAAGAGACTAGTTTTGTAGATCACTAAAGAAATGCTTACAGCTAACTCTAGTGGAGAAAAAATTATTTTTTTAAATTAAATGATTAAAGCATACCTTAGGCGAGAAACAGACAAGAGTGCTCACAAAGCACCAGTATAAAATTCTCTTGCGAATGATTTCATTGATGTGACAATATATAGGATTTTACACTTGTTTCTTTCTATCCCTAAAGTAGGTAACATAATTGTCAATTTCTATGACTGGCTTTCTACTATAAATAATTAATCTGAATGGCCATATGTTAACTTGCTCTCACTCTCCATGTTAATTAATCCTAGCTTCATAAGCAAATGTTATCTCGGGACTTGTTACCAGTTGCCATATCATCATGGCCTTGTGTCCATTCTAAATAAGCTTCTGTAATCCTGTGGCCCAGTTCTTTCTGTTAATACAGCACTTCTGTCTAGTTTCTCTCCTTCTATGGCATCTGCCTGTCTAGCAAAAACAAAGCACAAGTGTCATGTTATAGTTGTTAGTAATTATAAAGCTACTTATGATAAAAAAAATAAAAAAAAACTTAGGAGAACAAGAATAATGACTTCTTGTGTGACCTGTCAAAAAGTGTTTCATTGCTTCTTTAGTGCTTTCCATCACAAGCCATGGGCTCTGTACACCCACAACACTAGCCATGGCAATCGCTAGCAGCCCTAGCACACTGAACCTCCCATTCTCTTCATAGGTGGTCATAAGTCTGACAATGATTTGCAAGGGCCAGGAACATTAGTACTTGAAAAAAGCAACTGATCATTGAACCATTGCAAGCTCAGATGCTGCCGTGATCCTTATGCCTCCCCATGAAGGACTTCCTGGTAACAGTGAAATCCATGCAAGGTCCTGTGGGTTCTGGGCCACAGAACACATGCCAATTTATAATACTAATGTTCCTGGTGTATAAAAACTTCTCTGAACCAGTTTCAGATTTTGTTGACATATTTTACAAGCAGCGGTAGTGAAGAATCCATCATATATACAGGATAAGTCTCATTTCTTGAGAAAGTTGGAGCAAGTACAGTTGGAAAAGCAGCCTGTCCTGTTAATGACTATGGATATCCAGGCACTTTATACAAACATTCCTCAATTAAAAGCATTTGATGTGGTTAACACTTGTTGCTGTTTAGGATCTGATGTTAGGAGGTAGCAACCTGTTATTTTCTGATATTTATTTAGGAGAGTAGTGGGTGGATCCTTGGGCCGGTGGCAGATGACCACGCTCCCGGGGGAAGATCCCGAGAGGGACCACCGGTCAGGCTCAAAGTTAAGAGACAAACACACACTAGTTCTTTTATTTAGACAGTATACTGAACTACCAGAGGTGGCAGTAGTGAGCTGGTAAGCCCGGCTGGGCTTACCAGCTCACTACTGCCACCAGTCCCTCAGATACTGGAACATCAATCTACTGCTACCAGTCCCTCAGATACTGGAACATCAATCCCTGAAGGCTGAGCTGAAGAGAGACTGAGATATAATGAGTAGGCAGGATATGCAGATGATAACACTCACACAACGTCCCAATGAAGCCCAGGAGCTGGAAAGTATAGGCCCTCGAGGAGCGAGTACCTGGTTCCAGGGAAAGCTCAGAGACAAAGATGGTAACTCACTGATGTAGCTGATATAGTTGGTAGTGATGACTTCCAGGCAGAAGAGTATACAAAGCAAGTCTGGGATGAGGGCCCTCGAGGAGCGCGTACCGGTTCCAGACTGTCGCCTGAAAAAAAACCAAAGAGAGCGAGGCCCCTGAGGAGCAGGTACCTCTGGTAAGTCCGAGGAGGCAGAGTAGCTTAGACAGACAAGCGAGTCCGTTGTCAATCCGTGTCCTTGCTAACTCGATGAGTTAGCAAATTCCAAGACCTTAAATATCCGTCGCGGGTGACATCATCTTCGGGGGTCACCCCCGAGGGTTCACGCCAATGCTGGTACTTCAATCGGGGCCGTGCCACGCGTGTGCCCCTAGGCCTCCAGGAAACATGGCGGTTGCAGCGTCAAGCCGGTCTGGGAACGCCCGAGGACAAGTGGCAGGAGAACGCCGCGGCAGCCAATCTTCCCGCGGACGGAGAGGGAGGCGCCAGAGAGGTAAGGAGGACGGAGAGAGGGCGTCGGGCACCGACGGACACAACAGTTGCCCAGCGATCGGAGCCCCAACGTATTCCAACGTATTTTACTGTTGATCTAGCACGCATCTATTTTATATTTGACAAGAGATTTTTTCAACAGATCCATTGGATCCCAATGGGGTCCTCTATGGCACCATCGTTGGCTACATTGCTTTATGTTGCGTTGCTTGAATCACAAAACATTTATCCTTCTCAGTGGTGGCAACATATTGTCTGTTGGTATCATTACATTGATGATATATTTTTTAAAATTTCGACTGCCTCTGAACTGTTACTAAACAATTTTATCCAGTGGATTAACACTTTGGTCGAAAATGTATAGTTTACCGCACAATGGAGTACATCCGTTATTGCATATTTTGATGTTTGGATACAGTGTGAACAAGGATGTATGTGCACAACAGTGAATCGCAAATCAACGGACAGAAATAATTTGTTGCGATATCAAAGCCACCACTTTACTTCATTTAAATTGGGGTTACTGACAAGTCAGTTTTTCTGTGTAAAAAGAGATTTGCTCTGAGGTCACAGAGTTTGAGAAATAAGCACAGTTTTTTATCGCACAGATTTAAAGCAAGAGGGTGCCTGAATATTGCCATCAAACGGGCATTAAAACGCGCCAGATTTTCAAATCGCCAGGATTTATTGAAGTATAAAACCAAAAGGATCGGTCTCCCAGTTAGTGTGTGTTTTGAAACACACTATGTCGGCAGCGGCGATCGCGTCATCAATTAGGAAACATTAGCACGTGTTGGAGCTTCATGATATTTTTTAAAGACCAGCCTGTGATAGCCTACTCGCATGGCCCCAATATACAGGACCATGGCTTGCTTAGGACTACTCCAGGATTTTTTTTTTTTTCAAAAGATGAGGAGGAGGAGGAGGGGTTCCCCCCCCCCCCCCCCGGAGTCTAACTACCTTGCCTTGTTACTTCTCTCTCTTTTTTTTTTTTTTTTTTGGATAGTTCCTAGCTATCCCAGTATGCACTCTCACCTAACTGGAGGCAGAAAAGTACTGAGGAACCTCCCAGCTATCCCAAGATATAGCATGAGATAGCATGAGTGACGTAAGCAGGAAAAAAAAAAAACAGAACATGGAAAAAGGTCTCTGCCTCCACCTACTGGCAGGCAGCGAAATCCCGTAGGTCTGCAGGACGAAAAGGAAGTCATATCTCACAGCAACCCACAAGAAAGTTGATCAACTTCTGTCATTCACCAATGAAAGCAAATTCTGGTAACAACAGAATCAGGATTTTCTGGATCCTTTTCTTAGTCCACATCCATCAACAGCAAAATGTTTCCTTTTGCGTAGACATTAGATCAAAATGAAAGTCTTCTGCTTAGCAAATTCCAAATTTCAAATTTCATCTCTCATATTGTTAGAATCACCTTCCAAGGACAATTCTTCTCAGTCTTTCTAAAGTGAATCCAGAAACAGTTTTGCATCTTGAACGTTATCTATAATTTTAACTTGGTCAGATATTGTGGAGAAAAACTGATATTTTTCTTAAACAATGCTTTCCATTTAATTGCCACCATATTTGAATAATCTTAAAAAAAAAACAAAACAGGATTCAGATTGCCCTCATGACACAATTCACCATGCTTAAGATAAGCTTGCAAGATCTCAAATTTACTGGCGAAATTCAATAATTATCACCATTTCCCTAACAAAATGTACAGGCCCAGTTCCTTTAATAACCAGACCTTCAACACACCATACAGGTCCTGATCCTGTACAGATGCCAAAAAATTGTGAATTACTCTGAGACTGATTTTCCAAACCATCCAGTTTTCTTTCTAATTGGTTCACGATTGAACTTAATTTCATTCTTTGTGTCACTCAACAACTTTGCTTCATTTTCAACTTCAGAAATACATTTCTGATTTTCATTGCTTGCTGCTTTATGTCATTCAATGTAGCATTTATTACTTCCATTTTCTCTGACATTAGTTCAGATTTTTCTCCAGAGCGCTTACCACAGCAGCTGCTAATTCAGCCACAAATATGCTAGAATCTGCTGCTGTAGAGTTTTCACCGGGACCATCCACCACTTTAGAATCAAGTAGCTTATTGCTAACTTTTCTTTTTTTGCTGCACTTTAGTTGTCCTCTTGATTCCTTTTTTTTTTTTTTTTTAATAACAAAATTGTTCATAAGCCAATACTCTTAGTAAGTTAGTGAAGCTGGGTTTAAAAAAGGATTGGATAAGTTCCTGGAGAAGAAGTCCATTACCTGCTATTAACTGAGTTGACTTAGAAAATAGCCACTGCTATTACTAGCAACGGTAACATGGAATAGACAGTTTTTGGGTACTTGCCAGGTTTCTTATGGCCTGGATTGGCCTCTATTGGAGACAGGATGCTGGGCTTGATGGACCCTTGGTCTGACCCAGTATGGCATATTATTTTCTTAATAATATTTCTTAATATTGTCCAGGACTTTTTTCGACTTGTAACCCCTGGGCTGATAAGCCCGGATAAGGTCCCAAGAACCACACCTCAGAGGCAGTCTTGACAAATCCAGCTCTTCCTGAGTGGGGTGGTGAAAACTCTCTTCTAGGCCCTGAGCAATGATCACATTTAAGTCAGCAGTAATAACACCGGAAGCAAATGGGGGTTTCCAACTCAACTTTCTCTATGCAAGATGGAAGTTTAATGAAAAGGTTCTGGTACAAGTGCTTACCCTTTCTTCAATCCATTTACAGCTTTAATTCTTTTAATACATTTGTAACCTTTATGCTTCCGGTTGATTTACTCTGTTACTGATGTCCATTTCTTTTTCTGAATCCTAATCCCTTCCAATTAAGGGGGTAGTTTTGGAACTTCTTTCCAAAACTTGGCTGAAAGGATGACAATTCCCAATTAAGATAGTCCAGTTACTTCTCTCTTCAACACTCGCTGATGGGGGTTGTGGTTAATACTGAATGGGTGCCTTAGCTCTCTGCACTCCTCATTTCTCCTTCTTACCCAGGAAAGAGTTAAGGATACATTCCCAGCCAGGACGTTCTGTAATCCACGGGGCCTTTCTCTGAAAACTCCAACTCCTTACTGATGCCACTAATCTGAGTCCCTGGTATTTGGGGTTCTCAGTCAGGGGATGAAGATAAAAATAGTCTTAAAGCATAATCAGAAGAAGGAAGGGTGAATAAAACTTCTGTATGTTATATTATGCACTGACTTTCTGAAGTCCCTCATCTCTGCTGTATTCAAGAATGCTAGTTTTAGATTAAGACTATTGAGGACCCTGCCTACATGCTGGAATGCAGCCAGCCAACACCCCAGACCCATTAGCTGATTGGTCTAATATATTCTCAAATGAAATGCACTGCACTTATCTAGAAACAATACTGAATAATATACTCTGATTGGTCAGTATGAAAGGTATAAAAGATTATCCACATTACTGAAACTTTGGAGTGGCTGGGTGATTGTACAGTTGTATGGACCTGTCGCCCCCCAGAACAAACTATTTCCTCGTGCTTTGTTCTGTTCCTTGTCCCTATCCCTTTGTCTCTGTCTTTCCCTAATAATAATCAATCCTCACTACAACTCACCATCCCACTCGAATTCCATAACTCCAACAGACCGATAAGATCTGCATACAAAGGAACTCTCCAGGCACCTCCACACAAATCCTTTATCCACAATTCCTTTCAAAAACGAACACTGTCATCCGGCGGACCACAGCTATGGAACACACTACCCCCAGATATACGTCAGGAACAATGTCTTCTGTCCTTCAGAAAGAAACTGAAAACTTGGCTGTTCTCTCAAGCCTTTCCAGTATGAGACTCTCCCCAACTAGCAATGACTTGCAAACAATTGTTTATAGTTGCCTGTTACACATTTCCTTAAAAAGCGTTTTCTTAATCTAATTCCTTCTACTTTCAATTGTCCTGAATTATGCTCCCTGTTCATTGTAACTTTCATGTTCATAATTTATGGTTTTCCCCTGGTTTGATGTAAACCGGTGATAAGACATGGTCTTGAGCATCGGTATATTAAAAAATAAATAAATAAATAAATAATAAAGTCTCAAGTTACCTATTGCAGCTGTACCTTCTTTAGAATAAACACTTCCCTTACCCTAACTCAAAAAGGCAAAACAGGGACAAAGGCAGACTGTTCTCTTTTGTATAACCAGGCTTCAACCCTAGACTATGGGAAAGAGTGAGAGCTTGCAACCTGACTTCCATCCTCTGTGCTCCCCTGCCCCTATTGGGCTGTAGTTCAAAAAGCCTAATTTTCTCCAACCCTAAACTGTCCTGGATTCCAGCATCTTTGACTGTGGGTGCATGGCACATATGTTTTTTTTTTAAATTAGTGGTGCCTATGCACCACTGAAGCCACACCATCATTTTTTTTAAATTCCTAGATATACTCATTTCGTCATCCATGGAATTCAATAAAATTTGTTTTCCATATACTGACAGATTGACAAACAGGCCAACTGGGCATTCTGTTCTTGCTCAAGGAGGGCATTGGTCAATTCCTTAAAAATCTGAATTGTTCTATGGGAAACAACAACTTAGTAGTTGTGTGCAGATTCCGAGAACTAGGATGACGTCTAATCAGCAGGCGGCAGCAGCAATGCCCGGTTCATAGGTGACCATGATGCAAGTCAGGAAGCGGTGTGGAGTACTGAGAAGAATGCTGACTGATGCCATGACGTGGGGCATCTTTTCCTATCAGCACCTTTTCAACATTACACAAAAAGAAAGAAAACTCTCACTTTCAAATGTAAAACTCGAAATTGCGTTTAATATTAAATTAAACTGTAATGTCGTCTTCTAACCTGCTACTCTCCTGCCACCGCTCACCTTGCTTCCCTCTTCCCACAGCTCTTGCACTAAGCTTTCCCGGCATAGCGGCAGGTGCTTAATTTATGCAACGAGGGGGCGGAGCTATACCTGACGTCAGGAGAGGGGGGCGGGGCATGACCGGAAGCGCAGGTGCAGGTGCTAGCCGAGGCAGGCGTAGCCGGAAGCCTAGATGAGAGTGACCGGAAGCGCAGGTGAGCGGCGTGTGAGCCGTGCTGAGAAGATGCGGCGGCAGTTCTGCGGTTTCGGTGAGTTGCAAAGCGGCGGGTGGAGCTCGGAGGGAGGCTGTGGTGACCGGGGATAGCGTCAGCTCTGTTACCTACGGTTGGGCTAGTGCTGCCCAAAACGTCTTCCACAGTATAATCCAGACAAAGAGTAGAACACAAAGGGCACTGGAGCTTTGATTGTTCTCCTCTAAAAGGCGTGAATGATTGTAATCAAGCCTGAGCTGTGATTGGCCGTGTTGAGGGATCTGCCGCCTTTGGTGGTTATTCGGCACAAGTTTGAAACTTGTGAGTAGTAGGGCCGATCATCAAGGCTGCAGCCTTAGACGATTGAACTCGTGAGGGTTGTCTCTACTTCGCACAAGTTTCAGACTTGTGCTCATTAATCTTTTTTATGTCTAGAGTAACCGCCACAAGATGCGTGTATTTTTTGTTTGGGTTTTTTTTTTTTTTTGTGACTTACCATGTGTCCAAATATATGCTCACTTATTCTGGTTAGACCAAGAAATAGACAAGAATGTGGTTGAAGTGTGTTGTATGTTGGGCTTTCTTTCTGGTAAATATGCAGTGTGCATGAGGACTGACTGACATAAGATTGTCAGCCTCTGCTTAGTCTGTTCTGGGTGTTTCTATCACCGATGTCTCTAGTGATTAATTTTGTTGTTCACCTCCTAGCAGGACATACTTTGGACTTACTCTTTGCTCCTGACTCCTGGGCTGACCAGGATTATATCCCGGAGTTGCAAGCAAAAGAAGTGCCCTGGTCTGACCATGTTGTTAGACTATTCCCTCCCCTATTCAAGTGGTTACTCTTTCAACAGATTGTAAATGTTTGAAGGGTCCTATTACTTCAATTGCATTTGAGACATATTGGGTCAGTTATAGTCTGTCTGCTATGTCAGGGAATGTGGCTGACGTTGCTGATATTTTTAACTTTGATTATCAGAAACATTGAAGCAGGTGGCCTTGTTAAGATTGGTAAAGCCCTTAGTACTTCTCTGCAAGTCCCATGATTTTTATGAGAATGCTTAGTTTTTAAGCAAAATGTTTGGTTTGATGAAAGGTGATGGTATAAATCATGATGACAAAACAAGGGAAGACTTTAAGGGGCAATTACATAAAATAGGGCAATACTTTATAAGGCTACAAAACTATATATATATATATTTATTTACATCTAAACTTAAAATTTCCTTGAACTGCTCCCCATTTTTTCTTTTTTTTTTTGGATTGTGAGAGAGCTACTTGATAAAACCTGGGATCATTATCTCAGTTTGTGAACTGGATCCCCACTGCCCAACTTTTTTTTTAAGATTACATTTCTAAGTGTCACGCTTCATACTGAGTCTTCAACTTCTTTGCTCGGTTCCAAAGCTTAATTTGTTGAGGAATGGCCTGGAACACAGTTTCTGCACTTTTCAGGCTTAAGAGGCTGAGCAGTAGGAGTGTTCTGATTAAGCCTCTCCCCTCCAGGCAGCCTGGGGGAGGAGTGGAGCCTGGAGCACACAGAGAAGAGAACATTCGCTCTGCTCTCTAATCCAGTTTCTCCCCTCTTGTTTCCCCCTCCCCTCTCCTGTATTGCAAGGAACAGGTGGGATGATACTGATGCAGACTCAAGAAAGGGGTTAAATTAGCACAAGTTTGAAACTTGTGGGCAATAGTGCTAATTATCAAGGCTTCAGCCCTGGCCTTAATGAATTACACTGCTGCTCACAACCTTTAAGCTTGTATTAATTCACCCCCTTTTTGTGTTCGTTACTGAGGGCTTAATTTCTGGCAGAACAAACCAGAGCAGTGTTCTGCCACCTTTTTTTCTGGGACCCAAGAAAGTGGAGCAGAGCTGGCTGCGTATATCCTTTCTGGCTCCCCTGAGGAAACAGAATAAAGCCAGTAGTTGCAAGGATTAATATTTATGCTGCCGCCCCCCCAGCCAGCGGAGGAAGCAGATAAGAACAGAAAGTGTTGAAGCTCCTTAGTCTGAGACGAGGGCAGCCACATGGCTTTGATTTGAGTGAGTGTGTGTGTGTGTGAGTGAGTTCACTCCTGGAGATGGTTCCTTCCCTTTGCACAGGTTACACGTGACCCTGGCCCCGCCCATCTCCCCTCCACAATTCCACTTCCTGTTTGTTTACAAATTAAACCCGGCCCTCTCCATCCCAGCATGATGTCACGTCACCATGTTAGTATTTCTTTCTTTCAAACTGTTAATGTTTCAACCGTTTCAGCAGAGATTCTTTGGACCCATGTCCTTTCTGGATAATATGTAATTTAAAACAGACATTTGCAGAGCCAATATCTACTATTGTCAATAGCCTTTTAATTGCAGACAAATTCCACCTTCCTAGAGAAAGCTGTTGTGTAGACTGCTTTAAAAAAAAACAAACCCAAAAAACCCCTCATTCCTTATCCAGCCAGTTATTGTCCCATATTGAGTCTCTCCTCATTAGAAATAATTATTGAGAAATCTGTACTCAAAATCAATTCCAAAACTTTCTTTATAACATAACATTTTTGATAACCATCAATGTGGTTTCAGACGGGGATAGAGCACTGAGACTTTAATGGTCACATTGGTTGATTTTTCTTCTGAGTTAGATAATGGTGGATATGTGATATTTTCTATGAGACATAGCTACATTTACATGTTTGACACTGTACACTCCTCAGATTAATATTGATTGGGGTGGGAGGTACTGTTCTATATTGACTCTGTTCATTGTTTTGTTGTGTTGAACTCAGGTCAGATTAGGTAATTGCTCCTCCTTGAAACCAATCACATCAGGTGTACCCCCAGGGATCAGCTCTATTGGCCACATGATTCAACGTTTACTTGTATCCTTTGGGGGAATTTATTGCTTGATTTGTGATATTTTATAAAATCTATGCCAGTGGTTCCCAACCTGGGGTCCACAAAATAATCCCAGGTTGGGGGGGGGGTCCCCCGGAAGGGATACAAAAAGGTTTAGCTAGAGAGAAAATGAGTGGGCTGCTGCTATCTGTGATTAGCTGAGCTGCTGCCACAGGCCAAGAGAGGGAGAGTGGGGGACCCATTGTCCCAAAAATCTCACTCCACATTATTGCAGACCAGGAGGAGGAAGTACAGAGAGCGAACATTTGCACCCATTAGAATCCTCAAACTGCAGTTCTGCACGTTTAATGGCAGTGGGGAAGAGAGAGACCTAATGTAAACTCCACTGCTGCACTTCATGAGGATGTAGAGAAGAGCGGGGCTGATTGGGGGTTGTTAGAAGTTTGCAGCTTCTGCTGCGCACTGAGGAAAACTGGGTTATCACAGTGGTGAGAAACATTTCTGACTACTGCCATGGGCTCTGCCAATGGGCCTGATGGAGAGGAGAGCTGCACTATAAAAAAAAAAGCAAGTAGAATGGCTCAAAGGGGGAAATGGGACTGGTGTTGACAATATGAGGGGAGGAAGACGGAGGTAAGAAGGAATGAGACAGGAATCCATTATTGACCTCGTTAAGGGGAGTGAGAATGGATGGCGCACTATTGGAAGTGAAGGAGAGGACTTCCAGGAATCATGCTGCACAGAGGTAGAGAGAGGGAGGGATAGAAGATCAGCATGGTCCAGGAGGGAAGAGGGAAAAGATGAACACCAGGGATCAAGGAGGAGGGAGAATGAGACAATAGGTGTGGATATGATATCAAACATAAATGTTATTTAGGGGGGACACACATGGAGCTTTCTTCCCTCTGAAAAGCAGGCTCTTGTTTTGCTTTTTTCTAAAATCTGAATTATTTCACGAGTATCATTTTCTGCTTGTGTTTTTAAGAAACATAAAAGAAAATAATATAGTATAAAATAAGAGCAGGCTAAAAGGGAATCCATTTTCAGGGAGGGTAAGTTTCAAAACTTAGCCACCTAAAAAGGCCCATTGAAAATTGCTCCTCCCCAATATTGAGGGTAAAAATAGAAATGCTGTGAATAGCCTGCAGACTTTTACTTGGTGGGGTGGTGAGAAGGAGCAGGGCTGGTTTGCAGGACGCAAAGTACATGCGGAGATTTAATTCTGAAATCCTTGTGCAAATTTTCACCTGTGTACTTTGCTCCTGCTTTATTTATTTAGATATTTTATATGCCGTCGTTCCATGTAAAGTTCAGAATGGTTTACAAAAGTAACATTCATTGCTATGCATCACATAAAGACAGGGTACAGAGGCCGTAATCATCAACAGGCAACAACTGAAATGTTCCATTACATATTAACTAAAGATCTAGGACATAAAGCGAGAGGTACAGAACATATAATACAGCAGATTTCACATAGTAGCCAGTGCGTTGCTTTGGGGTTCTTACATTTGCTTGTTAAATTTATATCTCATGTTTCAGTTGAATTCTTTTGTCTTTTTTATTATAGCAGAGGGAAAGTGTGCTGGCCTTCCCCTACTGGCCGAATTTTCAAAAGGAAACACCATGGCGGTTTCCCTTTGAAAATTTGATTGCAGATCTGCAGGTACCAGTGCTGATTTTCTTCCAGGTCATAAACTGCCAACTTGAACTTTTATTTTGAACTTGCTTCCTTTTCCCCATTGTGGCTGGGTTAGCAGGTGGAATGGCCTCAACCTTCAATTATGAGTGCAAATTTTAAATAGCTTTGAAAATTGCCCTCCCCACACTTTCAGTTTAGAGCCAAGTTTTATACATTATGAATGATTCTGGCGTGCACCTCATTTTGTTATGACATGCAAAAAATTAAAGAGAAGTGGGTGGGGGCCATCAAACCTTTTGAAGCTTAAGAGTGGTCTGTGTTTCCCGAAAGGTTGGGAACCCCTGATCTTTGCCATTTATGTTCTGTGTGATGAAGACTTCTGCTCTGTGATAACAAGCCAAGGCCTTCAGTTCCCTGGACTCCCTAAGGAACTGCTCAGAGCTTTCAGTTGGTTCAAAACTCTGCAGCCTATTTGATTACTGACTGTGGTCAAAGGGATCACATTACCTCAGGGTTGGCCAAGCTTCACTAATTATCCATTGCCTTTTGAGTAGAATTTAAGTACCTCATTTTAACCTACAAAACTCTTGCAAAGGTGCTCCCAAATATCTGAAAGAGGTATTACAATTTTATTGTCCAACTTGGATCCTTTGCTCTGCAGAGAAGTGGCTACTGGCTGTCCTCTCTTTTAAGAGCTTCTGCTTACAAGGAACCTGGAATTGTGCCTTTTCTGTAGCCATCCCTGTATTCTGTAGTGCTTTTCCACTGACTATTAGAGAGGAGACTGACCTTGTTACTTTTCAGCAAGAAACTAAAAAAAAGTTTTGTTTGCAGGTGTCAACTGTTTTTTGTTGCCAGAAACTAGTTATTTTTGAAATGTTGATGGATTTTTATAATATAATTATTTCATTGTATATTGTGCAAGATTACCTATCCAATGCTTTTCCTCTGGGGCAAGGGACTTGTCAGGGTTATCCTCTTTCTCACACACACACACACACATATATATATACACACACACACACACACTTCCACTCAGCTCATCTGAGTTTCTCCCTGCGCCAATCCTCTCTCACTCCCCCCAGTCCATTCCCTCACATTGCCAGTCCCTCTTTCAAACCCTCAATAGTCCCCCCTACCCTAGTCACACCCTTTCTCCCTTGCCAATTCACCCCCTCACTTTCTACGCTATCTCTCACCCTTCCTCCCCCTGCCAATCCTCAACACCCTTCGCCTCCTTAATCCCCCCTCCCCCACTTCACCTTACTGATCTTCCCAGTCACAATCTGGGCTGACTGGTGTTTCCTTGGGCCTCACCTCCCCTTCTGCTGTCCAGATCCGACTTGTTGTTCAAACTTGGGAGAGTTTGAAAAACTTTGCTTTAGAGAGAGGCTTTGTATTTAGAGTGATAAAGCTGTGGAAATGCTTCGAGAGGATGCTTTCTTGAGTACAACATTTGGATACGTTGATGGAGAAAAGGATCAGGGGTATGGTGATCTACTTGAATTGTAGGTGCTAAGCCAGGCCGATGCTGTTTGGGGTTTATGAACACAATTCTTATTCAGGGAATCAGAACCGAAGGTGATGCCCAGGGAGGATGAACCTAAAACCTTTGGTCTTCCCTCAGTCTAACCTGCTGCCTTTTCTTGATTTAAGTCAATAATATATTAGTGGCAAAGTGGTAGCTGACCTGACTGCTTTTTCAATTTCTGTCTCACTAGTCTGACGTTAATTCTTCCCTCCTCAGCTTCTTCTCACCACCTTCTGTTTCTTACGTGTGTCTCATTTTTTTTCTAGATTTGGTGAAGGGTCCACAGCGACTCATGAGAGTGGGAATAACCCTAATTTTTATTGGACACATAAACTTCATCCTAGGGGCGATTGTCCATGGAACTGTCCTGCGACATGTGTCAAACCCAGAGAAGAAAGTGAGCACAGAATACTGTGCAGCCAACATCATCTCTGTGACGTCTGGATTGCTGGTAAATGCGTGGAGAAAGGTGGCTGGGTTAGACAATGAGGGTTTCCTGGCTGGGAAGAGACATAATGAAGCACTAGATCACATTTAAGAGACACACTAACACATTGTTAATCACTTTCGGGCCGATACAGTAAAAACCGCGGGCGAGCGCCCGCTCTCCCGACGCACACCCAGACCACTGTCCTGGGCGCACGATCGAGTATTTAAATGAGGGCCCGCCTCCTTTTTGACAAGAGGCGGCTGTCAGCGGGTTTGACAGCTGACGCTCAATTTTACCGGCGTCTGTTCTCGAATCTGCATACAGCCACGGGTTCGGAAAACGGATGCCAGCTAAATTGAGCGTCCTTCTTCCAACTTGCGGTCCGCGGGCAGATTTAAAATTTTTGTGTTTAAAATTTTTAATTTTTTTTTTAATTTTGGGGCCTCAGACTTAATATCGCTATGATATCAAGTTGGAGGGTGTACAGAAAAGCAGTTTTTTCTGCTTTTCTGTACACTTTCCCTGTGCCAGTCGAAATTAACTTCTGCCTTTGGACAGGCGTTAATTTCTGAAAGTAAAATGTGCGGCTAATTGAGTTCTTCTGAATTAATGTGGTTAGTGATTGCACTTCCTTGCTGCTGCCAGATACAGGGGCCGATGCAATAAGGAGATTAGCACCTCTACAACCAACATCACATGCAAATGTATGTGAATGAGGCTATTAGCTATTCACTCCCAAATAAAAAAAAAAAGTGCTCCTAAAGTAGTACAGAAAAGCTTTTCTGTACAGCCTCCTACTTAATATCATTGTGATATTAAGTAGGAGGAACAAATCTTAAAAAAAAAAAAAAAAAAAAGTGCCGGCAGTCAGGTGCAGGAAATGGACGCTCAGTTTACAAGTCTCCGTTCCTGAACCCTTGGCTGTCTGCAGTTTACAAAACAGACGCCGATAAATTTGGCGTCTGTTTTCCTAACCTGTGGACGGCCGACGTTTGCGGGCTCCCATTATCAAGAAGGCGCTAGGGGTGCGCAGGCGACCCTAGTGCCTCCTTGATAACGCGGCCCCTAATTTAAATATTGTATGACGCCCCCAGGAGGGGTGCCTGGGAGCGCTGCTGTGCCAGTGTGAATTAGCATCCATGAAAATATTTGCCATGTTTTCTGCAGTGCACAATTATTGCATCGGCCCCACAGTGCTTATTCTTTTTAGGCCAGCTACTCATGTAATTGCCAGCTTGCATTTAAAAAGGAGTTGCAAACTCTGCTGGGGTCCTCTGCCACTGCCATCATCATTAGGCCCTCCTTCAATTTATTGGCCTGGCAGTAGAAATGTGTGACCAATGTGAGTCTGTGCAGTTTAAAGGGAGCCTTGATGATCTGTCTGATAGACGTAGTGTCAGTCTATTTAGAGGCTGCAGAAAGGAGAGAGATTTTGTACAACCTGATTGAGCTACAATATGGTAGTTTATTTCATTTATGTTCCACTTTTTGGCACTTCAGAGCAGATTACGTTCAGGTACTGTAGGTATTTCCTTATCCCCAGAGGACTTACAATCTAAGTTTTTGTACCTGAGGCAATGGTGGGTGAAGTGACTTGCCCAAGGTCAGAAGGAGTGTCAGTGGGATTTGAGTCCTGGTTTCCCTGGTTTGTAGCCTGCTGCTCCTCCACTCCTGAATGGTTTCCTTTTTGTCCATTCTTGCCATGGGTGGACGCAGTGAGCATTTCCATTGCAGGAAAACTTGCATCATGGGAAACGTAGTATTCCAAATTACATTCACCAAGTTTTGTGCTGTAGAGCATGTCCTGACATTACATCAAGATCGCTCCTTTCTGCTCTAGAGGAAAAAACATAGTGTCTAGCTCTTCCTGGTGAACGAGACAGACATGCACTTCAGAGAAGTGGGAGGGAGAGGCAGCTTGGGGCAGAACAAAAGTAAATTGTTTACAGAGAATTTGCTGCCTTGAACTTTCTTTTCCTCACCCCCACCTCTCCCACAGGGAATCTCAAAGTTAGTGTGGCTGCCACGATAGTCCACGTAAATGCACAAAAGTAAAGGCTCTTAAAAACAAAAATATGAGATCCTTTTTTTTTTTTATTGGACTAGCTTAACACATTTTTTTTTTTTTTTTTACTAGCTTTTGGGAGCTAATACATCATTCCTCAGGTCAGAAAAGAGTAAACCAAAGATGACTTGAGTAACTAGGGACCAGTATCAAATTTACCATTAATTGCAAAACTAATACAAAAAACCGTACAAAAACAATTATCAGAACATCTGGAAAACTAACATCCTATTTCCTCGCAACATGGCTTTCGCAAACTAAGTCTACAAACAGGAGTACCACAGGGATCTGCACTCTGTGACACTGTTTAATATTTACCTTTTACCACTATGCCATCTACTTGCAGGGCTCGTAATTGTACACTACATAAATGCAGATGACATACAGCTAATCTTACCCATCCAATGACACAATTGAAAAAACACTAAACTTACCAACATGTACCTGGATATAATAATCAAACTACTACTAAATCAAATGGAATTAGAGATAAACATTGAAAAGACTGAATTTCTGCACCTTGAACGAAAAAATTTAAACCTAATACAAACTCCAATATTACTCAATCAAACAGTGGAAATAGCCGAAAAAGTACGTAACATTGGCGTAATAATAGACACAGAACTAAACTTTTAAAGTAAAGGAAGGATATGCTAAATTAATGATACTACGAAAATTAAAACCTTTACTAACACTAGCAAATTTCAGAATTGTCCTACAAGCACTAATTTTTGCTAGCACTGACTACTGTAATACACTGCTATTAGGATTACCATACACAACCATAAGACCACTTCAAATATTGGAAAACTCCACTGCAAGAATACTTACAGGCAAAAAGAAGAGCACATTACTAAAATACTAGCTGAACTACATTGGTTACCCATAGAACAAAGAGTTCAATACAAAACATTATGTATTATACATAAATTTTAATTCATGACGAAAAAGCAGAATGGCTCAACACAGCATTACGTGTGCACGTACCACATAGAAATCTGAGATCGGCAAACAAAGCACTCCTGACTGTTCGGTAAAAACAGCAAGACTAGCACAAGTCAGAGAGCGAGCATTGTCTTTAGCAGGACCCAACCTGTGGAATTCAGTGCCCCTTGAATTAAGATTACAAAGAAATTTTAAACTATTTAAAGGAATGTTAAAACATGGCTTTTTAAACAGGTGTTTAACAAAGAGAATGGAGAAAGTAAGTAAAGGCAAGCACCACAAACTAAGCGCTCAGATGCACGATATGCTTAGTAATTATTGTTGACTCAACTTCGCACCGTTAGCTTTGTAAAGTTAGAATATGACACAGGTTTCAATAGGACATTCCAAACTAACTCCGCATATAGCTGTATATTTGTACAAACTTTGTTACTGAACCATTTTTGGCACATTTATTAAACGTCGATTAATTAATGTTATGATTTGTGCCTTCCTGTAAACCGTTGTGATATGATAAATAACTTAACGACGGTATACAAAAGATTTTAAATAAAATAAATAAATGACATTACTAGAAAATAAGTGAATCATAAAAGACCTGTCAAGTGGAGAGGTCACGTGATGCAGTGTAGGGAAAAGCCATGATTTTCCCTCGCAGCGCCAACCCTCCTGAATAGAGCCCCATCCAACCCGGAATTCTGAAGGAATCCTTGTAAAAAATAACTCAGAACATCACCTGCGTTAGTCTACGATCTGGTAAGTGCCATGGCGGCTCACTTAAATAAAAAAAAGAGAAGGAAAAAGAAAAGCCGCGCAGCCCGGTGGTGCCATCCACCATGGTGCCGGATCCCACGTCATTGCCGACAACGGCGGTGATAAGAGGTTAAAGCAACAATCGCAGAAATACTAAAGTCCAGAGCTAAAAGTAATTTCGGACAGGCTGACTGAACTCACCACAGCGTTTGCTGTATACAAGACTCTGTTCTTGGACATTGAGCAATGTGTTTCGGATCTCCATGATGACTCTCAGGTCTCTCGGGAAGATATTGCGGCGCTTAAACTGGCCATGGAAAAACATGCCGAATGCTTAGACTATTTAGAAAATAGATCGCGCCGGTCTAACCTCCATTTCTTGGGGCTTCTGGAGGCTATTTCAGATAAAGACCTGCCATTCTTCCTGGAAGATTGGTTGCAGAAGGAATTGAGTCTCTCCCGCGCTCATGGGCCCCTATGCATTGAATGGGCGCACTGTCTCTGCCCGAAAGGGGATTCGGAACCTCGACCACGCATTGTTCTTGCGAAGATTTTCAACTTTGCGCATAAAAGTGAAATTTTAAGGGCAGCTAGGGCAGGAAAACATCTTGCCTATGAAAACAAAATAATGGTTTTTCAAGACTTCTCGGCAACCTTTGCCGCCAAGCGTCGTATAATGGCCCCAATATGTACTAAACTCATTGAATCAGGGCTTCGGGCTACCATGGTTTACCCAGCACGCCTTCGAGTAGTTACTCGAGAGGGGATTAAATGGTTCACGGAGGCTGATGATGCAAAGGCGTCTTTGAATACTTCCCCCCACTCCACCGCCATGCAGTCCCCCACGAGTGAGCGAAGATCCGGATTAATGGAAGCTACCGACTTGCTTCTAATGCCAGTTCTGGATGCAAGAGGTTTGGTGGGCAGCCTGATGCTAGCTGCCGCAGCTATGGGCGCTATCAGCTCTGAGCCAGTACAGACATAATTCCTATGCAGGTTTATAATATTCTTCATGTTCGCGTGGCCAGGTGCCATGCAGTTTACGCTGTTTCACTATTTTATTATTACTGTTTGTATGTGTTTACAGTTTCGCTGCACTCTTATAATACCAGGTTTTTAAGGTAACACTTCCTGTTCCTATGTGTTATCCTGTTCGGAAGGATGGGGCTGAAATGCATGGGGGAGGGGAGGGTGGGTGTTGTATGCATGGTGGTGACCTCAATAAGAGATCATACGACCTGGAAGGTGGGGTGGGGGAGGGATTTGGGTGGTACAGATAGAGAAGATATTCATTTTCTGGCAGATAACTAATTTCATAGTCATGATCTATATAATGCAATCACGTGGAGACCCCTGCTGGGAGGGCTTCCATGTTGTTGATATGTTTATTGTTACTATTTCTTTTTTCACATGAGGCTGTCTCTTGATAGTGGGACTGGTCTTCTATCCTGGAATGTTTGTGGAATAAACTCACCAATTAAGAGGTCAAAAATTGAGCCACCTTAAAAAGAAACAGGTTGATATTGCATTCCTTCAGGAGACCCATCTCACTGACACAGAACATGCTAAACTATGTAGAAGTTGGGTGGGCGATGTATACTATGCTTCTGTATCCTTTAAATTGGCAGGTGTGGTCATATTATTTGGTAAACAATTCCCCTTTAATATTCAAAAAGAGTTTGAGGACCCTCAAGGTCATTATCGTCTGTTAGTTACCCAGATCTATGATGTCCAATTGGTATGTATCTCTCTTTCTTTCTCTCTCTCTCTCTTTACTGCGGAGTTTTACAAATGTTTGAACGACTTGGTGGACCCGCTATTGGCTCAAACCTTTTCTGATTTGGTAGCAGGGGGTGGCTACCTCACTCATGTCAATCAGGCACACATTACACTTATTGCTAAACTGGGTAAAGAGCCTACCTCTTTGGCTTCTTATAGACCAATTTTTCTGCTCAATGCTGATCAAAAGCTGCTGGCCAAGATCTTGGCAGACCGATTGTCTGAAGTGCTACCCTCCTTGATTGGACCCAGTGAGGTGGGGTTCGTGTGTAAACGTCATGCCCTCACTAACATACAAAAAATTTTGGCAGCTATGGAGATGAGCCAATGTATGGACGACCCCTACCTTTTGATCAGCTTTGATGCAGAGAAAGCATTTGACAGAGTGGAGTGGCGAGACCTTTTCCATATATTGTGTGTCATGGGGTTTGATGGTTTCTTCTATGATGCCATACAGCTGTTATATAGAGATCCTATTGCTGTTATCACTGCCAATAATTCACAGTCCGAGGTATTTTCAATCTCTCGTGGCACCCGACAAGGTTGCCCCCTCTCACCTTTATTGTTTTTGCTGCAGTTGGAGCCCTTATTACTATCTGTCTTACACACTCCGGCAATAAGAGGCATTAGAATGCAATCTGAAATTTTTAAATATGCAGCTTTCGCCGATGATATTTCTAACAAATCCTTATAGCTCCCTACCGCCTCTCATGCAGCTCCTCTCTGAGTTTGGCCAATTTGCAGGTCTTCAGCTCCACCTTACAAAGTCGGAGGCCTTGGCGTTTCTGAACACTCTTCTGGAGCAGTGGCCCGGGGTATTTCCTTTGCACTGGGCGAATGGCTCCTTCAGATATTTGGGGGTCATCATTCCGTACTCCCCGAGCAGTTTGTATACCTTTTAATGTTAGTCTCTTACTTCAATTTACTATAGATAAACTTTGCACATGGAAGAATTTACCTCTCTCATTGGGGGGCCAACTTAATTTATTTAAGATGTTGTTACCCAAATGGCTATTCCTCCTCCAAAATTTGCCAATTTCCCTTTGATGGCCTGATCTCTTATCCTTAGACAAAGAATTGCAGGTATTTCTTTGGAGAGGCGGTAAAGCCAGAATACTCTTTGCCAGTCTGTGGGAACGTTGGGGGGAAGGTGGCCTGGGAGCTCCAGATCTACGATTATATAACCTAGCAGGCAACCTCTGTATAATAAGGGATTGGATGTTGGGACAGTCTAACCATGTTCCCATCTTGGCTGAACAAGCTCTGGTGGCCCCTCTGGCACTATCCTATATTATTCAGGCACCGACCCATGCTCTTTCCTCCTTTCTGACTCATTCCCCTTCAATTCAGCCAATATGATCTACTTGGCGAGCAATCACTAAGATACTGCAAATACCTCGGCTGTGTGCATATCTCTTGCTGATTCAGGGGAATAGTGACTTTGGTCCTGGATCCCAGATGGCAGGGTTCCACCAATGGCGGTCCAAAGGCATTACTCACTTGGGCCATTTACTCAATAGTGATGGGCAAATGTTATCGTTTCCTGAATTACGCTCATTGTATCAATTAGATTCGACACACATTTTCTGTTATCTCCAGATTCAACACTATTTTCAATCCCTGCTCTTAGACTCGCGATCCTCTGCGATCTTTCATTCCTTGGATGGTGTGTTGAGGTTTGATGGCACAGTATTATAAGAAGCTTAAAACCCTTACCAGACAGGAAACGTATGCATTTCTGACTGAATGATGGAATAGGGATGGGGTGTTTGTTCTTACTTGTACCTATCTTACGGGCATGCTTTGGGCGAGTCTCCCAACTTACAGTGAGTATGTACTATCGTGAAATGCAATATAAGTTTTTATGGCGGGCATATGTATCAACACAGCCTACTGCTCTGGAATTTCAGCGTCAGCCCTATGTGGTAAATGCCATCGCAATGTTGGAACCTTATCCCACTCTTTTTGGGCGTATCCTCCCATACGTCGTTATTGGGGCCATATAGCTACATATATAATGGGTATACTAGGAATTTCTCTTCCCATTACCCCTTTTGCTTTTTGGACATTTTTCCTGTATCTCCCTGAGGAGGGGGTCCTCGTCTATTTATACATAAAGCATGCCTTGTAGGGAAAAAAGTGATATTGATCAACTGGCGGGCTTCCGAAGGATCCTCTTTCTGGACCTGGCGTAATCAACTGCACCATTTGCTGCGCATGGAGGATTTGAGTTCACGAGCCTCACCTCAGCTTCGGCGACTATTCCTGTTGATTTGGGACCCATACTTAACAATCCCTACCACATCGCTCACGGAGTATGATCATCAATAGCTGACCTCTGTTGGATACATGGAACAGTTCTGCACTGATTCCCATAATGCAGACTATTTCTTGTGGATTACCTACTAGCATGCTTCTTCTCTGTTACTGACTGAGTTGAGGGGGGGGGGGGAATAGGGAGGGGGGAAGAGGAGGATTCTGGGATGGACTTGCCAATGTTTGTCAGCTTGGCTTGGTTGGGATTCAGAACCCAACCCTTCCGAGCCACTACCATTTTCTGTATTGTTGTTTATAAACTCAATAAAAATTGTTTCAACTAAAGACCTGTCAGTGATAGTGTGAAGTGGGGGGTATTGATGGGTGATTAGAAGGTAATAGGCAATATAATTTTATGGCTCATAATGGGGCCGATGTAATGTGCACTGAAGCTGCTGCAGGTTTGTGCGTGCCTGTATACGCATTTATATGTGCAAAGCCCTATACTGGGATGTAATAAGGGTTTTGTGCATGGGGGAAAAAATCACGTACGAACACGCTTACAGACCCAAGGTTTTTCCTGTGCGAATGCATGCTGACGGCATGCAAAGGAGGTGATTAGCTAATCATAGGAAATGCAGGGAGCTGCGCTAATGCTAGTGCGGGTTTTTTACCGCCACGGTCAGGGAACGAGTTAAGTGTCAGCACTGACTCGGGGGCCTATGTCTGCATCTGAGCGTCCTGAAAACCACCTGGCTGAGCGCCTGTCTCAGCATCTGAGTGGCCAGCTTAGCTAGGCGCCTTTCTTGGCATTGGAGCAGCCAGAATTACGACCAGCTGAGCGCCTAACTGAATGCCCAAGCGACAAGATGGTAATTAGCTAGGCAACTTTCTGGGCGCCTGATCATATAGAATCTCGACCAACTAAGCGCCTAGCTCAGTGGCAACATTTGTTAGGTGCCTTTCTGGGCGCTAGAGCATGCATATTCTCTCCCGGCTGAGTGCCTATGTTGGCACCTGAGCATCCAGATTGGTGCCCAACTGAGCACCTGTCTCGCTGCTGTGCCAGTGTGAATTAGCATTCATGAAAATATTTGCCATGTTTTCTGCAGCACAGTTATTTGAGATATTAAAAATACTTTCTAGGGTCATACTTTCACTTAATAGGGACACACGTTCGCTCGCTCGCTATTATGTGCGGATTATCGGCGCAGGTTTTGAGTGCGGATGTGGCCGCTTATTAAATAAGCCCTTACCACGCTTAGGTACGTGCAATTCTTCATATGTGCGCAGATTTCTGCGCTCAAATCATTTGCATAATTTTTTTTTTTTTTTTTTTACATCCCATGGAAGCAGCATCTTCAGACGCACGCGGTGATCAAGACCCATGTTCATAACTAGCACCTGTTCTGCCGCAGGTCTTATTACATCAGCCCCAATGAGTTTAACTGGGACTCCCAGCAGACCTGGAGCAAGCTGGCTTACACTAGCCACTTTATGGAAAGGGCGGTTAGTGTGTGAACACACTCCGAGATATAATCAGAGGACTAAGAGGCTGGTGTGCTGTAGACAGATGGAAAGTCCCAGCCTCTAGCAAAGGTGGATACTGAAAGTGGTGCAATGTAGACTGTTGATAGTGATGAGTTTTGGACTCAGTATTTTAGTATTCACCGGCTAAGATGGGGGCAGCATGTTTTGAGGATACGATGGAAGCAGACCTGTAACTTCTAGCACTAATGGAAAAGCTGACTTTGAGTTGTGTGCTACTTTATTGGGATGGAGGGATGAGAGGGTTCACTTTAATTCTATGACTTTTATATGCTACCTTTCCAAAAATAATGCTCAAGGCAAAAAACGTATATCATGCAATAAATACATAAGACAATGCTAGTACTAACCTCGAAATGTCTGTGGTCTTCTTCTTTTCTTTGGATGGTGGAGATGGTGGCACAGGTTGTGAGCAAATACTAATGATCACCTTTGTTTTTTTGTCTCTCTAGAGCATTGCGACAGGTATCATAGCCATCCTGGTGTCCAGGAACCTCTTAAGTGTTAAGATGGTAAGAACTGATTACGTCTTATTCCACCTGTTACAGTTTCCTTGATGTCTCGGAACGGCTTTTATGTCCCAGTATTTAAAGCCAATGATTTTTGGTGGTCATGGAACACTGAAGGACTGTAACTCCAGCAACGCAGGCTTGGGCTGTCAGGGTTGTGTGAGCGCTCAGGGCTGGATTTAGAGTTATGATGCTGATAGGCAGAGGACTTAACGGTTATGGGGTTTTGCCCCTGGAAATCAAAGAGCAGTTAGGGTACTTTCAGAACTAGGCGCCCTAGGCATGTGCCTGTGTTGCCTATGCCTAAATCCAGTGCTGGGAGGAGTTCTAGGTGGGGTCTGCAGTGCTTTGAGTGTTAGGTTGAAAAAATGAGCATAGGTCCATCCTGTACAACCTTTTTCTAATCACTTGCAACTGTCTCGGCATTGTAGTTTCCAGTGTACATCTGCTGTCAGTTCAGCAGAGTGAACAAATTATTTTCCGACCTTCTCAAGGAATCTGCTCTAGCCCTAACTTGATGGGCTTTCAGCTTCCTTTGATGTGGTAAGAGATGCAATCAGAGATCCAAGCTGAAAAAGTTCTCTTTGTAAATGAAGCCCTCCTCCTAACTGGTTCTGCAATCCAATGTTTGAAGAGCTGCTCGCTCTTACAGGTGTGAGGTCTTGGAAATAATGTTGGTAATCCAATGGATTGATTTAACTTATATTTAGATCCCAAGAAACAAGGCATCCCTTTTTTGGAGGTTTCAGATTTGTGAAGCTTTTCATGAATTTAGTAACTATAGGTTGATGGGAGATAGGAGCTACCATCATGTTCGTAATAGTGTGCTGCCATTGCACTAAGGCTAATTCCAATAGTTCTTATTCCAGAGTCAGATTTGTATAGAACAGGGGTCCCCAAACTACAGTCCATGGAACTCGTTCTTCCAGCCTGCAATCAGGTTTGGCTTTTCCTTCCCTCACAAAAAAAAGCTCCACACAGGCATGGCCCTCTGCACTAGAGAGGAAAGTGCTGCATAGGTGTGGAGGATAAAGTTCTTTCCTCTAACTTGCTCCACAATACAAACAGACAAGTCTCAAACAGTACAAGGTAACCACATTTAATGTATTATTACATGAGAAGCGCGCTCTTAGCGTATGCTTCCAAAATCCAATACATGCAATCAGGCTTTCTTAGCGCCCAGTCAGATGAATCCAGAACAGGTGGGTTATGCACCTCTACCAGCGGATGGATGAGGAGCAAACTGATGTCACAGTACATATACCCCTGCAGTGACCTCAGCCTGCCAGTATCCTCCGTCTGCAGCAGATGGTGAATGTTCATCTACACATTGGGGATTGCTTTGTTTTAAAGAAAAGGAGAATTAAGGAAATGAATTCACCCCACTCTCCTGTGGTGATACCAAATGGTCCCCCCCCCAAAGTTGAGATTCCTGAGGTGATTTCTGTGGTCCCTCAGATGAGTACCTTGGTCAAGTAGCTGGCTTCAGCCGGCGTGGAGTTGGTTGCTTGAGCAGCTGAAAGGCAGCGGTGAAGGCAGATGCCCTCTCCCCCCCGCAGCCGGAGACCATCTCTGTACGCAGCCAGGTAAGGCTGAGCTCTGGTAAGTTTAAAAAAAAAAAAAAAATTATACAGAGACCTAGAAGGAAGTTTTTTTTTATGTGTAGGGCTTCCTCCTTCCCCTGGTCTCCATGCTTGGTGTACTGTCTGACTTTTCTCCCACTGCATGGAAGATCGAGGGACTTGAGCAGCCTCCTTAGGCTAGGCCCCACTCTGAGGCTTTGCACGTCGTATGGTACTGCAGCGACATTTCGCATGTTTCTAAGGCTGCCCTCTACATGAATATCGGTCTGGCGGGTGTCTAGCTGTGCACCTCGGTTGTGCGCCCTGTTCTTGAACTCATAATCGGGCCTTGTAGTCTGTGCGTCCATGTTAAGCGATGTGTAGTAGCTGCATGCCTTCCTCTACGCACAAATAGTACTGTGCACAAGTTTTTTGTGCGCTTATTTTTGGGGTAGCTAGGGAGGCTCCTAGGTGTGATGCCTAAGTGTTGGGCAGATCATTTTTGGGCACCTAGATTGAGCGTGCATTAAAAATGTGAGTTACAAATGCTACTTATCTGGGTTCACATTAAGGAAATACAGAATTTTAGATCTGATAATATAGCTTTTATATGGAAAAAGAGCAGGAGTTAATTACAATTTGCTTTGTAGGGAAAAAAAGCAGGGAGGTCAGGCATTAGTGAATTTAAGATCATATAATGTAGCAGCCCTATTGTTATATTAAGGGGGACTGGGTGTCGCTACACACCAGAGGACCCCAATCAGTTATTGGTGGAATTAGCTAAGCCATGGAGTCCAATTAAAGTTGTTGCTTTGCTTCAAACCCAAAACAATTTCTGCTGGATCTGTGAAGCTTTTGGTTTGTCCATGCATAAAGCATCGAAATGGAGAAGCAGAAACCAGCTTTCTTCTTACATATCACCCTTCCTATGTTTGACAGGTAATCCTGACTTCCCTAGCAGTTTGGATTATGGGATATGGAAAGATAAGGGATTGTATTGTTTAGGGCAACTGATTGATAAGGAAACCAGACAAAATGTACTCTTTTTCAACAACTGAAAGAAGAATGGAATATTTCAAAAACTTTTTTATGCTTATTTGTAATCGAGGCACTACTGCTTCTCTGTAACCACTGGCATTTACAGATTCAGAGGAAGGCTTTTTTGATACAACGCCAACATTTAATAGAATTGGAATTTGAATGATGCACATTAAAGAAGTGTTACCCAATAATGACATGCTTAAACTAGCTGCATTGTGAAGTGAGGATTTAGGGACTCTTTTGGATACTTGCTAGAGGCATACTCGGCCCTCTATAGATATTTAAAGCCGGCTAACCTGAGAGAACTAGAATTTAAGGTTCCCTGTACGTACCAGGATCAGTCCAGACGGTGGGTTATGTCCTCCGTCCAGCAGATGGAGTCAGACAAGGCTTCGGAGGGTGCTGGCATAAGTACTTGTGCACCCTCTGCAGGAGCCCAGTATATCTCTGACTCCAGCAGATGAGAGCAGGGGAACCTGGAGCTTCCCCTCCATAAAGGCTAGCTTGCTTTTATTTGGCTTTATTTGTATGTTTGCCAGGCTGGATCAAGCTGCTTTCTAAAGTTTAAAATTAAAAAAAAAAAAAAAAAAGTCTAATTAGTAGGAGGTCTGTCTTGAGGGCTTGCAGGCAGGGCTGCTTTCACTCTCTGTCCTCCCTCCTGCGCTTCATTTCTTGCCAGGGTAAGTTGAAATTGTTGTGTTTTTCTCCCGTTTTTGGTTTTTCTTTGCAGGGAGATTTGCTAGCAGTGCTGGGGAAAGCTGGTGGTGCCAGCCTCTCCCCCCCCCCCCCCCCCCCCCCACCGCTCGTGCTCCCGCGGCCCCTTTCCTTCAAAAATAGTTTTTTAAATGATTTTTTTTTTTAGTAATTTTGAGGTACATGGGTGTAAAAAAACTGTCAGGATAACTTAGGGGTTAAAGGCCGCTATCATTTGGCTGAAACTGAGCAAGAGCTTTGAGTTCAGAACTGCAGCAGTCTGATATGTATATTTGACCATGCAGGAATCACCTGAACCATTGTGGATTCTGCTTGATATGCAGTAAATCCCTGATCATGCTTGTTGAAGCTCCATGGACATTATATAAGCATATTTCCTAGGGGCTGGGAAGCTAGGCACATCTCACATACATTGATGTGCTGTGTCACCTGTCCCTACTACACAGACATGGGCCATGTCATATGATAATACTTTTTCTGCTCTTGTTTTTCTCACAGCATTGGGCATTAGTCTGTGTCTCTCTTTTGAATGCTTTACTTTCGGCTGCCTGCTTCTTCGGACTGATCTTGGCAATTTCTCTTACCATCTCCAATGGAGGAAAGAGCCTGATTGCTGGATGTAACTCTTCCATCTTGCCAGCCGACACAAGATCTGCCATCATGAGCAATGAGTGCCCCTTTGACACTACACGCATTTATGTGAGTCCCTGCATTGTCCATTTTAACTTCTGTACAGTTCTGTTAGTGTTGCTGAGGTATGTTGCAAGGCTGGATGAGGCCATAAATATCCAGAGAGGGGCATTATCTTTGGGCTGACTATGGGTGTTTTTGGAAGTAAACATTATGACGCTAAAAGGAAGAGAGAAGCATTGTTTTCTGGGGATGGAGACAGAGGGGTACTTTTTGGAATAGGTGTGGGTACTCTTTGTGGGTAGGGGGATAAAGAAGGCATTGGATGTTTTGGAAAGAGACAAAAGGACTCTAGGAAAGGATGTGACAAGAGAAATGTGTTAAATGAAGAACTTATTTTGCAAAATTTAGAACTTGCCAGATCTTTGGTTCAGATTTTGGCAAAAGATCATTTTACTAAATATTTTCTTGCCACTGCAGAAAAATGGGACTTGCTAGAGAACCTGAGTTGCCCCAGCTTCCTGTGCTTCCTCTCGCAGAAGTGGAGGTTGGAGGTGTTTCTAATCTAGTGGTTCTCAGCCTGGTCCTTGGAACTTGCCTGGCTAGTCTGACTTTTAGGATATCCACAATAAATATACATGAGAGAGTTGCATGCACTATCTCTATTGTATGCAAATATATCTCATGCATATTCATTGTGAATATCCTGAAAACCAGATTAGCTGCTACAGGCACTGAGAGATGGGATCTTTTATGGGTCATAGAGGACATGGAATGTAGAATGATGAAAAATATTGTTGGTTAATACATATTTTAGTTTAGTATACACGCTTTCCTTATTGTTTGTAGTATAATCTGTAGAATATTGTCCGCTAACCTGAAAGAAGGGGCAATCTGTCTGAAAGCAGACATTGCTTGTGAGATCTGAAATAAAATGCACCATTGTGTTTCTCCCCTATGAAACAGGTGCCACTTTTGAGACCTCTGTTTTTTACCTCCTAGCTGAAGGCCAGTTGCGGTTTCAGCTCACAACACATAACCCAATGCTCTTTTGCTAATTTGTCTGTCATATTGCCTTCCTTTTCAGACCTGAGGTATGGGAGGTGGGGCATAACTTCAAAAGAAATCATAAGGAAATTAAAAAGAGGAAATATGAGTAGTAAGCCCTGTTGTATGGGAACTGCAATGAGCTTGCTGCATGATTATAAGCTCTGGAAAGCTATGATGTGCCAAAATAATTTTAAGCTAATTAAGAAAAAAAAAAAGGGGGAAGAGGTCTTGCAGATTGTAAGCCCTTTGGGGCATAGAAATACCTACTACCTAAATTGTAACTTGCCCAGAGCATGAGTGTGGAAGGAAAGCAATTAATCCAAAATCTAAGAAGATCCAAATATCTTCCCCTCTTGCCCCCTGAATAATTCACTAAGTTTGATGCCCCTCTTCCCCCCCCCCCCCAAATTACCTCCACACCGTTGGTAGAGCTAGGTCCCATCTGTTTCAAAGTTATAAGAGGCTTTGCTTCCCTCCTGTGGTCGTCTCCTCCCAATCGCTCATCAGCTTTGAAAAGTGATGTTCTGTCAAGGACCTACCTTCACAGAAAGTTGGGTTGGTGGTAGGTTTGATTGTTTTATAAGGAGGGAGATGCACATAAAATAACAAACTGGGAGACATTTTACCATCTGATAAGCCTCTCTTCTGTTGAACTAAGACTGAAAAAGAAAAGTTAGTTTTTGAAGCATTTTCAAAGTTTGAAAAATATTTGTGAAATGGGAACTGTTCAAAAAGGTGTAGAGGCTTTACAAACCACCAAACACATCCCAGTTTTGCATTCTCCTCCCACTCCCCTCTGTGGCTCCTGCGATGTCTGACCTCGGTAAAGGCAACATAAAAGTTGATACCTCCTGGATGCCCCTTCCAATAAGGATTATCTTGTGTCCAGCTTCTTGGTGGATTGGTTATACCGATTGAAGATCTGCCTCAGATGCCTAAGGCTGGCACCAACTCAATAGGAAGAATAAACGGGGGTTATTGATTGTTCTAACTGATGTATTTCCTGTTTACTGCAGGACACAACACTTGCCCTCTGGTTCCCGTCTATGATTCTTGCTGCAACTGAAGCATTGCTGTCCATCAGGTGTAGTGTGGTGGCTTTTATTTTGCGTGGGATTGGTCCATGCGGAGAGGCTTATTTACGAGAGCGGGTATGAAAATTCATCAAACATCATAGATTCTTCTCATCTCCATCTTCCTCTTCTTCATTCACACCACCTTTTCTTTCTGCTTTTTTCCATCTTTCTTTCGGTCTCTGGCCTCTTCCCTTCTCCCTTCCTCCAGCCTTCCTTTCTGTTCTTGTTTCCTACCCTTATTCTTTTTCCCTCTCTTCCTCCCCTTTTTCCTCCCCTTCCCCATTCTTTGTTTTGTTCTTATGTTTTCATATTTACTGGGGGGAAAGGCTTGGACCAGAAAACATGGATGGATAGTGAGAAATGTTTTGGAGCATTATATTAAAGTGGACAGTCTACCTATAGGGGTGAGGGAATGCATAGGACAGGGACAAGGAGATTAGTGATGCATTACTGCAGCATTGTTGGTAAACATGACATATGTTGGGATTATGCATGGATGAGAGGCAGGGAATTACCACTGCTGTAATCTTCTCATTGCAGTACCTTGAGAATTTTCTTAGGATTGGGAGGAGGGGTGGGGGATACATGTGATCCTGATCTTGCAGTAGTCTTGCAGTAACTGGATATGCTACTTGTAGGTCATACATGTTTTGTTATTGCAACGAGCATGCAATTCATTTTACAGTTAGAAGAGGAAGCATCCAGTAAGGAAGCTTTAGACCACAGACCAGAGACCCATCAGCTGATAACTGAAGCTAGCCCCTACCTTACCTAACCAAAGGTAAAGATGCTCTATTAATTATTTGCATTGTATGTGCATTATTTGCAGGAAAAGAGAACAATCACTGCTTAGGAATTCACCAAAGCACATTAATTCTCACTAGTTTTCTGAAAGGTGCTGGTACAGGCATGCTGTCCTGTTTGTGTTTTTTTTTTTATTGCATTTTAAATTTTTCACACAAACCTTTGAGTGGAAAATCAGATGGTTTACAATACAATATCAAGCAAAATTTGAAAATTCACAAGTAGTAAGAAAAAATAGTAATCAGTAAACCATTCTTGCAATATAAGAAATACATGTGGGGTGGAGTGAAACTCTAGGAGCGTACAACTTCAAAGTTAACCATGAAAAAAGAAAAAATGTAAGGCTGCTGATTAAGCCTTATATTTGCCCTCTGTACTGTCTGTCGTAGCTCTTTGGTGGGAGTCTAGGAAAAAGCACAGTTGTGAAGGTTGAAAGAAAATATATACAGAGTCTGAGTATTTGACTACACACTTACATGGGTAGCGAAGGGTAAATTTAGAACACATAGTTAACGCTTCAGCTCTCATCTGTATAAATGTTTTTCTTTCCCGAGTCAATCTTGTGACATTGGGGGAAAAAGCCAAATTCTTTGATGGTTATATTCTGCTAATGTTATGGAAGAATAATCTTAAGACATTATTTTTTTCAGATAGAAAAGCGAACGATACAAATAGTTTACCTCTAGTTGAAACATTGCCCTCATGAGACAGCTCCAGTAATTTTGAAATGTTTAATTGCTGTTGTGAATCTTGATTTTCGTGCTCTTCTCTTTTCTTCTGAGGAAGGTAATATGCCTTGGTAATTAAAGACTGAGCCTCTGGTGGTATTTTCAAAATCAGGCACAGATATTTCTTAAACAATTCTACCGGTGAAATTTGCTTGATAACCGGGAAATTAAGAATTCTTATATTCATACTACGAAGGGTATTCTCAATATTTTCAACCTTTTTATTTAACAATGTCTCATGCTGTATTACTTGTTGCTGAAAAGTTTCCATCGTTCTGATTTTTTTCTCACATCTCTTCTATTTTCTTTTCATGTCCTTCAATTCTTTTCTCATTATCAATACTTCGTTTGTTAGAGTCCAAGCATGTTTTTGATAGATTAATAACAGCAGCTTCTATAATGGCCAAGGCTTCCCAAATAGCGTCCATCGTTATAATCTCGGGTTTAACCAACAAATGAAGTTAAATGTCCAGACTCATCACCTCGCGTGACATCAGTAACAGTGTCCCGCTCAATTTCCATCGTTGAGGGAGGTAAGTATGTTCCCAGCTGAGAAGTCCCTCCCAGATCCTCCTCCCTAAAGGCTCCAGGCCTTTCGAGGTTCTCCGGGGCACTTGCAGGCGCCATCTCCCGAATCTCTCCCTTCCGCCGGGGTGGGGACGGAGTCTCGGGCGCACTGGGACTCAACGAGATTTCCTCTGCCAAGGACTGAGACGCACGCCCAGCGTCTCTATCCATCGCGGCACTCGTTCCGGCTCTCTTGGCGTCTGCGTCGAGGCGAAGAAGGCAGGTATTGTGGCTTGACTTGCATCCAAATTGCTGGAAACCAGCAGGCCCTCATGGAGCCGAGCCTTGCGCTTCATGTGAGGCATTTTATTCTATATTTATTGCAAGTGGAAATATGCTTTTTAGGGAATCTCACGGAGCAGCTTTCTCCCACCTTTCAAGCGGCAGCCATCTTAACTCCCCTGTTTGTATTATTTATAGGTAAAGCTAGGAGGATATTTCAGCCAACTATAAATCTTGCTTTTGACGCAGCATCTTACAAACATCACTTACATCCATTGGATACAATAACATTTCTATCCTAAATCCATTTTTTTAAGGAAGTTGATAAAATATATTCTGGCTTTTTACTTTACTCACTCCTAGTATTATAGAGCTAAGTAGAAAGAGATTTAAAAATTACAAAACACTTTGTTCTTGGGGATTGGAAGTAAGCTAGAAATTTAAGGGGTTGAGTTTGTGATGATGTTGGACATTGTTAGGGCTATGGTAGTTTATTTTGCCTGTACCATAATTAAATGAGATTAATGGGAGGAATTTTTGAGGAAAGGGCTGTATATTAAATGTTTCATTGTATTTTATATTTAATATTGTTTATTAATCATTGTATTTTGCTATATCATATTTCTGATTTGTACAAGAATGTAGAATATCAAATTGTAGAAAATAAAAAAAAGTTTACTTCTAATTAAAATACAGAAACATGTTTCCACTTCTACTGCTCCTTTTCAATAATGTTTTGCACTGTTGGTTATCAAGTTCGTCATTACTAGACCTGTAATGTATCACATGGCTTTAATAGTGCAATACCTTTTTTTTTTTCTTATGCTTTTTCAGGAGGATTCTCCATTATTTTCTGGACTGCGTATTGTTAGAATTTGAGGACGTGTGTTCTTTCTCCATATACCTGCAGAATCTGGAGCCAAATTTATAGACCCTACCTGAAAAGCAGGAACATGCAAGCCTCACCTCTCAGAATCTAGACCCTGGGACTTGTTACTACTCACGTCAATGCCAGCTTTGTGAGACACTTGTGATGTCATTCATAATTGCTTTGGCCAATGAGTTTGCTGCTTAGTGTCATTACATGGTTTCATGCTGTTGGTGACAGATTTTACTGTTGCCAGGCATTGTTGATGTATTCTATCATTTTAAGTGTATTTGGATTCAGCCCTGAAATAGTTGAAGTACAATTGGCTGAAGGTGGGGATAGGGAATTAGTGGCAGGGATGTGGGTGGGGAGTAATAGTTTTCAAAGTAAGAGACTTCAATAGTTCTGCTGCCTTCTCCTTATGGCCAAAAAGTGTTTTACTGGGGAAGAATGGATTATGACAGCCTTGACTCCAGTCTGCACTGAAATTGAGAGGTTTTTATTGACTGACAGTCTGTTTCAAATGCACTGTGCTGATTGGCTGAGGCGAGTAAAGAAGAGCACCAGGATCATTAGCAAAGGCCCACATGTATTTTTAATACTGTTCAGAGGTTATGTTAAGTCAGATCGCTATCATGATGTTGTCTACAGTAGGTGTTAGGAAGACCAGGCAGAGTAAGGCATTTTCCTACAGTCCCCTGCTGTTAAGATATGAAGTGCGAAGAAGAAACTGGTGACCTGACATGCCTGAATGGGTTTATAAATCTTTTCAAATTGTGTAATAGTTCATGCAGTACATAAAAATTATATGCAATTAAGAATTAAATGTCAGTGTCTTCAAAAAAAAATTTCATGATGAAACTAGTTTTAAATAGATGTCTTCTAGCAACCAGAACATGCTGTACTATCATGGATGCTTTCTTGGAATGTGTCCCTACCATCAAGCATAGATTACTTAGTGTGACAGGCTATGCAGACATCCTTCTGTTTGATTGCTCACACTGATAGCTGCCACTTGGTACTACAAGGGCAGCAAAGGTTTAGAGGAGTTGTATACTTGCTCTGAAGCCTGAAGAGTACTCATTAAAACTTGTTTTACAAAAAGCGCATAAGGAAGAACTGAATAATACAGGTTTAGTGATGTGCTGAAAGACACTGTGTAAAGCTGACACTTTCAGCTTGGCTGGGTGCGTGTGCTTTGTAATTTTCAGCTTTTGTCTCTTCAGATCACTTTTTATACAAATCCTGATATTGAACAGAGAACAGGGAATGCAAAGCTCAGGTTATGTTCTTCCTGTAGCTCATGCCATTAAACACTAAAATTAGATACAGTTTAATTCTATTTTAATTCATCTTTGCTGAAACTCTTAGAATATTTTAGCCAATATATTGAGCAGATATGAGCTGAAAGGTCTATATTTTGTAGTGATGATATCAGAGGTTGTGGAGACTCTTCTTTTAGCAGTGAGGGCACCTAGTTTTCGCTCCAGAGCAAAGATGTAAAACGAAGGACCAGAAAAGCCTACTGTATTGGTTATTGCTATTATCAACCTGGAATTTGTAAGCAGCAGTGTTACCCCAAAATGTTTAAAATAATGTTCTCTTGTTTTTATTATAGTCTCAAGACTAAACCTGCCCATATTAATATATATCCAACCTCTATTTTACTAACATATATGAAATATGATTGGACAAAAAAGATAACCTAGAAAAGTCTGAGCCAATCCCTGCTTGACTTTCAGGCAAGGAGGTAGCATATGGTTTCAAATACTTTTTGTACATTATTTTATTTTACAACCATTAGTTCATCTGTCCTTGCTGTGCTAATTTGCTGAAGGAAACAATGTTGGATATATACAAGTTAGACCCTTAGGGCACCTGTTGTATTGTTCCAGACTCTGCTCATGAGCTTTATAATATAGTAAATTTAGTAGGAAATCTCCATGATTTTCATGTTTTTTTATTATTTTCCAATTGTTTTGATAGGACAGTATGGTCATAATTCATCTGACTTTTTAGCTTTGTTGCTAATTGTTCTATAGAATTGTGTAAATTGGTGGTATGTTTCAACATAATTTGCATCAATAAAGATTTTTTTTTAATAGTTTGGACCTGAAGCTTTGCAGTTGTTTTTCAGCATACAGGAAGTAGCTATCAATTCTCTAGGTTTGTAGCTGTACCTCCCATTTACTTGCTTTGTGTATATCTTGCCACCTTTTGCCTTCAAAGGGTGATCTATTATTGGGGTATGCTAACAGTAGCAGTTCCTCATGACCTGTCAATTCCTGAGGCTTTCTCAAATAAGTGATCTTAAGTGCTTTCAAGAGGACCAAGCTGCCATTGGAGGAGAGAGAAAAATGAAGACCACTCACTGAGTTTGACAAAGACCCTTTTCTCAAATTATGAAGAAGCAAAATTTGTTAGTACTTTGTTTACATGACCATCTTAGGGAAATGATCTTATCAATCAAACGAATGGGAACTATAATCAAATTATAATTACAGCCTAAATGAAGGTGTCAGCAAGCCCGACGTTATGTTTCTGCCGAAACCAACCGGTCTTCTCGATCATTCACCTTCACAATTTTTTAATGCACTATTAAATTTTTTAGAATTTTTCGAAAACTATATTTTTATAAAACTTAAGTTATAAGTCCAGAGAATATATTCCAAAATTAAATTTTGAAAAGCATTGAATAGCACTATTCAGTGCTATTCAATTCTCTGGACTATGGACCATATATTCTCTGAACTATGGACCAGAGAATATATGGACATTGAATAGCACTATTAATGCTTTTCAAAGTTTGATTGTGGAATATATTCTCTGGACTATGGTCTATAACTTAAGTTTTATAAAAATATAGTTTTTGAAAAATTCTAAAAAAATAGTGCATTAAAACATTGTGAAGGTGAATGATCAAGAAGACGGGTTGGTTTCGGCAGAAACATAATATCAGACTTGCTGACACCTTCATTTAGGCTATAATTATAATTTGATTATAGTTCCCATTCGTTTGATTGGTTATCTCCCCACTTGGGTAACTATTTTACTCCATTAATATTGATTTTTGTGTGCAAATGAACTTATCCAATCGGTGGTTGGCTATAGTCAAGAGTATGGATCCATGTTTGTGATCACTATGTTCTACACGCAATGTTGTAATAATTCCTATGTGCCAGCTTTATAAACGTCTCAAGAATTGCATCTATGCAGGATAACACAGTAAACAGTAATAAATTGCTTTATCAAACTGTTCCTCCTTTCAATCCCCCTTTCTCAACTGGATCAAGCAATAGCTAATTGTGACACCTCTATTATATTGTTTGTGGCATTTGCCTAGCAGGGTAACTTTAAAATGAGAGAAATTTGCAGAGAAGGGCAAATAGAAGTTATATAGAGGATGCCTAGTGCCACTTACCATGTGAACCTACAGTTGTGTCCTACAGATTCAGGAAGATCTCCAGGTCTTATCACCTGAATTAGGGTTCTGAGAGATTCCATCTTGAAATGGCATATTTGAAAAACCTGTTCAGCCTCATGAGGTCCACAATGAATGGATGCTCCCATTCATTGTCAGGAGAAATGGGATGACAAACTTTCTGCTGATTATACAACTGTGTCAAACAAGGCCATGGCCTTTACAGCATCTCTGGGAAATCTGGAGGCCATTGAAAGACTTTAAATCACATTGATTGTGATTTATATCATGTGAGGAGAGACTTGTCGGACATTTCTATTGTTTTTTTACTATGAATATATAGACTTCTATTTTTCTTCCAGTAATAACTGTAACTGAAAATATTAAACCAATTTTGTTGAATTCTGAAGTGAAATTTGGCCTAAGGAACCATGCTGGCTACTGATACCATGAGATCCAGTCAATATAGGCATTGTCTGGCAGTAGTCCATTTTGCTGACAGTCCCTTGGTTGCTTTTGTGAGACCATATATTTTGTTTTCTGGTAATTTGATTATCCCCATCTTTACAAAATCTTGCTCCTTGAAAAATAAGATGTTGAAGAATTTAGGGAACCAATTTTCCACCAATATTAGAGCCATAGGTCTTTAATGTGGAAATTACTACATTTCTTGCTTGCATTGATTTTTGTGATAAGGAAAAAGCCAAAAAAAATGTTCTAGGACTGCTCTGTGTGCGACAAGGACATTGGGAAGAGATGAATCAAATAATGTATACTCAGTGTTGATTCCACAAACAATATGGGGTCGGTTTTAAAAGGAGCATGCACGTGGTTCCTGCCATCAAGCAGGGGGGTGAATTTTAGTAAAGTATGAGCGGCGACTCAATCAGGCCTCTCCCAGTCTGCTCTAATTAAGGGAACTTTCCTATCCCTAACATCCCCATTTTTTTTTTTTGACTTACTGCTCTGTCTGAGCAGAAGCAACTTCCGCGCGCCAGCCAGCTGCTGTTGCACGCTTCCCCTGGGACAGCAGCTAATGATGCTGACCCGGCTCGCCTCTTCTGACAGGCCTAGCACTTACTCGTGGGGCCGGGCCCTTTTGAACATGAGCGCAGTTTGCATTTGGCCATTTTAAAATTCGGCCATAAATGCTTTTGATGTCATTTTGCTATTAATAAGTGAGGGAAAGTGTCTTGTAAATCCAAATCAGAATGCTGCAGCTTGTTTAATTTCAGGTCTTTCTAACTGAGAGCATATTATATGCCAGTGTTGTCTGATCTTCACTGGCTTCCCATCCACTAGAGGATCAGATATAAGATTGCCTTGCTGGTACACAAATTGCTTACTCAACTGCAGATGACTTGGATTAATGTTCTGTTTAAGCCCCATAATCTGACAAGAAGATTGCCGTCTTCACAGAAAGCATTTATCTGAAATTCGGCAGCGTTCCTTTTCAGTAGCTGCAGAGGTGCACCTGGGGCGGATACTTCTTTGGCACCCCCCACTATATAATTTTAAAACTTCCTAAACCGATAAAATTTCAAAACAGCAGGCACCACAAATAACACCCAATAATTAAAACTTAGGATTTTAAAACACACACACACACAAAATCTCCCACTCTCCATACCTGTTACCCTGAGATTATGGTGAACTGGGGGTACACACACAAAACAAAATATGCTCCCTGTCTCTCTCTCACATACACGCTTGGTGAGAAACAAAGGGAGCTCGAATGTGTGTGAGACACACACGATTCCTCTTACCCCTGCGTGCACACATATGCTTCCTTTCATTCCCACCCCTGCACACAGGTACCCTCTCACACATATGCATCCTTAGGCACCCCCCTCCCCCCATACACTGGCACTTACTCTCACAGGGCCAGTCTCTCCCTTCTTTGGCCACTGGTGGCAACGCTGGGCCTGTTCTGCTGCCACCAGCTCCCGGAGCGCCGCTGGCCTCTGCCACTGTAGCTCCTTGTTTTTGCTGGTGGGGTTTCCCCCTGCCACTGTTCTGCACCACTGCAGGACCTTCCCACTGGTGGCAATGGTACCCCTCCCTCTGTTGCCACCTGGGGTAAACCGCCCCCCTCCTTAGCATGCCTCTGAGTAGCTGCCCAAATTTGTGGAACAACCTTCTATTGAATGGAGTTCTTTACACTACATTAAAACTTTTAAAAAGCAGTTGAAGGCTGTACTCTTTGAACGAGCTTACTGTTAGAATATTATATTTTAATTACTTCCCCTGTCTGTTTAATGCTGAGCTGTTTTGTTGTTTGCTACTTGTAAGCTGCATAGGGCCTTTGTATAGGTATAATATAAATAAAGTAACCATAACCCAAGTACAGAGTAATCTGGTTTTATTACTTGAACTATTGATTGATTTTGACGCAAAAGTGTCTTGATAAGAAATTTGATTAGTCTCTTTAGGTCTAGAGTTTGACTGTAGCTTTCTGAATATTTGGATATAATGAAAAAATGTGTACCTTGAAACCTTTTTGGATGAGGTATTTACATTATGGATATTTTCAGAAAGTTGTGATGCAGTTTGTATTTTTCAGACTGGATTGCATGAAGAAAACATTTTGAAACTTCCTGTCTATAAATAAGTTGAGGTGATGTTTACTATCTATTGAGTTGAAATTCAAGCTTGCAGTCTAATGCAATTGGGTTGGGCCTGGGTCCTGATCTAGTCCCGGGCATTGGAACCCAGCCTCCAGGTGAAGGTCATGGAATCAAGCCTCTGGCCTTGTATTGGCAGTGGGCCTAGGCATCGGGACCTGGCCTCTGGGTTGAGTCAT
This sequence comes from Rhinatrema bivittatum, assembly GCF_901001135.1. NCBI lineage: Eukaryota > Metazoa > Chordata > Amphibia > Gymnophiona > Rhinatrematidae > Rhinatrema > Rhinatrema bivittatum. The sequence goes on from NC_042617.1 coordinate 536,769,674, forward strand.
GGCATTGGGCTTGGCTCCAGGTTGAGGCTCAGCCTTGCCGTTGGATACCCAACAGACTTTTTTTTGGTCTTGGCCGAGGCCCCGGCTTCGGGCTGGACCTAGGCGTCACACTCAGGCCTAGGCCATGGCCCCTACACTTTGTACCTCTGCCTATGCCATAGGTGAGGCCCCCGCCTTCAGGCCTAGGCCAAGTCACACTCAGCCCAAGTTGCACTAGGATGTAGGCTGTGGCCTAAGCTTAGGTCCGATGCATTCCTTTCAAATTAATGCAAAGAATGAGGTTTGTTTCATGCGGGGGGCCCCGATTTGTTCCGGGGCCCTCGAATGAAACAGACTGCCCTTATTAATTTTGAAATTCGTTTGAAACGCATGCACATCCTTAATATATACATGAATAAGGAGGCATTCAGTTGTTTTTGATACCTAAAATCTTATTTTATATGGCATAAAAATCTTGGAAAGTGAACAAATATATTGAATTTTACATAATTATGAAACTTTTTCTTTATCCTTTACTGGAGTGTTGTACATATTTGTTTTAGCTTGATTAATTCATCATTTTATTTCACATTCATAGTCCTGGATTTTATTTTATTTTTTTGGTTTTGATAACTTTTTGTTGGCAGTTACTACCTTGGGAAGCTTGCTGGGCAGACTAGATGGACCATTTTTGGTCTTTTTCTGCTGTCATTACAATGTTACTATTTAAGAAGCCCCCCTCAATTGCTTGCCTGGAGTCACTTGGACATGGTTTCATTAAGTTTTGTGTTTGTGCTGTTGCTTTTATTGGAATTTTTCTTTACATATCCACTGTGTATGTTTACTATAACCCTGTGATCACCGTGGATCAGTTATAAATAAATGTCACTGGTGCTATTTGTGTGGCCGCTGGGTAATTTTACAATAAAGTCTGTGGAGGAAGTTGTCTTAATATTTTTAGCCATGCTGTCCCAGTTCAGAAGAAATCTGCTTGAAAAAGTTTTCCATACTTTTATTATTATCCTATGCATTCAGCCTTGGTCAATGCCAAGAAAAAGGTCCTAAGGGCTGCTGTGAAGATCCTCCAGCAGAACCCAACTTCACCCCTCCTTCCTGACTGGGAATTTCCTTCTGGTTAGAGTTTCTCTTCACAAAGAAGGCAAAAGAAGCATTCTTACAATTCAGCTCCACAGTAGACATCAGTAACTCTTTTGGCTTTTTTGGATGTTGTGTGGTAATGCGGCATATTAGCTGTTGAAGACCTGTCTACAGCCACAGTGCATAATACAAACATTAGCTAATGTTTTGATCGATACCTCTGGAGCAGGAGAATTAAAATTAAATAAATCACTTAGCTGAAATGTGCTGTTCTCATGTCTACAAATGATCTCTCAATTCAAAATGGGGCTGTATTTATAAGATGGAACTATTTTTGAAGTGTAGTGTTATGTGCATACAAAAATTAAAATAAGTGAATTCTCATTTTTTACATGAGGGGATAGGACCAGGTTTGTCTCTTTGTAACAATTTTCTGGTAGAGATGTTAAATCATCCTGGCTTACTGACGCCATTACATTTATTTTATAACTGGTATTGTGTATCTCTTACAATTTATAATTGACAAACTGTTTTTCTATATTAATTGAAGAGACTTAATTAATGCTTTGTTAGCCACAGCAACAATTACCCAAGATAACTCTCTGACCTTAAGAGAGCATCCATGCTGAAATGCAGCAGTGCCCTCAGTGTGGAGAAAACTGCAGCTTCAGAACCCATCACTGCTTTACCTTTGATTTTGCTGATAACGCTATCTCTGCAGTGTCAAGAATATGGTGAAATTACTTACCTGTTAATTTCTTTTCCTTTACTTCTGCCCTCCAGTCAAGAACATGTGGGTATATTCCTCTCATCCAGCATTTGGAGGCAGAGTTTTTGTGTTTTTTTTTAACATCACCTCTACATATGCCATCATTAGAAACCTACATAAACCAGTATGCTACTGTCAGAGCTACTTGAAAAAAAACAAAAATTACACTGTACCACTTTAAAAATATTAAATCTGCTGCACGTTGAGTGTAGGAGTGGGGATCCAAGATAGCTGCACGTTGAATGTAGGAGTGGAGTGCTTTCCTGCTGCGAGGTTGAAAATATTTGCCCTATGCTAAACCTATGCCTTTGAAAAGGAAAGGGAAGATAAGGGTAAACCCTTCTACTCCCCCACCAATGCCAGAAATGCAGCAAGAAATTACCCATTACCTTACCTCACCAGGAACACTTCCAGGAGTCGAGGAACCCTTGGTGCAGGGGAAGGAGAGAGAAGTCTCGGCGTCAGAGGAGACTACCCTGAGCCCAGACCTAAGACCAGCTCCGATGCGAAGTGCAGTGCCGGTGTTTCAACCCGACTTGCTTTGTGAGGGAACATCTTCCGGGTCCTTTGCAGCGAACACAACTACAACTGCAGCCTTTCAGGCTTTGACATCTTTAGCGGTGGACCCGGGAACAAAAACTAGCGTGGAGCTAGCGGCAGTCGGCTTGGGAGAAGGGGCAGCTGGGGTGAGTTATATTGGAAGCAGCCTGCAGCTATCGCAAGAAACTACCCTAGAATTTAAGCCCCTAATGATACCTGACCAGCCTGAAGTCGTCACTAATGCTGCGATATGGGATTTGTTGGTGAGGGTTGCAACCTCTGTCAATATTTTGAGTAAGAAGGTGGAACTATTAGCTTCACAAAACAATCAAAGTTCAACTGATTTATAAAGGAAAGTTGAAAGTATATCTACTAAAGTTTCAACACTTGAAGTGAAGGAACTTGTCCATGAAAAGTTTAAGGTGGCAGTGGCAAAAGATAAAAATTCTTGGCCAGAAGAGTAGAAACTCTTAAATGCCTCTCGTTCCCTAAATATCAGGATCCAAAATTTTCTTAGAATACTAGGAGAAACTCCCTATGTTTCCTTTAAAAGATTTCTTCGTGAGATCCTGTGTTTTGAAGAAGAGAACCTACCTTTGATAAATAAATGTTATTTTTTGCCTAGAACTGTTACATCTAACAGAATTAACCTTCAAGAAAATTTAACAGAAATATTAAAGTTCAACATCTGAGGTTTTGGACAGAGCAACTCTACTCGTTTCTTTAATATGATTAGTAGAGGTCCAAATTATCATGAAAAGTTATTTTAGGAAATTTCCAACTTCCTTTCTAAATGAAAATATAAAAATTTTTCCAGATCTTTCTTCATTTACCCAGGAACGGCACAGAGCTTTTTTTAGCTCTATGTCAAGAAGTAATTTCGTTAGGTTATACCTTCATGTTAAAATTTCCCTGTAAATGGTAGGGTAAAGAGGGGGTCTGAGGTATATATATTTTTTACTGTGGATCAATTAAAATCATTCAATCAAAAGTCCCTAACACCTCTTCTCCCATAAATATACCTGGTACATGCATATTTCTGTTTCTAGATATGTTTAATTTTTAATATCTCTCAGTATATTTCGGATCTGTCTGAATTTATACTATATTGATTTATGGATATATAATGGAAATCTTTGATCTATAATTTAAGTTAATTTCAAGAGTGTTTTCATTACCTTGACTTCCATTTTGATTTCTGTATTTCCAAATTTATTTTTTGTAATTTGAAAATTTGACAAAATAAAAAAAAAAAAAGTAAATCTTATAAATAAAAATCATTTAACAAATTTGTTCCAATTTCTGAACTTTTTTTTTTTTTTACATCGTGGGTGGGCTTCTTGACTAGTATGCAGAAATAAAGGAAAGGAAATTAGCAGGTATGTAATAATTTTGCCTTCCTTGTCCTGCCTACCAGTCAAGAACATGTGGGACATATCAAAGCCCATATATTACAGGTGGGTTGATTGAATACTTGCATTTAGAACTGAAGTACCAAATGATGTTTCTTGTAAAGCAAGCACACAAAAAAACCCACACACACCAACTGGTGTACTCCAGTACACACCAATGTCAACAACCAAAAATAAACAGTGTACTAGTTTGAAAATTAATATAACACCCAAAACGCCAAACAAATTTTTGTAAGACCCTCTATTCACGGGCAGACATATCATGTGTACAACTCGTTTCTCATAGGGGTCACTATTACTTTAATCATTAATATACTCAATTTTTGTTTTGTTTTGTTTTTCAAAGTTTTTCAAAATTCCTCAAATTTTTTAGGCAATTGCCAATCAAGATAAAAAATGGGTACTTATCCGCACTGAAAAGGTCCCAGGTAACCCTGGGACCTTTTCAGTGCGGATAAGAACCCATTTTTTATCTTGATTGGCAATTGCCTAAAAATTTTTTTGAGGAATTTTGAAAAACTTTGAAAAACAAAACAAAAATTGAATATATTAATGATTAAAGTAATAGTGACCCCTATGAGAAACGAGTTGTACACATGATATGTCTGCCCGTGAATAGAGGGTCTTACAAAAATTTGTTTGGCGTTTTGGGTGTTATATTAATTTTCAAACTAGTACACTGTTTATTTTTGGTTTTTTTGGTTCTTGTAAAGCAAGAACATCCAAACTGTAATGTTTGATAAATGGCTTTAGGCTTGTGGAAGTTCTACAGATATCTATTGGTTTAACTACTTCTGCTCATGACATCACTTGCACTCTAGTAGAATGTGGTTTTAAACCTGAAGGAACTTTTTTTTCTACACAGTAGATATTCTGAAGAGAGTTTGTTTAATTCACCTTGCTATAATTCCTTAGAAGCAGCTGCTCCCTTATTCCTTACAAATAAAATTAATAATTAGTCTGTTTCTCAAACTTTTGGTAACAGATAGGTATTGATGGAGACATCTTTTAAGATCTAGCACATGAAGTGCCCATAAGGAACCCTTACAGTCGCTCTTAGAGAATGAAGGCAAGACTATTCTCTAGTTTAGATGAAAAGTGGAGACTACCTTTGGTATAAAGGATGGTACTGGTCTTAAAATTACCAAATATTGTATGAATCTGAGAAAAGGTGGCCTACAGCAAAGAGAAACTCTTCTGGCAGATGTTATTGCAATTAAGACAACTGTTTTTAAAGTGAGATTCTTAAGATTTGCTTGGATTAAGGCTTCAAAAGAAGGCTCTGTTAAAACTGATAGCACTAAATTCAAATTCCATTGTAGGAAATCTGGCTTAGGTGGAGGACATAATCTTTTAACTCCACTACAAAGTGAATGTCTTTGTGAGAAGCTATTGACAAACCCTTAAGTTTTCCTCTGAAACAGGAAAGAGCAGCTATTTGTACTTTTAAAGAATTCAAGGATAAGCCTTTGTCTAAACCTCTTTGTAGAAAAGCTAGTATGTCTCTAATTTGAGCATGCAAGGGAGAGCATTTATTTATTTATTTTTTTACAATAGGCTTTGAAACATCTCCAATCTCTTATATAAGAGAGAGGTAGAAGTTCTTCTGGAATGTAACATTGTTCTAATCACCACAGGGGTGTAACCTCCTTTGACTAGTTTTGCCCTTTCAATAGCCAAGGTGTAAGCGAGTATGGAAAAGGGTTGTCCATGTCTGTGGGTCTTTGGTGTAATACTCCTTTTGATGTTAGTAGGTGGAATGGCTAGTCTATCACCAGCCACTTGAGATCAGCATATCATGGTCTTGGCCAATCTGGTACCACACGAACTACCAATGCTCCTTCTTTCTCTATTTTACTTATGACTAGACATAGCACTGGCCATGGAGGAAACGCATATAGAGTGATATCTTTTGGCCAACTTTGAACTAACACAACTATGGCCACACATCCGGGATCCTTTTTCCTGCTGTAATATCTCTTTGCCTTTGTATTCTGATTGGTTGCCATTAAATCCATCTGAGGATATCCCCATGTATTTACTATTTTCTGAAAAGCCCAGTGACTTAATTCCCATTCCCTGGGATCTATTAAATGACAGCTGAGGAAATCTGCCTGAACATTTTCCTGACCTGCAATCTGTAGGGCTGAAAGTTGAAGCAGATGTTCCTCTATCCATGAAAACAGAAGAGCTGCCTTTATTGCCAGAGTTGACTTTGTGTTCCTCCTTGCTTTTTTATATGTCACTGTAGTTATACTGTCACTTAATGTGTATCAATTTCTCTTTGATTAATGTTTGGAAATGTAATAGAGCAAATCTTACTGCTCTCATTTCCAACAAGTTTATTGATAAATGTGTTTCTCCTGAAGAACACTTGCCCTGTGCATAATGATCCAGACAATGAGCCCTCCAATCCACAAGGCTGGTGTCTGTGGATATGAATATCCAATCTGGCTTTTCCAACAGTGACCCTTTATTAAATTCTGTATATTGGTTTACTAATTTAGACTTTCTATTACATCTGTGGACAATGGGAGTCGTACCTGATATCCTTGATTTTGAGCTTTCCAACGAGATAGCAGCACCCAGTGAAGTGGATGCATGTGAGCACAAGCCCATGTAACTAACCTGATAGTTGAGGGCATTGACCCTAGCATTTGAAGATAAGCTGGCTCTTACATAAAATTTGTTGCCCGCTTTACAATTGTGGATATGTTTTTGGGTGTTAGACTAAACCAATTGTTGGAGTTGAAGATAGCTCCTAAATGTTCCAATCTCTGTGATGGAGATAAATAGCTTTTTTTCTATATTGATTACCCATCCCAGAGTCTGGAGAAAGATACTATGTATTTTGGTTTGGCTACACTTTGAAAATGTTTTGGCTCTGATTAACCAATGAAATAAGACATTGCCATGCTGGGTCAGACCATGGGTCCATCAAGCCCAGCATCCTGTTTCCAACAGAGGCCAAACCAGGCCACAAGAACCTGGCAATTACCCAAACACTAAGAAGATCCCATGCCACTGATGCAATTAATAGCAGTGGCTATTCCCTAAGTAAATTTGATTAATAGCCATTAATGGGTGTACACTGATCCCATGCTTTCAAAGGAATGCTGCAACTACTATCATAATCTTTGTAAAGGTTCTTGGTGCTGTCGCTCAACCAAATGGTAGGACTTTGAACTGAAAATGTTTGCTGAGAATGCAAAAACAGATATTTTGTAAAACTCTCATAGGAATGTGAAAATAAGCCTCTGAGAGCCAGAGATATAAGGTATTCTCCTTCTTCAACAGAAGCTATTAGAGATCTATATTTTCATATGAGAGCAAGGGATAATTAGACTTGACCCCTTTTAGATCCAGACTTGGTCTGTAAGTTCTGTCTTTCTTTGGGATTACAAAATACATTGAATAATATCCCCTGCGATGTTCTGAAAAAGGGACAGGGCACACTGAATTTAGTCATCAATTTTTCCAGTGTTGCCTGAACTGCTTTTATTTTCTCTATGGAACCTCTTGAGGATGGCATAAACTAGTCTTTTCTTGGAAAAACAAATTGTGGGAAGTAACCAAAATGGATAATCTTCAAAACCTGGTCTGATGTTATTTGGATCCACTCCTTGGCAAATTTTTGAAGTATGCCGCCAATTGGAAATTGCAAGGTGTGAGTCCCTTGTATTTCATTGTGGAGTTTGCTTTGAAGTAGGTGGGTGGGGTTTAGTTGTATGTGGTCTTTTAGGTCCATGAAAGGAATGAACTGTACCCCTTATTCTGGACAATTGCTGAAAATTTTGATTTGCTGAATGAGATCTTTCTCCAGAAAAAAAATTCTTATTGCGATTAAGGTGGAAAAACTGCCTTGGCTTGTCCTTTAGTAGTCTGTTAATCTTTGCTTCTCCAAAACTTTTCATTAGTTTATCTAATTTTTCTCTGAATAGCATTTTTTTCTCTGAAAGGTAGCCTACTCAACCTAGATTTTGAACATGAGTCCGCTGCCCAACTTTGGAGCCATAAGAGTCTTCAGGTTCCCAGAGAAAAAGCTGAAGATTTAGCTGAAAGCCTAAGCATATCATACAAGCCATCAGACAGATAAGCTACTATAGATTCCAGCCTAGTAGCCTCTTCATCAGTAAGCTGTTGTAACCAACAAAGCAATGCCCTAGAAACATAACTGGAGCAAATAGCAACCTGCATTGAAAATGAGTTTGCAGTAAAAAGATTCTTTAGCAGCATCTCTATTTTCCTATCTTGGGCATCTCTGAGTCATTCCTCCTTTGAAAGGAAGTGTGGTCTTTTTGGATACTGCCAAAACCATAGCATCAACTTTAGGAAGGTTAAAGAGAGTGGGTATAATTTTGTACAAACTCTAAGTCTTTTGTAACCAGTTTCAGGGGCATTCCATTCTGAATAAACCATGTCCTTAACTTCAGAATGCATAGGGAAAGTGGAATGTCCCTTTTTTGATTCTCTCGAGATTGGATCCCACGGTAGAGTTTCTTCAACTATATCCTCTGACAACCTTAAAGCTGATGTAAACTGTGCAATTAAAGCAGAAACTTCCTCCTTCTGGAAAAGCTGAATTGAATCTTCTTCCTTATCTGATTCTAGCTCTCTTTCCTCATATGAGCCTGTTAATCCCTCTGTTACATTGTCACCATCTAATAACAAAGGAATAAAATCAGGAGTTTCACCGCATGCATAACTGATTTCTGAAACATGTTTTTCTTAATATTGAGCACTAAGACTTCATAAGCTATCTTGTTTTGAATGGATGCATTTTCATGGTTTCCTTTTAAAGCATGGAAAGCCTGATGTAGAAATGTAAAGAAATCAGAAGAACCTGTATCCATTTCTGAGGCAAAGTTTGCTGCATAAAAAGCCTTTAGGAGATAGGCGCGGTGGCTCCAAAGTTTGTGACACACCTTCTCTCTGAACTCCCGATGCATCTTGAGTTGGAGGCAAGATGGCTGCCGTGTCCCTAGCAACCACTGAGTAACCAGCTTCAACGGTGCCACTATGCAGGGAAACTGAAGTTGCTGAAGATTTTTTTAAATGTTCTGATTTAGAGGTAGCTTTGCATGATGCAGAGACAGACTTTGAAGAATCCCATACTTTTGCAGAATTACCTGACCTATCCATTATAAAATCAGCTTAAATGACTCAGGAAGTAGTTTGAATTGCTTGTCTTTTTTCTTCACCTCTGATGAAGGAAAAAGACAGATTGAGGTTGAGCTGTTTGTGAAGTGAAAGAGCTAAGATATGCTGCTTAGGTTATGCTTCAAAGTTGCTATGCTGAAAGAAAATGTATGAGACAAACAATTGTCAGTTTTTTACTCAATCTATTGTCAGCAGAAAGACCAGTAGAGAGTGGCTTGCTACTATGCAGGAGATCCAGTCCGCAGGTACATGGCTAGGAGTTAAGTTAGTAACACTTCAAGCAGCAGCATAAAGGCTTTTTTTTTAGCTTAAACAAAAAAAAAAGGTTATTAATTAGGCTGAATTGGTAAAAATGTTTACGTGTGTGCTGATCAAACGTCCTCGTAGATGGAGGCAGAGAACACTGGCATGTAGGATTCTATTGATGTCATATGTACAGGTGGTGTAAACAACAACAAAAAGACCAACTTTGTCTCCAAATGCTAGATGAGAGGAATATGAGGAATTACTGAAGAGGAGCAAGGCATGAGTGGTTTATGTACTGCTGAGACCATTAAAGAATGGGGCCAGAAGACAGACTTGGTGCTCTCAGGTATCAGCCCAGGGCTCAAGCCATGTCACAGTCATGAAGGAACTGGTGGTCTGTACTTTTGCAAGTAGCACTCTACCCATGGTGCAGTGTGGGGTGAGAGTGAAATGGAAATATTGATTGATTGATTGATTTTTTTGTGAGCAGGAATCAGAGAGAATGGCGGTAAGTACATTTGATTTTAGTGAGACCTTTGATAACATGCCAGGCAAAAGACTCAAACTGGACAGTCTACCAGTAGTCCTAAAGTGGCAAACTGAGTTAGAAACTGGTTTGGTGATATGAGTTTGATAAAATGAAGGGGAGTTAAGCTTAGGCCTAGGGTCAATTCTATTCCATGTTTTCACAGGTGATACTGCACAGGAGCTTAAAGGGAAAAACAGCTTTTCACAAAATGATGCAGAGTCTAAGGTGAGATACAATTAATTAAAATATACATACCCCTAGGTTAAGGGGGGATATGATACTTACACATGTGCAATAGTTCAGTGCTAACTGTGATAAGCAAGCATATTTCAATGTGTAAGAGGTTCTAGAACAAGGGTCCTGCTGTGGGCTGGGATGCAGAGCAACACAAGTAATTCTTCATGGATAGACTGATGGGATGCATGGAATAGCCTCCTAGTGGATATACAGGAATTCAAAATGGCATGGAAAAGGTGCAAAAAATTCTTATTGGGAGACTGGAGGTAAAACAAGAGCAAGGAGGAGAGTACATGATCTTGTGACACAGGACAGGAGTAGACTGGCTGGGCTTGACTGTTTGTCATCAATTTTGATACAGAATAACTGGTCTGTACCAGTTGCATGCTCTCTCTGCGGGAGTCTCACATCCAAGTCTTTGCTGTGTTTTAGAGCCAAGACATTAACATCTCACTGAACAAAAAATAAACAGCAGCAGGTTTAATTGTGATTAAAAACTTGCACCTGAAACATGGAAAGGTAAGGCATGGCTGAGGGGGAGCTGTTATAATTAAAAAAAAACAAACCCAAACCAGATATATTTCTTTACATTTTTTTTTTTAATAAAAATTAAATAAAATAAACAACATATTGTAGACACACAAGAGAAACAGTGCAAATAAGCGCCCCTTGTGACCTGATGAGCTTTGAGGTAGGGGAGTACTCCTGGGGATGTTTTATCCCACATGTTATTGCAAGTGCTGACCCTGGTTCAGACCCTATCTGTTCCAGGAGGTTGGAAGTATCTCAAAAATAAATCACAACACGCACAAAAGATGAGTTGCTCTGGCACACAATAGGCTTGTGAAAGTTGTGTGTCACATCTGCTAAAAGGTGTACGAGTAGGGTCACTGGAAAGAAAAACTGGTACTGGGGAGTCCTCCACACCACTGACTGATGAACTTTAGCACATCCTGGCATTCGGGGCTGTGGCTTGTCTGAAAAGAAAATAAGTTTACATCAACAGCTGAAGATCATTTTGCTGTTTCTGGATTCTTAACTGTGGAAAGCTGAGGTTTTTGCAGGCTGGCCTTCTGCATATTTTAAATAGTAATTTATTTTAATTGCGCTGAGATAAATATTTGATATAAGTAAAAGGAAAATTGGTTCTTATCTGCTAATTTTCATTCCTGAAGTGCCACAGATTAGACCAGCCAAGTAGGTTTTGCATCCCGACCAGCAGATGGAGGCAGAGAACCATAGTGTTCAAGGCATTGCTACATAACCTAGAGTGCCACCTGCAGTCCCTCAGTATTGAGCTGTATCCAAGCCAGATTAGAGAACAACCACCCCAGTTATTTTGTAAATAACGGGAAAACCCTTAACCCGAACAACAGAAAACCCCTGAACATAGCCTAACCAGTAACAGTCTAAAGGAGAACAAAACCAGGTCATCTTCTAAAGGCTCTGAATATGTACAACCTGACGGTTCTTCCCAGAAAGTGTGACAAATTGGACTTGCTGCAGTGGTCTTGAGTAAAAAATAGAGTGGGATAGGGCTCTAGACTGATCTGGGGTACTTCAAGAATGAAAATAAGCAGGTAAGAACAAGTTTTCCTTTCCTGTTCGTACTCCAGATCAGTCCAGACAAGTGGGATGTACCAAAGCAACCCTACCCCTGGGTGGGTCCACGAAAGACTCCCCCCACGTAACACACCTTTCGCCATAGGACATTTCACCCAAAGCCTGAACATCTAATCTGTAATGGTAAGAAAAAGTGTGTAAATATGACTACGTCGCTGCTCTACAAATCTCCTGCGGCGAAAACTGACACAGCCCAAGAAGCTGCCTGCACCCTAGTAGAGTGTGCACGCAATCCATCTGGAATTTTCCTTGCTATGCAAATGTAGGCAGGGACGTCGCGGCTATTTGGGAGCTATGAGCACCACTACTGTTGGATGCAACTCTATGCGGCGAAGGACCCTGCCGATGAGGGGCACGGAGGAAACACATACAGTAGAACATCCATCGGCTAAGGTAGTACCAGAGCGTCCACGCCCTTCGCTCCTGTCTCCCTGCGTCGGGCGAAGAACCGAGGAGCTTTGGAATTCTTGAACGTCGCCATTAGATCCAGAGCGGGTGTCCCCCACTGGGCACAAATGATCTGAAATGCGGCATCCGCGAGTTCCCACTCTCCTGGGTCTAGGCAATTGCGACTGAGGAAATCCGCGTGAACGTTCTCTACCCCAGCAATGTGAGAGGCGGCTATGCAGCACAAATTCTTTTCCGACCACGTGATCAACTGACGAGCTTCCAACGCCACTGGTTGACTCTTGGTTCCCGTCTGCCAATTGATATAAGCCACCATGGTCACATTGTCTGAAAGCACTCTGACCGACTTGCCCTGGAGAAGCGGAAGAAAGGCCTGCAGTGCCAAACGAACCACTCTTGTCTCCAGACGATTGATGGACCAACGAGCTTCCCGTGGGGACCATTGCCCCTGCACCGACTTCCACAGACAAACTGCTTCCCACCCGGACAAGCTGGCATCCGTAGTGACCACTGTCCAAGCCGGAACCACTAACGGTACTCCGCGGCGTAAGTTTCTCTGACACAACCACCAATCCAGGCTGGACCGAGCTGAATCCGTTAGGGGTAAAGGAAGATGAAATTGTTCTGACAGCGGGTTCCATCGGGAAAGCAACGCTGACTGTAAAGGCCGCATATGAGCGAAAGCCCAAGGAACCAATTCCAATGTCGAAGTCATTGACCCCAACACCTGAAGATAATCCCATACTATCGGGACTTGCTTGGATAACAAGGTTCGCACCTGACCTTGTAGCTTGTACATGCGGTCCACTGTGAGAGACACCGTTCCCTGACGAGTGTTGAATAAAGCTCCCAAAAACTCCAGAGACTTGGAAGGCACTAGACGACTTTTGGATACACTGACTACCCAGCCGAGAGTTCGCAACAACTGAAGCACCCTGCGAATTGCTTCCTAACAGAGCAACTTTGATTTTGCGCGAATCAGCCAGTCCAGGTACGGGTGCACCAAAAAACCTTGTTTGCGAAGCTGTACCGCTACCACCACCATAATCTTGGTGAAAGTCCGAGGCGAGGTGGCAAGGCCGAACAGCAGCATCTGAAATTGGTAATGTCGACCCAACACGGCGAACCTTAGAAAACGCTGGTGATTGGGCTGGATCCCGATGTGAAAATACGCTTCCATGAGGTCCAGGGATGCGAGAAACTCCCCTTGTTGCACTGAAGCAATCACGGACCGCAGGGTCTCCATCCGAAAACGAGGTATTCGCAGACATCTGTTGACCCTTTTTAGGTTGAGAATGGGACGAAAGGTTCCTTCTTTTTTTGGTACCATGAAGTAAATGGATTAACTGCCCCTGTGAAGCTCGGGTGGCGGGACTGGAACAATCGCACAGAGATCGAGAAGACATCTCAGAGTCTCCCGTACCGCCTGGCGTTTGGATGCAAAACCGCAGGGCAAGACCAGGAAGCACTGGCGAGGCTGATGTACAAAATCTAACGCGTAACCGTGTCTTATCACATCTAGGACCCACTGATCCGATGTGATTCTGGTCCACTCCTCGTAAAACCGAGACAACCTGCCTCCGACCACTGGTACCGAGGAATGGACCGGCCGCACATCATTGTGAGGGCTTTCCACCCTGCGCATTCTGACCGGCGCCCGTGAAAGGACTGAGAGTACGTCTGTTGCCTGTTGGCACTATGCTGGAAGGAAGAAACTGACCCCCGAGAAGTCAGAGGCCTCCGACATCCCCTATATCTAGTATGGGAAGACAGAGCACCTCTCGACTTTGGTCTGTCCTCCGGCACACGATACACTTTGTTCTCGCCTAGGGACTCAATCAGATTCTCCAATTCCTTTCCAAACAGCAGCTTGCCCTTAAACGGCAACGAACCCAGCCGTGATTTGGAGGACACATCCGCTGCCCAGTGGCGGAGCCACAACAAATGCTGCGCTGAAACTGCCGACACCATGGATCTGGCCGATGTGCGAAGTACATCATAAAAGGCATCCACACTGTAAGCAATCACCGCTTTCAGACGTCCCGCCTGGCGCGCGGGAAAGCGAGTCGTTGGCTAGTAGCTATTGCACCCAACGAAGACCTGCTCGCAAGGAGAAATTACTGCAAATAGCAGCACGAATGCCTAGCGCAGAGACCTCGAAGATCTTCTTAAGCTGTATCTCCAGCTTACGGTCCTGCAAGTCTTTAAGAGCTGTCCCCCCAGTAACTGGAATGGTGGTCTTCTTCATGACAGCCACCACAGCCGAATCCACCTTAGGGACTCTTAGCAGCTCCAAGGCCTCCTCTGGCAGGGGGTAGTGCTTGTCCATCACCTTAGCCACCTTGAGGCTTAAGTCTGGGGTATCCTATTCCTTGGAAAGCAAATCAGTCGCTGAAAAATGAAAGGGAAAAGCTGAAGGAGGACCCCTCAGGCCCAACACCACAGGGTCCGTAGCCCCAAGCTTGGACTCTTCCTGAGGCAGCTGGATCCCTAATTCCCAGCGTATTGCCGGAATGAGGTGACCCAGTTCGTCCCTTCTAAAGAGACGGACCACCTTTGGGTCATCACAGGCCGCCCAATGGGCACCTCACAGATTTCCCGACAGCTGGTCACCGTCCCATTCAACCCCCCTAGGTAGGTCCTGGTCCTCTGAATCCTCCGTGTCCAAGGAGGAATCCGGATCCACCAGAGGAGTCTGCAATCTGAAAGGGTGTTGTCCCTCCGTCAGATCCGGGTCCTGAGTGGGCTTGGGCCTTTTCCCAGGCCCTAGTGGGGGGTCCGGGCCGTGTACTCTTTTCTTGAAGGCCTTATGCATTAGCAAAATAAAATCAGAAGAAAAGGAAGAGTCTGAAGAAAAATCAGTCTGATCCCCCTCAGGGACCTCTGGATTGGCAGCGCAGCCGGGTCTCCCAGGTCTGTCCCCCTCAGGGACTCTGCGTTGTGGTGACAAACACGGCGGGGGGTCATCCTACCCCCGTGCCGCCGGAGCCTTGGCAGCCGTGGATACCAGCGGTTCCAAAATGGTGGTTGCTCCTGCCGAAGCTGACCCTAGGGAACCTAAAATGGCGCCCGTTCCGGCACCTGAAGATTGTAAGTCCCCAAATGCTCCAGTCACCATTTGGACCCTCACCAGGACCCTGCCCGGGGCTGCAGAGTTGCCCTCGCCTCTGGCGAGGCAATCGGAACACAAACTGACCCGTGATAGTCGCGCCTGCGCAGCGCCGCAGGCTCTACAAGCAGCCCGACACGGCATGCTGCAGGGAAAAAAAGGCACCCGAAAATCGCTCGGAAGCAGCGAAAACGGCGCGCAAGTACCCCCAACGCGATCAGAAGGGAAGGAAAGTCGAGCCCCGACCGGGCAAACAAAAAATTATTTTAACTTTTTTTTTTTAAAATATACTCGCCCAATAGCCTCTGGGTCCTGGACCAACTGGGGGGAGTGAACCGGGCTCCCCAGTATCACCCCCAGTCACGATTCAAGCTGGCAGGAGGGTAAGTACCCCACACCTCAGCAGCCTCAGAAACCAGGGGGGATGGTCCCCTCAGGACCTTGCAATCCCCTGAGAGGCAGGAGACTGGACCTGCAGGCAAACCACTGCGATCCTATACCTTATACTAACTTTAGCTTTCTTTTTACCCAGCTAACAATATTATCTAGAACTGAAAACTAGGCCTCAGCACAGACTGTAGGTTTTGCACCTCTTCCAGCTGCTGGAGACAGAAGAATACTGCCAGACTGTAGGTGACACCAGCCTAGATAAGGCGGAGTTTTTGTTTGATAAACTTCTGTCTCCATCTGCTGGGGGGGGGGGGGGGGGCGCAAAACTCAGGAGTCTGGACTGATCCAGGTACGTACAGGGAATAGTCCTGCTGCTTGAGGCACTTGTGCCCCCAGCTGACCCATAGTTTGGGAAACCCTGATGTATAGTTCCTGTTTGTACCCCAGAAGGGTGGATAGTTCTGACTCTAGAAGAGTCGTGTGATCTTTGTGTATCCACAGTGGGTTGGGTGGTAAATCCTGGGGTACCATGAGAAAGTTTAGACAGTATCCTTGGGATATGATAGAAATAACCCATTGGTCTGTGGTGATGTTGAGCCAATTGGTTATAACCGAACCTTTGACGGCACCTGTTAGAATGTACTATAGTACACTTTTACTTACATTAAATATGTGCCTACATGTAAACCGTTGCAATGGTATATAACTTAGCGACGGTATAGAAAAGATTTTAAATAAATAAATATAAAGTGATGAACCCAACCTCCTACTGGCAAATCTGATTTTGGATTTGTGGAGGGGCTGCTGTTCTCTGGAAAGCTGTCAAAATCCAGAAGCTTGGCCTGTTTGTGGAGGAGGCTGAGGTCTGGATGCTTTAGGTTGTCGAGGATGCCCTCTCTGAGATGTTCTAGACATGCGCCCTCGAGAAGCAGGTGAGTAATACCTGCGTGGGCGATAAAAAGGCTTTTTAGGGTCTCTTCTGGTTGATCTTCTGGCAGAAGAAGGGACCTCAGCAGTGACCATTGATAATTGGCGCAGGGTCTCATTGTGGTCCTTCAATTGAGCCACTGCGTCTTGGATTTTATCACCGAATAGATTCTCACCGGTGCAAGGTAAATCAGCCAGTCTATCTTGGACTTCAGGTCTCAGGTCTGAGGCTTTTAACCAGGCCCTTCTCCTGGCACTGATTCCTGTTGCTGACATACGAAAAGCTGTCTTGAAGGAATCAAAAACAGCACGAACTTCGTGTTTACCAGCTTCTAGGCCTTTATGTAAAATGGCATTGAGACTGGCTTGCTGCTGTTGAGGAAGAGAGTCAGCTACTTCCTGAACCCGTTTCCAAAGTTTTCTCTAGTACTGAGTCATGTAGAGTTGGTATGCAGCGATTCTTGACACCAACATAGAACCCTGAAACATTTTACGGCCCAAAATGTCCATGAACCTTTGATCTTTGCCAGGATGTGTTGATGAATGTGGACGAAGTCTCCTGGATTTCTTTTGTGCTGACTCCACAACCACTGACTGATGTGGCAGTTGTGGTTTCTGGAATCCAGGTATGTGCTGAACAAGATAAGTTGCATCTGTTCTTCTATTTACTTGAGGAACAGTGCAGGGATGTTCCCAGAGTTGATGCTGTAGATCTACTAGTACTTCGTGTACTGGGATAGCTACGACTTCCTATGGAGCATCAACAAATTGGAGTACTTCCAATGTTTTGTGTCTTGTATCTTCTTCTGTAATGAGATTGAAGGGTATAGTTTCTGACATCTCCCTAACGAAATCTGCAAAGGAGAGATCTTCTGGAGGAGATTTCTTCCTTTCCTCTGGAGGAGATGGTTCTGAAAAAATATCCTCCGTGGATGAGTCAGTGTCTACGTCTTCCCAGGTATCAGAGAAGGTCTCTGGTCGAGATCTTGGACGAGGGAAGAAAGCTGGCATTGTAGGACCCTCTGGCACCGATGGAATCTTTGATGGCCTCGATGGATGTTGTGGTGGCATCGATGGAAGTGTTGGTGGTACAGAGGGCATTGATGGAAACCGCAGGCGTTTCGGTACCCAAGAGCCCTGATGGACCAGGCATCGGTGAAAGTGGACTGGAATCGGTGCCCTCATCATCTGAAGACCCGGGAATGGGAATCAGGTCTTTCGGAGGCTGCACAGATTGCTTCGGTATCGGTGGAGCAGGTTGTGTTGGCAGGGCACCGATCAATGTATCCAGCCTGGTAAGCAATGGTGCGAACATCGATGGCTCTGGTGGCGGTGCCGGTATGGGGGCCAGCTCCAGTGGCTGTAGTTCACGGAGGGCATAGAGCACTGCCTGGCGGATAAAACCATCCAGTTTCTCCCTGAGAACTGGTGTTGATATCGCAGCTACAGGGGGTGGCAGGCTAGGCGGAACTGGCTCCTCCACAGGTCGCTGTGGGGGCTCAGTACCCGGCACCAATATCAGAGGAGATTGCCTTGGATGTTCCAGTGTAGAGTGTGTAAACAGCTCCTCTACCCGTGTCCTCTTCGCAAGCGGCTCAGCCAAAGAAGCTGATGCGGTATTGGTGCAAATACCGTCGGTGCCAGTGTCTGTTTTCCTCGGTGCTCGGCCGAGTTTTTCCCCAGTGCCGAGGTAGATGTTGTCGATGACTTGGATGGGGTCGGTGATAGACGGTCACCGATACCATGATGATGTCGGCGGGGTTTTATGATCAATTTTTTCGATGTACCTGCCGGTGACGATTGGGTGCACGTCGATGGAAGCAGTTGTATTTTAAACAAGGTTTCCATCTTTTCAAGGTGAGCCCGCCTACCTTTCGGAGTCATCTGCGCACATTTTGGACAAGTCGAGATGTTGTGTGCTGAACCGAGGCACAGCACACAAACATCGTGTGGGTCGGTAATCAACATGGTTCGGGGGCACTCGGGACATTTTCTGAAGCCTGTTGCCATAATGGCAAAGGTTGAGGCCCAAAAACCGTCAACGGCCTGCGGACACCGAGAAAACGGTGGGAGCGGTACCGACCGGGAACAGTGATTTTAGTCACCGAACGAAGGAAAATATATCCAGATGGGAGACCCCTATGAGGGAATATTTTTCTGAAGGAAATGTTTAGATTTTTCCATGAGGAAATTTGTGTGAGAAGTCTCGCAGAGCTCCTAACCGTGAGGCAAATTGCAGCGCGGAAAAAAAGAGACTGAAGGGAGACCCCTGTGGCTCGAGGGATCATGGCATGCTGGGCATGCTCAGTGTGCCAGTTAAAAGTTCTAGAAATTTTGACAGAAAAGTTTTCCGTGATAGGGCTCCATCCAGTGACGTCACCCACATGTGAGGACTACCATCCTGCTTGTCCTGGGAGAAAATGAAGTTGTCGCTGTGTATGCCTCTTGTCCTCAACCTGCTGACTCACTGCGTAAAATCTGTGCGTCCTTCACTACGTACAATATTTAATAGGCTGATATCCTTGCTCTTTATGGGCATGAATGACTTTGTTAGGAGGGCATCACCTTTGCAATGAGGAAGAGTTGAGAGGTGTGTCTCCCACCCATACTGTTTGCCTGCCAGAAGAAATCATTCTCTTTTCTTTCCCTATTTCTTTTTTTTGAGAAAGACTTGCTTCACTTACCTTAATGGCCATGAGAAACTTGTTCCAATCCTCCTTATTAGCAGCTTTTCCAGGTTGCTTGAATTCAATTTTGTTCCTCAGCACAGGGTATCCTAGTAAACCAAATACAGTTCTGAGACATTGCTTGGACCTGAAAAAGTGTTTCTCTGAAGGCTCCATCTGAGTCCTCACATCTGGGTAACATCAGATGGAGCCCAGCACAGAAGTTGGACTTCAGAGTTTCTAGAAACTATCAAGTAAATTTTAAAAGCCCTTACGCACATGAATTACGGGGGTTATGCGCGTGGCTGGGCCATGTGCACATTTTTGGAAGGGCCTGGCCATGTGCGTAACCCCCGTTACAGGCCGAAGTGCCGGGCCTTTCAAAAGGGGTGGGCTGGAGCAGCGCTGGCAGCTGGCCAGTGCACGGGGTTTACTTCTGCTCCTTAGGAGCAGTATGTATAAAAATAAAAAAATTGGGGCTAGGCAGGGTTAGATTAGGGGTTGGGGGGAGAGGGAGAGGAAAGATGGGGTTAGGGAAGTTCCCTCCCAGTCCGCTCCTTAATTGGAGTGGACTGGGAGGGAACTGGGAAAAAGGGCAATTGCGTCGCCACATATAATTTGAAAATTCACATCCCCCCGCGCAAATTGCGGGCTGCCTGCACATGCATGTGCGGATGGTAAAATCCGGTGTGCATGTACATCGTATTTTATAACATGCGAACATATAAAATCAGCGCATCCATGTGCGCGCGCCGGGAACCATGCAAGGGTCTTAAAATAGACCCCTTTGAGCATATCCTACTGGGCATATGCAGCATGTTGTACCTCCACACAGGGCCCCTTAATCCATCATTTAGTTTGGAGAACCAACTCCAAGGAGAGATGGGCAGGTTTTGCGAGCACTGACATCTTGCTGTCCTCCGAGAATGCCTGTTAGAGGTAAACAAATCTACTTTCTCTGAGGAAAAACAACACAGCAGTCCTCACATATGGGGAATCCCTAGCTACAGACTGCCCCAAACAAAAACTGGGAAAAATCCCAAAACAGTGCAAACAGACCAATATAGTATTTTCTGAGCGAGTTAGTTATTTTTATAGGGATAGTCTAGAATGAAAATAACAGGGTCTGGAAGATGGAATTGTGTTCTACACCTCAAAGAGACTCCTCAGAGCAGACTAGCCAAACCTACTGTCATATTGGTTGTCCCCATCCAACAAGATGGATTTAGCTCATATCTTTTCATTGGTAATGGTTTTCTTAGGTCTCATCCCTTTTTTTAAATATTACAGAAGAACTCAGATACATTTTTTTATTATTTTTACTTTTTCAGAAGAAAAACATGTTTATTTCGAATTTTGAGTTTTATTTCTAATTCTCTGGGCTCTATCTTAAATAAGGTTTTAATGACTGTGGTTGCCTACTACTTGATTTTGTTTTGTTGTGTTATATAGTGTGCTCTTGCCTCTTTCTTATGCTTGACAGTATTTAATTTAGCATATTCTGGTTTTGTTCGTTTTTCTTTCTTCTCTTGTTTATGGTACACTGTCATGATATTAACTGCCATTAGCAATGGTTACATGGAATAGACTTAGTTTTTGGGTACTTGCCAGGTTCTCATGGCCTGGATTGGCCACTGTTGGAAACAGGATGCTGGGCTTGATGGACCCTTGGTCTGACCCAGTATGGCATTTTCTTATGTTCTTATGTTCTTATGTTTAAAATTAAATAATACTAATAAAATATACTTCAAGACATAATTATGGTGTCCCGCTGCTTACTATGTTGATATTAAAAATGTTCATGACCAATAGGTACTCAGAAAAAAGTTCTGTCCTTGCATCAATGGATAATGTATATATGCTTTTGTTTGTTATCCTTTATTTCTTACATCAAGGAATATCCCTAACCTCCAAATTAGAAGGACAACTAATGGGAATGGTTTATCCTTAGCTGAGGGATACTTTCAGGAGCACATAACCTTTCCTTACCTGTAATGAGACATGGCAGAGAGCGTATGCCAGTGCTTACTGCGACTAGCGAAGCCTCATAAGTATCCCGTTCATCACGGGGCAGGAACTGATCTACTCTCTGATCCATGGACACAGCAAGAACCCATTCTCTGATCTCTTCCCTTTTTTCCACCTGGTAACAAGAGTAGAAAACACTACTTCAGAGAAAGTCAAATTCAGGCACAGAATGCCCTATATTTCTGTACAATCTTAACACATCCTGGCAGTAGGTACCACTAATAAGAGAATTTTACTACCACAAACATTTTGTTAACAAAGTCTGGAGCATAATGGAAAACTCAGACAATCTAATGGCATTAAGTCTTAAACTGAGCAGGGGGAAGCCTAATTTTACCTGATTCAATATAGGAACCCAAATGACAGATTTTACAGGTTTTGTTCTCTGTTAATGAATTATGGGATCTTATTTATCTCTGCTGAAAAGTAGGGAAAATAGGCTAAAAGAAAGGAGAGCAAATGAGAAAAAGCAGATTCTGTAGCTATCCTAGTTCATAAACTTCTCCAGGATTTGCAGATGAGGATGAGGCAGATACTTATATTATGACTTCTGGCAGTCCAGAAACTGAACTTGAAATATAGAATGCAGGACACCCTGGGTTCTGGGATGGTCCAATTGCCACACACTTCTGTGGCAGTAGAATTGGAGCTGAATCATGTTAAGTGCACTGAGAATCACTCTCCCAGGGAAGGACCTTAAGGCATTAGATATATTTGGGAAGAAGGTCTTCTAAGGTTCCATGTTCAGTGCCTGCATTGTAGTTCACCAACTTTACATGATGCAGTATTTGCACGAATATGTCCAGAAGCTAAGACCCTTCATGGAATCATTAGACCCTGGGCAGGGTGGACTTCTATTGAGCAGTGGAAGACATGGAAGAATGTAAGAAGTACCTTATCTATTCTGTATACAAAGCTTTCAATACTGTAGCCAGGACACTGGCTGTTTCTATAGGGGTCTGAAGGTTCACACAATTGTGGACAAGTGGCCTCCGAGAAGACATATATGCCCTGTACAGGGGATGACCAGATAGGCAACATAGTTCAAGAAACAGTGACTCTGAGATTAAGGAGTATCAGTCAACATTACAATTGTTATCAGTTGTGACAAGGAACCAACTGGCTCCTCCCTAAAGCCACTAATTCTCCTACAAATGTTCATTCTTTCAAAGATGTTCCTTCTGCTCTTTTCAATATTTAGCTCCTCCTACCCTTCAGCAGTAGCAGTTGCCCGCTTAAGATTAGCAGAAGGAAAGGTATTAGCATATGGCTCAGCAGAAGACGTAGCCTAAACCGAACCTCAGTTAAAGATGATTCTGACACCTGCCTCCCCATCTCCTCTGGTGGGGAAAATGGTTAAGTCCTCCTTCTTGGAATGGCTCCGGATTACCAAGGACCGGTGTGTCCTGAGAGACTTGTGGAGTATGGCTACAGATTACACTTCTCTCGCCTCCTCTGACCCAATGCATTTCAGTCTTCAACTCTGATCCTTTTCTCAATTGGCTCAACTACAGTTGGAAGTGGAGCCTCTCATCCAACAGAGGGCAGTTTAATTTGTACCTTCCTAGAAGTGTGGCCAGGGATTGATATTTCCCAAGAAGTCAGGGGGATTAAGGCCTATACTGGACTTGTAAAGACCGAATAAATTGCTGGTTTAGAAGAAGTTAAAGAGGAACTCTTTCCAGATGATTCTTCCTTTCATTCAATCGAGGGAGTGGATGGGTGTCTGGATCTGAAAGCTGCTAATGAACACATTCCCATTCATCCTGCCCACTGGAAGTTCCTCAGGTTCGTAGTAAAGGAAGTATACTATTAATACCAGGTGCTCCCCTTTGGCCTCTTGGCAGCCCTAAAGGTGTTCACAAAATGCCTTGTGGTGGTAATGGCACAGCTTTGTGTGCAAGGAGTCTGCATATTCCCATACCTAGATGACTGGTCAGTGATGAGTTCATCTCCATCAGGAATTCTGGAGTCCCTCGAGAAGTTCATTCATCTTCCCCAGTCTTTGCATTTCCAAGTCAACTTTACCAAGTCAAACCTGGTTCTGGCTCAAAGAAATCAGTTCATAGGAGCTTGGTTAAAGTCTCTTGGGGAAAAGGTAATTCTCTTTGTTGAAAGGACTGCATTGCTGGTTGGTCTAGTAAGAGACCTATTTTAGCAGGTTGGAGTGTCAAGATTGGTCCTGGTCCTTCTTTGTCACATGGTGGCTGTGGTACATGTGGTACCCTAGTCTTGTCTGCATATGCAGGACCTTCAATGGGGTCTCCAAAGTCAATGGGATCAGCTCTGTCAACCATTATTCCACCAAATATCTGTGACCTCTAGTTGACAGCATCCCTTCACAGTGGTGGAGGAAGCCAGAAATTCTACACATGGATTGGGGCGAGTAATAGGTCTACTTCATGGGATCTGTGAAGTACTTGCACTCTTTCTCATCGGGATGGGGGAGGGAGATGGAGGGGAGGGCAGCAAATACCGGTGTGATGTGGACCAAGGATTGTTGTTCCCAACAGAGTGATCTACAAATCGACCACCTGGAGCTTTGATCCATTCATAATGCTGTGAGGGCTCTCTCTCACCTCTGTTTGGAAAAGTGAATCTTAATCATATGGACAATCAAATGACCATGTTCTGCATAAATAAATAGGAAGATATAGGCTCTTAAGCCTTTTGTCAGGAGGCCATCCAAATCCGGGTTTGGGCTGGGCATCACAACGCCAATCTCCAGGCAACCTTTTTTGGAATCCAGAATGCATTGGCGGACAGACTCAGCAGAGTACTGAATCAAAAAACAGCAGACGGGGGGGTCATGTGATGTGCTGAGCCAGAGCACACATGTGTGCTCCTGGCTCCCGGTACCATCTTCTAAAAACACGATTTTGGGGCGATTTTAAAGACGAAGTGGGAACCAACAACCCATTGAAGATCAGTGCTTATGAATATTGATCGTTATATGCACAAATCGCCCTCGGGAATGTTGATAAAACCGGTTAAATGGGACGAAGAAAAGCCGAAAGTAAGTGAGGAGAAAATGGCCACCGCTACAATTCCAGCTGAAAACCTAACAGATTGTACTCTTAATGAAGCAACGATGCAAGTGATTACCACGGCAGTGAAAACAATGATTTCAGACCACTTTACATCAATTACTGCACAACTCTCGGATCTCAAATCAGCGATTACCGAATTCAGTCCCAGGTGGTAGCGTTGGAGGGCCGCATGACAATTGTGGAAGATGATACGATGGCGGCAGCTTGCACAAGCGCTACAAAAAATAATTACTATACAAGAGGATAAGTTGGACGAACTCAAAAATCATTCTCGTAGGAATAACTTACGTTCTATTGGGTTCGAAGAAGAAATTGAGAAGCACAAACTAGCCGAGATACTAACATCCTGGATACCAGAACAACTGGGCCTAGCTGACCAATATCGACCATGGCAATAGAAAGAGCACACCGCCTAGGCCCAAAAAAAGATGGCGACCGAAGACCACAAATTGTTATCACTCGTTTTCTAGATTTTCGTCTTAAACAACTAATTTGGCAAGCATCATGGAAGAAATCTCCGTTGCAGTACCAAAATAAACCCATTAAAATCTTTCAAGATTTTTCTGTCAAAGTAGCTGCGAAACGGAAGGAATTTGGCCCTATTTGTGTGTCATTGGCGACTAAGTAGGTTAAATTTGCTCTATTATTTCCAGCACGATTGAGAATATGGAATCATGGCGACCCACGGATCTTTGAAGATTCCCAAGAGGCTAAGAAATATATAGATGACCTGAAGTGACAATCTGTTGCAATGGCGGGCCCTGAGGTCAATTAAGTCTTTATTTAGTGGCACGAACTTTCGCGGACACACTTCAAGATTCATAGTGAAACATGACGAACCGCAAGAAACAGCATTTATTTTTCCTCTTTGGGACTTTGGTAACTCTTGCGACTGAGAT
The DNA here is from genome assembly GCF_901001135.1 of Rhinatrema bivittatum. NCBI lineage: Eukaryota > Metazoa > Chordata > Amphibia > Gymnophiona > Rhinatrematidae > Rhinatrema > Rhinatrema bivittatum. The sequence goes on from NC_042617.1 coordinate 536,794,744, forward strand.
GATTAATAACCCGTTTGAGATGGCACCGGACTACTGGCCCCCTACTCTCTACTAAGAGAGTACATATTGGTATTAATCAAGAAATGGGGAATAAGAAGAATGGTCTGAAATAATTTTTTGCTGGTCTGCAGCCACTAAATCCAACTTAGATGCTACAGCTTCCAGGCGCTGGGATTGATCCTTAAAAACTTGCATGAGACTCGCAGTTAAATCCCAACGTGAATCTAATGTCACTACTGCTGGTCTCGTCATAATCTTAAGGGGATCTGGAATAGTTGTAGTCTCTCGTAATACAGTTTCCAAAGGATGGTCTTTATCTCCTGAGAGAGCTGGTATATGTATTCCTCCTATAGCTCCTTCGTTCACCAAAGATGTCAATTGTGAAACATTCTCATCAGGTCCTCCAACCTGGCTCGATGCCCTGCTTCCCACAGCCATGGGACTAGTAGGTATATTAGCTATCTCCCATGTAATAGCATTGTTACCAGGGAATTTTTGCAATGGTGTTCTAGGTTCTGGCGGTGTAAGTGAAACATCCTCGGCGAAAAGGATACTCATTTACCTATTTCGCCAATGAGGTTTACCCGCAAAGGATCGGGAATGGAAACTACAAAGTCAGTGATGACCCATTGGTCTAATGGAAGTGAGGATTCTGAAGGGAAGATCCTCACTTTACCCTTCCTTTTGTGCAGCATTCTCTCTATATAATATGTAATATATACCAGGAAAGTTCAGGAAAATTAGATCAATGACTTCGTTGTATAATACTACCACTAATTGTGGGGACTGAAGCACTGGGAGAGTCAGGGTGGTCTTCTTGGAAAAAAAAATTCAATTTCTTTACAAAGCTGCACGCCGCTGCAAGCCCGATCTTAAGGGCTCCTCCCGGCATCAGGCGGATATGATGTCACAACGCCTCCGTTTCCGCACCAGGGCCCAATGAGGCCGATGAAAATAAACTCAGTTTTTGCAGGGCAATGTCTCCCTCAGAAAGGAACCTTTCCTCACCTCCTCCCGAACGGGTCAGTCCCAATTTTCACGCAGCTGCAAGCCCGATCTTAAGGGCTCCTCCCAGCGTCGGGCAGATATGACGTCATGAAGCCTCCTTTTCCGCACCAGGGCCCAATGAGTATGATGAAAATAAATTCAGTTTTTGCAGGGCGATGTCTCCTTCAGAAAGGGACCTCTCCTCACCTCCTCCCGAATGGGTCAGTCCCCTTTATCTTAACAGACAAGAAACCCATAGTGACTGATAAGGAGCATGCCAAATTGCAAAACAAAAAAGGTTTTAATCAGATTTTTGCTCATCAGGCACAACCAAACGCTGGGGTGTAGCGATTCTAATCCATAAATGGGTATCTTTCTCCCTAGAACAGCAATGGAAAGATAGCGAGGGACGGATCATGATAATTACAGGGAAATTATTTGGGAAGCCTGTTCTGTTAGCTTCAGTTTACGCTCCTAAGAGATATGACCATACATTTTTTGCCTACCAAGTTATCTGAGTTTACCTCGTCATCTATGATTATAGGGGTAGACTTCAATTGTGTTGTGGACCCCTCTTTGGATAGACAGTAACTAAAATTCCCGGTCTGGGAAAGAGCAAAGGTATCTCTTTTTTGTGTGAATCTCTTTCTTTGGCGCTCTTATCCTGAAGAACGGGATTACACACACTATTCTAAGGTACATCCTACAAAATCCAGAATAGATTACATACTGATGTCAGAATCTCTTTGTAAGGATATTAACTCAGTGGTTATAACACAATTAGTTATATCGGATCATTGCCCTGTTATATGTTCAATGGGAGGTCCCCCAGGTTTTCAATTTTTCAATAATTGGAGAATGGTACCAAAAAACAAAGCGGAAGCCGATCCAAGATGGCTAATAGCGATAAACACGAAGAGAAGGATCGGTAAAAAGGACTTTTACTGAATCTTGCAATGCAAGAATGGCTCTCTAAAAAAAACATGATTTTGCATCTTTTTTGCAAGAAAAATGGAAATATTATGCAGAAACCAATCACCATTTTGGTAGCCCTTCTCCGTACCTTCTCCATCGCAATTATATCTTTTTTGAGATGCGGCGACCAGAATCGTACACAGTATTCAAGGTGCGGTCTCACCATGGAGCGATACAGAGGCATTATGATATTTTCTGTTTTATTCACCATTCCCTTTCTAATAATTCCCAACATTCTGTTTGCTTTTTTGACTGCCGCAGCACACTGAACCGACGATTTCAATGTGTTATCCACTATGACGCCTAGATCTCTTTCTTGGGTTGTAGCACCTAATATGGAACCTAACATTGTGTAATTATAGCATGGGTTATTTTTCCCTATATGCATCACCTTGCACTTATCCACATTAAATTTCATCTGCCATTTAGATGCCCAATTTTCCAGTCTCGCAAGGTTTTCCTGCAATTTATCACAATCTGCTTGTGATTTAACTACTCTGAACAATTTTGTCTCATCTGCAAATTTGATTATCTCACTCGTCGTATTTCTTTCCAGATCATTTATAAATATATTGAAAAGGGTCCCAATACAGATCCCTGAGGCACTCCACTGTCCACTGAGAAAATTGTCCATTTAATCCTACTCTCTGTTTCCTGTCTTTTAGCCAGTTTGCAATCCATGAAAGGACATCGCTACCTATCCCATGACTTTTTACTTTTCCTAGAAGCCTCTCATGAGGAACTTTGTCAAACGCCTTCTGAAAATCCAAGTATACTACATCTACCGGTTCACCTTTATCCACATGTTTATTACCTCCTTCAAAAAAGTGAAGCAAATTTGTGAGGCAAGACTTTCCTTGTGTAAAGCCATGCTGACTTTGTTCCATTAAACCATGCCTTTCTATATGTTCTGTGATTTTGATGTTTAGAACACTTTCCACTATTTTTCCTGGCACTGAAGTCAGGCTAACTGGTCTCTAGTTTCCCGGATCGCCCCTGGAGCCCTTTTTAAATATTGGGGTTACATTTGCTATCCTCCAATCTTCAGGTACAATGGATGATTTTAATGATAGGTTACACATTTTTACTAACAGGTCTGAAATTTCATTTTTTAGTTCCTTCAGAACTCTGGGGTGTATACCATCCGGTCCAGGTGATTTACTACTCTTCAGTTTGTCAATCAGGTCTACCACATCTTCTAGGTTCACTGTGATTTGATTGTCCATCTGAATCATTACCCATGAAAACCTTCTCCATTACGGGTACCTCCTCAACATCCTTTTCAGTAAACACCGAAGCAAAGAAATCATTTAATCTTTCTGCGATGGCCTTACCTTCTCTAAGTGCCCCTTTAACCCCCTCGATCATCTAATGGTCCAACTGACTCTCTCACAGGCTTTCTGCTTCGGATATATTTAAAAAGGTTTTTACTGTGAATTTTTGCCTCTACAGCCAACTTCTTTTCAAATTCTCTCTTAGCCTGTCTTATCAATGTCTTACATTTAACTTGCCAACGTTTATGCTTTATCCTATTTTCTTCTGTTGGATCCTTCTTCCAATTTTTGAATGAAGATCTTTTGGCTGAAATAGCTTCTTTCACCTCCCCTTTTAACCATGCCGGTAATCGTTTTGCCTTCTTTCCACCTTTCTTAATGTGTGGAATACATCTGGACTGTGCTTCTAGAATGGTATTTTTTAACAATGCCCACGACTCTTGGACATTTTTTACTTTTGTAGCTGCTCCTTTCAGTTTTTTCTAACAATTTTTCTCATTTTATCAAAGTTTCCCTTTTGAAAGTTTAGCACGAGAGCTGTGGATTTACACACTGTTCCTCTTCCAGTCATTAAATCAAATTTGATCATATTATGATCACTATTGCCAAGCATCCCTACCACCGTTACCTCTCTCACCAAGTCCTGTGCTCCACTGAGAATTAGATCTAAAATTGCTCCCTCTCTCGTTGGTTCCTGAACCAATTGCTCCATAAAGCTATCATTTATTCCATCCAGGAACGTTATCTCTCTAGTGTGTCCCGATGATACATTTACCCAGTCAATATTGGGGTAATTGAAGTCTCCCATTATTACTGCACTACCAATTTGGTTAGCTTCCCTAATTTCTCTTAGCATTTCACTGTCCGTCTCACCATCTTGACCAGGTGGACAGAAGTTACAGAGGTGACAGAAGGTGTCAGAGTTATACTGGCTTTGCTATGCCAGTGCCAGTCTTTCTTCTGTTCCTCCAATGGATTACATAATTGACTGTTTCTGGTCCTATACATAGGAATGGGCCGTTGTCTTATGGTTCTGTTGGTAGTTTCACCTCCCATGTTCTTTTTAATTTGTTCTAATATCTGACATTATAAGATCAGTGTCGGGGCGGGGGGGGGGGGCCGCAGAGGAAAGCCAGTGAACCCTCCAGGGCCACTGGGTACTTTGTGCCTCTTGAGGAGCAAGGAGTTCTGGGTGTGGATGTATTTGGGGTGTATGGGGTATGTGGGGTATGTGTAGGTGTGGCTGTGGTTTGTGTGTGTGAGTGAGCAACTGGCTGGGGGGGGAGGGGGTGTAGGGGGAACCTCTTTCTGTTTGCAGGGCGTATTGTATTTGCGGCTGTTTCATTGTATGCCAAGCTGTTTTCTAAGGCCCAGGCTGGGGGGCCTTGGAAGTCCAAATGTGAATAATGACATTTTTAGGTGTCTTTCTGGATTCAAGGTATGGCGCAGGTTAAAATTGTCTCACTGAATGTGGACAGGGTGCACTCCCCGATTAAGCAAAAGAAGTTACTCACAATGTTTAAGCGCATGCGGGCCCAGATGGTATTCCTGCAGGAAACGCACCTTTCAGATAAGGAGCACGCTAAACTACAAAGAGACTGGGTGAGTCAATGCTACTTTTCCTCCTTTAGTTCGAGGAAGCGTGGTGTCGCCATTCTAATCCATAAAAATTTACCATTTCAATTAGCGCGCACATACCAGGATTCAGAAGGGAGATATGTGATTGCTTTAGGTCGAGTCTATGATCAGAAAATGGTGTTGTGTAATATTTATGCTCCTAATGTATATTCTCCTCTATTTTTTGCTTCCTTGGTGAGTCGTCTAGCTAAGTTCCCTAACTATCACCTGGTAGTCGGGGGGGGGGGGGGGGGTTTAATACAGTGGCTAATAAGCAGCTAGATATTAGACCCCCCGAGCCTATGCAAAATCAAGACAGGAGTAAAGGTGTCAATCTCTTATGTGATGAATTGCAATTAATGGACATCTGGCGGGTATTGCATCCCGGAGACTCTGATTTTACGTTTTTTTCTAACCCACACCAGTCTTATTCCCGATTAGATTACTTGCTGGTATTGGATAGCTGTTTCCCGAGGGTGACGGAGGCCACTATTGGTACTATTTCTATCTCTGATCATGCCCCTGTGACAGCAACAATACAATGTGGATCCAGGGCTCGCTCTCCATTCTCCTGGTGCATGCGTCCCGATTTATAGCTGGACAAAGTATTCCAGACTTATTTACAAAATCAATGGCTGGAATACCTAAAACATAATGCGACCCTAGATATGAGCACCGTGATTTTGTGGGAGGCTGGTAAGGTTGTGATGCGAGGTGCAATAATAGCATATGTGGCTAGAGCAAATAAAAAATGCAATGCTGAAATTCTGAGGTTAACTGCTGTTCTTAAACAAGCTCAACAACAACAAATGACCTCCATGACGGGGGAGTCCAAGGCGGTGGCTGACAGGGCAAAGGCTGCTCTTAATGGTTTACTACACCAAAGGGCATTTAAATCGCTCAGTTACTATCAGTATCACTTATATAAACAAGGGAACGGGGCAGGTAGACTGAAACCCAGCTTATTCGGCCTAGGGGGCAATGGGCAGCTGTAACGGGGATTAGGGATAGCCAGGGAGTCCACTTGAGTACCTCACCTGACATTGCCCGTAGATTTCGGGACTATTATGTCTCTTTATGGCTCTAAGCCTATGGCCGCTGATGTTGCTGAGTCCCTCTTTCAGGGGATCTCATGGCCCTCGCTAACTGTAGATCAGATTACTGCATTGAACAGCCCTATCACTAAGGGGGAAATCTGTGCTGTTATTTCCAAGCTTAAATTGGGCAAGGCAGCGGGCCAGGATGGGCTAGGCTCCGAATTTTACAAGATATTGAAATTTTCAGTCTTGTCCCCATTGCAGAAATATTATGCAGACTTTTTGTTCACTGATCGCCTGGCTGAGGACTCTAATCGGTCTGTCATTGTCGTTCTCCCAAAGGCAGGAAAAGATCCCTTGGAGGTGGGTTCTTATAGACCCATTTCCTTATTAAATGTAGACGTTAAAATCCTGGCAGCTGTCCTGGCGGCCCGGCTAAATGGAATTTTGCCCCTCCTTATTTCTAGAGATCAGACGGGGTTTGTTAAGGGGCGACAGGGGGTCTGCAATGTTTGGCGCTTGCTGGCGGTATTAAGCTATCAATCGATACCAGAGGCCCTGGTTTTGAGTCTGGATGCGGAAAAAGCATTTGATTCCTTATCCTGGGAATACATGTTCTGGGCTCTGCAACGTTACGGCTTCTCAGGGGCCTATCTCCAATGGCTGAAGGCTCTTTATTGTAACCCTAGCGCCACTATTTTGCTTAATGGGGGATCCACCGACCCTTTTCCTTTACACTGCGGGGTAGGCAGGGTTGTCCCCTTTCCCCATTGCTATTTATTTATTTATTTTTAACTTTTATATACCGACATTCTTGCATTAAATGCAAATCATGCCGGTTTACAGTGAAACAGAAAAAGCAGGAAAAAATTCCTTATTTGTGTTGGCATTGGAACCCCTGGTTATTCGGCTAAGAGGAGACCTGGGATTCACTGGGATTAGTGTAGATGGCCACCCTTTGAAGACTGCTTTGTTTGCAGATCACATCCTTCTGTTTGTGGGACAACCCTGTACCAGTGTGCCTACTATTATTCACCTTTTTGATTAGTTTGACTGGTGGTGGGGCTGAAAATCAATTATGGAAAGTCAGAGGCTTTGGTCCTAAATGCTCACCTGCCTGGAGCCTGGTACGGTCCCTTTCCTTTTCAGTGGGCCCCTGGCAAGATCAAATATCTGGGCGTCTGGATACCCCGAAAGCTGGCACAGCTTTATGAGTTAAATATTGCCCCATGTCTCCTTAAGCTTCAGGCGCAGCTGCAGCTCTGGACCCCATTGCCACTTTCCCTATTTGGTAGAAGTGCTCTTATTAAAATGGTAATGGTGCCACAGCTTCTCTATCTGCTGCATATGATACCCGTTGAGAGCTGGGGATCTTCAGCAATTGCGTGCTAGTTTACAAAAGTTTTTGTGGAAGGGGAAATGGGCTCGGTTGGCTTATGCGGTCCTGGAGCGCCCCCCAGAGCAGGGAGGGCTTAATTTACCAGATTTTAGACTCTATAATGTGGCTTGTCAGTTGTGGTATGTGGGTGAATGGATTACAGAAACTTACTCTTATTGTGATTCAGGGATGTTACATAAGATGTCTCAACCTAGCTCCCCTTTAAGTATTATTCAGATGCGCCCGGGGCTGTGAAGTACCATGGCATACCCTTGAATATTTTTACAACCTTGTATCCGAGCCTGGCGCTGGTTGCGGCAACAGTGGGGCTTGAGGGGCATAGCCTTCCTTTTTTTACCTTTTCTAGGGAATGCAAGTTTTGTGCTGGGGAGGGATAGCCGGGCTGACAATGGGGTGATATACATATTTCATTTGTTTGAACCCAATTCCCATGTCCTCCAAGATTTCGCTACTCTGACACACACGTTCCAACTGCCTACTAAGTGCTTTTATACGTACCTGCAAGCCCGTCATTATATTCAATCCCTCGCATGGTCTGTAGAGGAACTGACAGCAGAAACGACGTTTGCTACTAAGGTTTTTGACACTACCTAATACGATTACTGGATGCAAAAAATTAGGGCAGTCCTTGGGCCACGCAGGCCAATTACAGCATCTTACAACTCGTTGGACTGCCTTGTTGGACTCACAGTTGGCCCCGTCCTACCTGAAGAGCTGCTTTACGGCTCTTTACCAGTTATTGCCAGACGAGGGGCTGCGTGAGGTCCAATTCAAAATTCTTCATAATATTTTCTGTGATGATGTTTGCCGATTTCATATGAAGCTTACCCAGTCTTCTTTATCTAGCCGGTGTGGCGTTGTTGAGGGCAACTTATATCATCGTTTGTTGGCGTGCCCGCACGTGGCGCTTTTTTGGAAGTCAGTCCTTGATGTGATTAATGAAAGTACTGGTATTGTCCTCCCTCATATGGGTCGTCTTTTGATGGCACACCAACAGTCCTCTCAGGTTCCTGGTACGCGTTCCAGAGCAGATTTGAACACCTAGCGGTTATGATGGCGTGCCGTACCGTACTGGCTATCTGGACTGACTCCTTGACGTAGCCTTCTGTTGATGCGTGGTTTGGCAGGATGGCCTCTCTACTTCAGATGGAATTTATGGATTTTCGCCTTGGCAAGAGAAAACTGGATAAGATATATACTGCCTGTTGGAATGCATGTTATGCCCTGTTTCCTCTGGCTCTCCAAACTGAGCTTAATAACACTGGGTACAAGGCCGTATGGTCTTAAATGAGGTTAGGGGGGGGATGCGAGATCTGTCCGTGGTATGCATGCGGTATGAATGAGGATGCTTTGGAGCTGGGTATTTGGGGTGGGGATGGTAGGGTCAGGAGTGGATGGAGGGTATAAAAACGGAAAACCGGGGAGTACATTGACAGAGGATTGGTTGTTGAACCACACATTTTTGTGCAACGCTTGTATTGTATGCAGTTTTTTTTTCTGTTTGCATCTGTTATTGTTATTTCAGATTTGTGTAACGTCTTCCTATTAATAAAAATTATTTTGAAAAAAAAAAAACCGAACATACTTCACCCCACCCAATTTGGTTTCAGGAAAAATTTAAGCACAGAAACATTACTCCTTTCACTAAATGACACAGTACTTCGAGGATTCGACAAAGGAATAAGTTACATTTTATTACTCCTGGATTTATCAGCCGCTTTCGACACAGTCAACCATTCCATCTTATTCGACAGACTATCCGAAATAGGGGCAACAGGTACTATACTAAAATGGTTCACCTCCTATTTATCTCAAAGAAGTTTCCAAGTAATATTCAACAACAACCTATCGAATAAAGTAAACTTAAATACATGAGTCCCACAAGGTTCTGCCCTGTCAGCTACACTTTTCAATATCTATCTCCTACCAATTTGTCACACTCTGGATTGCTAGGTCTGACTCATTTCCTATACGCTGATGACATTCAAATACTGGTTCCAATACAGAATACGCTTGAAGAAACCTACGAGAGAATAACTATCTCACAAAAATCAAACAATGTCTATCCACCCTAAAACTCATAATAAACATCGAGAAAACCGAATTAATCATCCTAGACAAAAAAGTCAATGACTCACGCATGCAACCACTCAAAACAGAAAACGCCAAAACTATAATCTCTCCTGTTAACCATGCTAGAAACCTAGGAATCACCATAGACAAAGAATTATCATACAAAATCCACATAACAAAATTAAAGAAGGATATCACAAATTACTCACACTCAGACGTCTTAAGCCTTTCCTTACACAGAATGATTTTAGAACAATCCTGCAACTACTCACATTTTCCAACATAGACTACTGCAATTCCCTACTCCTTGGCCTACCATTTGCTCCCATCCGTCCACTCCAAATACTACAGAACGCAGCTGCCAGAATTCTAATAGGAACAAAGAAACACGAGCATATTACTCCAACCCTCATCTCTTTACACTGGCTTCCAATAAAATACCGAATTGACTACAAAGTTTTAACAATCCTCCACAAAATAATCATAGGACAGTACAACTACTGGCTAAGCAATCACATCGAACTACACACTACTAAAAGGAACCTTCGCTAATAAAGGCCTCCTCAAAATTCCTCACGTAAGAACCACTCATCTGATCTCAACCCGTGAGAGAGCTATATCCATCGCCAGCCCTGCACTATGGAACTTTTTACCAATCAGTTTAAGAAGACAACCAAACACCAAAACCTTTTAAAAAAAGAGTTAAAAACCTTGCTTTTCACCAGAGCCTATTCAGATGTAATCAACCATCATAACCAACAGACTCCCACCCAATACAACACCAAGAAATCAGAGATCCCATCGTGTCCACCCGTGGAGTCTCATCATAACCGCTAAACCCACTATACACTACTCAAGAACCTTTACAAGATGTTATAACCAACACTTTTTGTTGCTTCTATTTTATACCTATTATACTCACTATTGAAACCCCGACGTAACTATGTTAACCTATTATGATTACTGTAAACCGTTATGATGGCGAAACCGAATCACAGTATATAAAACATGTTAAATAAAATAAAATGTTAAAATCTTGCATAGATCTATTTTTTGGCCTCACAGAGCCTTCTTAGCAGGGATTGCATCATCTGATCAGTGCCTTAAATGCTCACAAGCACAAGCTTCTCTTTCATTACTTGTGGGAATGTAAAACAATTCAAACTTTTTGGAAATCAGTAGCACAATTTGGGGTCCTGCCTTTTGCATTCTTGGTATTAAGGACAAATATTCTATGAATTCTGAAGCTTTGTTATTACTAACCAAAGGGTATTAATTGCGCTGAGGCTATCACTTTGTGAATGGCTGAATCATCTGTGCCCCTCACTGGAGAACTGGTGCAACTTAAAAGTTGGAACTATATCTTTTGGAAAGCAGATCAATCCTTGAAGCATCAAAGAAAAAGAAAAAGCGTCACAAGGACACTTGGAAACCGTTCTTGTTGGAGATGCCCAGGGACTTGCTAAAGCATCTGCGGATGGTCTAGTACCAAACTTAATTGAGGCTACTATTTACCTATCAGTTGCTATTTACTATTTTCATCATGGTCACACTAACTTTGACTGTTAAGTATCAATTGCTTGGGTGGGAGGGGGAAGAAATACTGCTATGTTTATTGCTCTTGTCATATTATCCTTATTGTGTTCAAGACCTGTAATTGATGTGGCATGATTGTGAGTTGTTGCAAGCCAAGTTGAATAAAAACAGTTTAAAAAAACAAACAAAAAAAACAAAAACAAAAACAGCAGACAACTTAGTCAGTAGCTGGTGTAATCAGATGATCAGCCTATTTGCCTCAGAGGTCGACAGGAAGGTTGAGAAGTTCTGCTCAATGCTTAATGCATCTGAGCAGCTTTGATCAGGTCCTGATGCTTTTCTGCTAAATTGGAACGTCTGTCTACTCTGTACACTCAGGAGGATGACAGACTATCAGTTGAACCTACCATCTCTGGTACACAATAGTCAGCTCCTTATGCCTTCCAAAGAAGGTGGAGGATGTACTGATTTCACAGCTAAAACGACTTTGACCAGAAGATTCTATAGTTTCAAGTGGAAGAGGTTCTTGATTTGATATGGGGCCAGCCATCTGGATCCCTTCTCCTGTAGTCAATGGAATTTGCTTCGATAGCTATACTTCCTCCTTGTTCTCAGGCCTTATCACCTCTTCAGTCAAAGTTCATCTCAGTTCCATTGCAGTATACTGCCAGCTAGTGGAAGGAATTCCTATCTCCCTCCATCTTTTGGTATACAGATTCATGAAAGGACTGTGGCATTCCAGTCCTCCTTTCAGTACATTTCCAGTACCTTGGGGCCTCAATGTAGTCTAGCTTAACTCATGAAACCTTTCGAACCTCTTGTGTTGGAGGACTTGACGTTTCTCATGTGGAAAGTGTTTCTCATGCCCTTCACTTTGGCATGCAGAGTAAGTGAACTACAGGATCTAGTTTCATATTCATCATACCTGCAATTTTATCACCTCCAAAAGTAATTTCTGTGTCCCATATTAATCAAGCTATTGTACTACCTATATTCTTTCCAAGACCACATGCACACAAAGGAGAACAGGCTCTTCATTCCTTTGACTGTATGAGTACCCTGGCATACTGCCTAAAGAGGATTCATAAGAACAGAAGAAATACCATGCTGGATCAAGACTAAGGTCCAGCAAGTCCAGCATTCTTTTGCATACAGTGGCCAAGTCAAATTGCAAGTTTCCTACAGATGCCATGAAGTAGATCTCCTTCCTGTTATTTGCTCCCTGAGATAGCACCCTTGCATCAGGCCTGCTGTAACCAATTACTTTGAAACATCTAGTCTAGGCTCTCCTGGAATCTGCAAATAAAGAATGGCCTTATCCATCTTCTGGGCAAATTGTGGGAAAGAAATGTCTACTAGCAGGCAGTGATTTCCTGCTGGTTGTTGACAAGGCTCCAAGGACAGTTCCAAAGAGTACTCCTCTTTATAGCCACTCTATTTTACTATCAAAGTTGTCCGAGGATTCTTCTGAGCCACTCTTCTCCACTGACTGGGAAGAGTTGCAAGATCTAACAAACCTGTGAAAGATAGGCACCAAAAGCACATGTTTAATAGAAAACTTCTCCATAATGAGGAGATGACAATCACTACAACTACTCAGTCATTCTGGTCAACCTAACCCCTTGATATGTTTGGCAATGACACATAAGTCTGAACTGAAGACAGCAAAATATCCAGTGCCCACAGTGAAGCCACTGGAGACAGATTGTTTGATACACCTGTAGAGGTCAAGGTGTCAAATGTAGGCATTAGATGAGTTTTTCATAGAGTCATTCAACCAACTCTGAAAGGAACATCTCAAGTGACAGAATTGGAGAGGGATCTGCGACACAGTAGATAACAGCAAAATGATCAATTGACCCATCTAGTCTGCCCAGTAAGGGATTAGATGTCCACAAAAGCTGTGTGGACATCCAGATCTTGGCCCTTGGGAGATCAGCAGAGACTGACCTCAGGATAAGTTTGACAGTACTGCGGAAACTATTGTTTCAGAGGGAGGCACTTTGATAATATTTGAGCGCTTGGAGTAGTGCATAGATGGAGAACACTGAGATACCAAAATCTCTGCTAGAATCTTGGTACTCACCTGCTTCGATTTGAGAATTGAATCCATTGAGCCTCTATCATGATAACAAACAGAGGGGAGCAGGACTATTCCAGGTCCTATCATTGGACAGAGGCATTGAAACAGCTAACGACTACTTCAATGAGGCCTGGTCACTAGTTCCACTGATAGTAAGTCCAGCTTACATTGATCAACTAGGTCAAAGTCTCTCCTGCAGATGCCATATGCAAGATGTAGTTTCCTTTAACCAAACACTCATAAACAATCTGTGAAGGGCATCTTTTGGAAACATTTGAATCTGCTAGCTTGCTTCTCAAGACACAATTTGGAAAATAATTGATAGAAAATCAAAAGATTAAATTTTACAGTGAATGAAGAATGTGCTGAAAGAAGAAAATGTGACCATGCTGCATGTACCGAATCTGTGGTCACATACTGAGATGAGGCAGCAGTAATAAAATCAAAGAAAATTGGAAAGGTGCCGAAAATCCTAACTAGGGAGTCTAAAAGGATGAAAAACAAGATATCCAACTAGAAGAAAAATCTTCAGAGCAACAAAGGAGGAAAAAAACAAGAAAACCCATTTGCAGATACCCAGCTGGATAACCTCCACTGACAGATAAGAAAAAAACTGTGGAGCAATAGTTTGATAGCATGTGGGAAACCCTGTGCATGCTCAGAAGTTTTTATTATAAAGCTTTGGAAGAATCTTCCATATTGACACAAGAGAGACCCATATAGAGAAATATTGATGGACTGTAGGTGGCACCTGAGGGTATAGGGCAGAGTCAGTCAAAACTTCTCTGTCTCCATCTGCTGATGGGGAGGCAAAACCCAGGAGTCTGGTCTGATCCGGGTACATACAGGGAACCCCCATTTATCTGTGTGGATACTTGTTCCTGCTTATATCAAAGAATAATAGTTAAAGCAAGGGCAAGGAAGAGAAATGGAAATTGAATGTCACAGCCAGACACTAGGTAGAAGAATTAACAGCAGATGTGAAAGATTGGGTTTATCAGTGAGAAATAACACAGCTAAGGAAAATCATATTCATATTTTTCCTGAGACAATCATACTGCCTAATTTAACCATATCAGAATATGTAAAATTTCACTAACTCCATCTCATCCTACCTAATACATGAAGTCCCTATTAGAGGTACTGGCTTCTCTTCTCCATATCCTAGTCCCACAATTCAGGTTAAGTAACAAGTACTGGCAGTTTATTGCCACCCTGATAGAAGCAGACCATAACAAGATATTTTGAGATTCTGAAAGAAAATTGGAAAAGGATATTATACTCACTGAAACATGCTGCTTAGCAGGAAGAGGCACCTCAAAGGGAATATCTGTATCCTGAAAGTCTGAGTGGTCAAGAGCATCAAGGTTTCCTTCTTCAATTGCCTTGGAAGGAAGCAAGAACACATAAAACTACTATACCTCTACAGGCCCTCTTGCTGTCTCTTTGCATATTTTAGTTATAATTTTGAGAATTCAGATTTCATTGGTTGTATAATGAAGTATGAAATAATCAATAAAAAGTGCAATAAAAGGCTGCACTTTGCAGTAATCATTATTAATATTATTATTAGTAGCCAATAGCAGAAGCATTAATTTGCTACATCTAAACATAAAGGGACTTATATCTGGAAGCGGAGTTAACAGAACAAGTGACAGATCAACAAGTGCATCAGGCACAAAAGAACTGAGTTAGAATAAGAAGATTGAGAGAAAAAAACATAACATAAAAAGAGAGAAAAAATTGGGAATCTAGTCATACACAAAGATAAACAAAGTAAGGGATAAGTAATTTGTTCCAAGAACATTGCATGCTTAATATGACAAGGAAATAATATGCAGCCCCTTGGGCTAAGTACTTACATCAACAAGGTCCAAAAATCGGTTTAGGAAGATGAATGCCATATTTTCCCAGCCCACTATCTGGATATTGGAAAAAGAGAGAGAACATGAGCAAGTGCTGCAAACAATGTAAAGCAGAGTTGCTTACCTGTAACAGGTGTTCTCACAGGACAGCAGGATGTTAGTCCTCACATATGGGTGACATCATCAGGATGGAGCCCAATCACGGAACACTTTTGTCAAAGTTTCTAGAACTTTGACTGGCACCCACTGGGCATGCCCAGCATGGCACCAACCCTGCATTCAGTAGGGGTCCCCCTTCAGTCTCGTGTATAGCAAGAAGTACATGCGAAAAATAAAATAAAGTGCAAGCGAACCCAACTCCACGGGGTGGCGGGCGGGTTTCGTGAGGACTAACATCCTGCTGTCCTGTGAGAACACCTGTTACAGGTAACAACTCTGCTTTCTCACAGGACAAGCAGGATGGTAGTCCTCACATATGCGTGAGTAGCGAGCTGAGGATGCCCGAGCAATGCACAAAGGCACCCAAAGACGTGCAACAGGCACAACAACAGGGGTGGATTTGGGTAGGAGAGCATCCTGAAAACCCTGAACGGGTCGCTGGTAGGATGTTGGGTAGTTAAGCTGAGAATAAGTTGTGTAGAATAGACTGGCCAAAAATGGAATCTTGCCTGCTAGCCTTATCCAAGCAATAATGGGCTGTGAAGGTATCGAGAGAGCTCCAGGTCGCAGCTTTACAAATATCAATAAGTGGCACCGAACAAAGGTGTGCCACTGAGGTTGCCATGGCCTTAACAGAGTGTGCTTTTACACAGTCTTGTAGCGGAATGCCTGCTTGCTGGTAGCAAAAGAAGATACAGTCCGCCAACCAGGAGGAAAGGGTCTGTTTTCCCACTGGATTTCCCAATTTGATGTTATTGAAAGAAACAAATAATTGAGTGGACTTCCTATGGGCTGACATGCGCTCCAGATAAAAGTCTAGGGCACGTTTGCAGTCCAGGGAATGTAGAGCCTATTCTCCTGGGTTTGAATGGGGCCTTGGAAAGAAAGTTGATAAGATGATGGATTGATTAAGATGAAATTCCGACACTACCTTCGGTAAAAACTTAGGGTGTGTACAGAAGACCACACTCTCATGTAGAATTTTAGTGTAAGGCGGGTAAGATTACTAATGCCTGTAACTCACTAACCCTGCGAGCGGATGTTGTAAAGAGAAGAAAAATTACTTTCCAGGTGAGATAGCGGAGATTGCAGGAGTTGAGAGGCTCAAGCGGAGGTTTCATGAGATGCCCTAAGACTACGTTAAGGTCCCAAGCGGGGGCCGGAGGGTGCAATGGAGGTTTCAGGTGGAGCAAACCTCTCATGAAGCATGTGACTAAGGGCTGTGTCGAAATAGAGACATCTTCCATGCCGTAATGGAAAGTAGCTACCGCACTGACATGCACCCTTATAGAGGAAGTTTTCAGGCCTGATTCTGACAGATGCCAGAGATAGTCCAGAAACTTCGCAGTGGAACAAGAGAAGGGGTCTATGGACATGGACGTGCACCAGACCGTAAACCTTTTCCACTTAGAACGATAAGAGCATCTCGTGGAAGGCTTTCGTGAAGCTACCAGGACTCGGGAAACCGACTCTGAAAGGTTAAGGGGTTGGAGTATTAACCTTTCAACATCCAGGCCGTCAGGGATATGGCTTGGAGGTTGGGGTGGTGTAAGCACCTGTCATTCTGAGTTATCAGAAGCGGATCCTCCCCTAGAGGGATGCGCCGGCGAACTGATAGGTCCCGGAGGATTGGGAACCAGACTTGGGGTGGCCAGTGAGGGGCTATCAGAATCATGAAGCCCTTGTCCCTTCGTAACTTCACGAGAGTCTTCAACATGAGTGCAAGTGGAGGGTACGCGTAGAGGCGACCGCTGGACCACTAGAGGGCAAAAGCGTCCCTTGGCTGTGAGTGGCGGCTGTGAGTGATCGAGCGGAAGTTCTCTACTTTGCGGTTGTGGATGGACGCAAAGAGGTCTATTTGTGGATACCCCCAACGTTGGAAGATTGTGTCTGCTACCGTGGAGTTGAGAGACCATTCGTGCAGATGGAAGGTTTGACTCAACTTGTCCGCTAGAACATTGTCCACGCCCAAGTAAGTCACTCTGAGGTACATCGAGTGGGAAAGAGCCCACGCCCATATCTGTGCAGGTTCCTGACACAGAAGGTAGGAGCCCGTTCCCCCTTGCTTATTGATGTACCACATCGCCACCTGGTTGTCGGTCTGAATTAGGATGGCCTTGTTTGAGAGGCAGTCCTGAAAGACTCTGAGGGCATATCTGATCACACGAAGCTCCAGGAAATTTATCTGATGTATGGCTTCCTCTGGAGACCAGGTTCCCTGAGTCTGTAGGCCGTCGACATGAGCACCCCAACCTAGGTTTGAGGAGTCCGTTGTCAGGATAATTTGAGGTTCTGGAATTTGAAAGGGAAGGCCTTGAAGAAGATTGGAGAGCCGCATCCACCAGGCCAGTGACAGGCGGAGCTGTTTGGTAACGTGGACAATGCAGGACATTGATTGATAAGCCTGAGCCCATTGGGACTTCAGAGTCCATTGCATGACTCTCATGGCGAGCCAAGCCATTGGAGTGACATGTACAGAGGATGCCATGTGACCCAGCAAAATGAGGAAATGACGAGCTATCGTGTAATATCGATCCTGGAGGCATTGTGCTAGGGACATGAGAGTACGAGCTCGATCCTGAGGGAGGAATGCTTTCGCCTGCACAGTGTCCAGGTCGGCTCCTATGAAGGATAGGGCTTGAGATGGAACTAGGCTGGACTTGGGATAGTTGATCAGAAACCCGAGAGACAGCAATGTATGGAGAGTTAGACATAAGGAGGCTAGTGCGTCCTTTTGAGTTGGAGCCCTTATCAGCCAGTCGTCGAGATAAGGGTAGACATGGATGCCTTGACACCTCAGGTAGGCCGTGACCACTACGAAGCACTTGGTAAAGACTCAAGGTGCGGATGCTAGGCCGAATAGCAGTACCTGGTTCTGGAAGTGCTGGGGGCCGACTAGGAATCGAAGGAATTTGCGGTGAGACGGAGTGATCGAGATGTGTGTGTACGCGTCCTGAAGATCCAGACAGCAAAGCCAATATTCTCTTTGTAGAAGAGGACGTAGAGAGCCCAAGGTTACAATCCTTAACTTTTCCTTCTGTAGATACTTGTTTAAGGCATGCAGGTCCAGGATTGGATGAATGCCTCCTGACTTTTTTGGAATGAGGAAATACCAGGAATAGATCCCCTGCCCCTCCTGGGAGAGAGGCACTGGTTCTATCGCCTGGGACCTCAGGAGGGTTGAAAACTCCTCCTCCAGAAGAGAGGAGTGGTTGAATGATCCCCACGTCAGTCGAGGTGGGGAGTCTGCCGGTACAGTCAGGCAGTTGAGGTAGTAACCTTGAGTCAGTACAGTGAGCACCCACTGATCTGAAGTGATCGTGTGCCATATGTCGGTGAAGTGGCAGAACCGGCCGCTGATGGGTAAGGACGGTAGAGGAGGTTGTCTTATGCTCTCCAGCGAGGAGTCAAAATCCAGCAGCTGGGCCCAGTGGAGGAGCTGGCTGAGTTTTTTGAGGCCTGGATTGTCTGGTCTGACCTTTCTGGTAAGGTCGGGAGGGGCAACCTCGAGTAGCAGGAGGATAATATCTCTGTGGCTTGAAGGACAGCCGCTAAGAGTCTCTTTGGAATGTCCTTTTAGAGATGGACGGGAGATCAGAAGGCACCGATGAAAGCTAGAGTAGCGTCTCGTGGTGGTCTTTGAACTGTGCTATGGTCTCCTGGATTTTGTCCCCGAAGAGATTATCTCCAGCGCAGGGCAGGTCAACCAACCGGTCCTGTACTTCTGGTCTTAAGTCAGAGGACTTCAGCCAGGCCCATCTACGTGCACTAATCCCCGCTGCGGACACCCTGGAAGCAGTATCAAAAATATCATAGGCAGCGCGGACCTCATGTTTGCCAGCATCTAGACCCTTTTGAGGCAGGGCATTGAGATGATCCTGAAACTGGTTGGGTAAAGATTCAGAAAATTCCTGGATCTTTTTAAATAGGTCCCTGTTATACTGGGTTACGTATAATTGGTAGGAAGCAATGTGAGAAATAAGCATTGGGCCGTGAAAAACATGACGGCCAAATGCATCCAGGGCCCTCTGTTCTTTCCCTGGAGGTATGGAAGAATGAGGCTTAGAACGTCGTGCCTTTTTCTGGGCTGACTCTACAACCACAGAATGGTGATCCAACTGTGGTGTTTGGAAACCAGGGGCTGTCTGTACCAGGTAGGTGGCATCTGTTTTTCGATTCACCAGTGGTACAGAGCCTGGATGCTCCCAATTCCTCTTCAACAAGTCCAGGAGGACTTCATGAACAGGTATGGACATGATCTCCTTGGGTGTATCTATGAACTGGAGCACTTCCAGCATCTTGTATCTGGAGTTCTCTTCCGTCTGAAGTTGGGATGGTATGGCTTCAGACATTTCCTTTATAAAATTAATAAAGGTCAGGTCCTCTGGAGGAGAACATCTTCTCTCCTCAGGGGGAGAAGGCTCTGAAGGTAGATCATCAGAATCCTGAGAAGAATCATCTGTCCAAGGATCGTAAAGCTGATCACCTTCTCCCATAGGATCTCCAGAGGGAAGTAATGGTGCTATTCCTGAAGGATCAGGCCTAGGCACCGATGGCATCGGAGGCGGCACCGACGGCATCGATGGAGGCACCGATTGAGGACGATGCAGTATCGATGGTATTGGTGACATCGATGGGCGAGTCGTTGGCAAGATCCCAGACAGCCTGGGCATAGGTTCTGGTCTCGGTGTTTCCACGTCGTCCGATAAAGGAATCAGGGTGGAAGGAGTTGGACATACTGGTATCCTCTGTTTCTCCAGTGGAAGGGCACCAATCAACGCATCCAGTCTGCCGATTAGTGGTGCGAGCGCTGTGGGAATCGGGTCGACGACTGGGGCTGGCATCAGTGCCAGCGTCGATGGAGGCTGGAAGCCCTGCAGTGCCTTTCTGATGGCCTCTTGGATCATCTGATCCAATTCCTCGTGGAAGCTTGGGGAATGGAACCCCAGCTCCGGAGTAGGAGGCAGCACTGGCGTAGCCGGAGGGTCCACCAGTGAAAGTGGAGTCGCGGCTCCTGGCACCAATGAAGTTGGGGAACGCCTCGGTGACCCAGTTGCAGAGGAGGATGGTGCCTTCTCTGGACGGGATTTCTTTGTCGGTGGCTCTGTCGACACCGATGCCAAGGGCTTGCCTGGATCAGCAGACTGAGCATTGCGATGACGGTGTCGACACTTTTCACGATGTTTTCCTCGGTCCTTCTCCAGAGCCAAAGAGGAAGAAGTCTATGCCTTCGGAGTAGTTGGTGCTGGGTGGACAGCATCGGCTCAGACGATGTCGAAGCACTTTATGGAGTCAGTAGCTTTGCCTGAAAAAGAAACTCCATCTTTTCTGAGTGGGCCTTATGGCCCTTTGGTGTCATTTGGGCACATTTGGTGCAAGTTAAGATGTCGTGGTCCGACCCCAAACACAACACACAGACCCTATGCGGGTCTGTGATGGACATTGTCCGAGGACAATCGAGGCACCGCTGAAAACCCAATGCCATGGCTTCGGCAAAAATTTAGCCGCAGTGCGGTCGATGGCCAGTAGGCCCCAAAGGGAACACTTGAAGGGAATAGACCACAAACGTGGGTAAAGCCTTACCTTACAACCGCGGACTACGGAATCGATAGGGGAACCCCTATGGGATAGAATTTTTTTGAAATTTTGAAAATAAGTTTCGTGAGGAAATTCCTGTCAGGAATCTCTAGTGAGCTCCTTAACCTGCGTGGCTACTGCTGTACGGAAAAAAAAGAGACTGAAGGGGGACCCTCGCTGGATGCAGGGTTGGTGCCATGCTGGGCATGCCCAGTGGGTGCCAGTCAAAGTTCTAGAAACTTTGACAAAAGTGTTCCGTGATTGGGCGCCATCCTGATGATTTCACCCATATGTGAGGACTACCATCCTGCTTGTCCTGCGAGAACAACCTTTATTATCTAACTACATCAATGTCATAGAACAAGGCAGAAAAATTCCTTTTCCTGTCATTAACCCGCTTTGCTGCCTTTCTCTGAGGTAGCAATGACAACCAGTACACAGGGTATTTCTCATTCATACACTATTCTTTGCAGTAGAGCAAGGTGCAGGAAAGAGCCCCCCTGATCATTTTACAGGATAGCTTTTACTCTATCTCTTGCTCTGTGGGGTCCAGTTGCTTTACTCTTACCTTAGCAGCAGTGCCAGCTTCATAGAAGCATTTATCTGAGGGAATAAGCTCGGTGTGTCGCAATAAAGAAGCTGAGAGTTTGGCTGCAAGAATTTCCTGAAAAACATTAAAACTCCATTTATTTAATTAGCTGTGAGAGTTTATATACTATACATATGATTGTCTAGATTGTCAGAGCCTGTGCACTGCATGATGGATACACATGTGCATGAAGACACAAAATGCATATACATATGGAAACATACAATAGCTTTTATGACTCTATCTCCAGATCACTAAAACTCTGGGAGAGATGCCTTGCTTCCATTAATGCCCTACTCACAAATCTCCAACTTGCCCTAAACACCACCAAAACTAAGCTGCTCTTCATATCCCAACACCAAATCCCCAAACCCTCCCTTGCAAATGACCCAGCATTTAGTTCTATCTCTGCTCAGCCCTTTGTACGAGACCTCGGTGTACAGATTGATCAGCAACTGAACCTAAAGAAATACATCAACACTATCCTCAAGGAAGGTTTCTTTAAGCTTAATGTCCTAAAAAAACTAAAACCCTTACTTCATTCCCATGATTTTCGCACTGTCATTCAGGCTACCCTCGCCTCTAAAATGGACTACAGCAACTCTCTTCTCCTAGGTCTCCCCTACTCCACCATAAAACCGCTTCAAATGCTCCAGAATGCGGTAGCGAGGATCATTACAAATGCCCGCAAATCTGACCATATCACCCTCATCCTTAAAGACCTCCATTGGCTCCCGATCCCCTCACGCATCCTCTACAAAACACTATCATTCATAAATCTATCTATAGACACAATTCCAACTGGCTTGATGAACCGTTCCGCCTCATACATTCTAACCGTCCCACCAGAGGAACCCTCCATGTTCCATCCCTCAAGAAGGCACACCTCACCTCCACAAGGGATTGAGCCCTCTCCATCGCTGGCCCTGCCCGCTGGAACTCACTACCCACATACCTCCAACTGGAGCCTTGCACCAACAAATTAAAAAATAAATTAAAGACCTGGCTCTTCAAGCAGGCTTACCCTGATTAGATCCTCTGCACCTTTGACCCTGTGCTGTATCAGTACCTGATCTGGACCTTGTACATAGTTATTTTTTACACTGTTTTACCTGTTATCTGTTTACCTGTTATCTTATACAGTTTGCGGCTCTTGTTTGCCAGCTTTCGGCTACTTCTCTCCCTTTCTCTGTAATCCCATCCCCAGTACCTGTTTGATGTATTTTCCACCTGCAGTTCTGCTGTGAACTGGTATGATGTAACTACTATAACCGGTATAATAAAAGCTTTAAATAAATAAAATAAATACAATAAATACATCTTATAACATATGTGCTAAATTGTTTGTATAGAAAGCTTCTCTTGCTCCTCCCAGCATCATACTTTGTTGTCAATATTTATTCCTATCAAGGTACTGCACACTCTGGAGCCTAGCATCTCAAGAGGCAAATAGGTCTGGTGTGAAAAAATCATAGGGATCTGCTTGCTCACTAGTATGTAACCAGAGATGAGAACTTACCTAAATTTTACTTTATCTACACATGCTACAGTAATGCAGCTGAGAACTTATGTCCAAACTCTGTCTTCCAGAGTCAGCTGAAATCTTTATATTGAAACAAATAAGTAGTAAAAGATTTGATATTACTCTGTTAGCATGAATTAAACCACAAAGCAAATAAATATTAGCCCACCGCAAAATTAAGGCAGTGGTGCTAGCCAGGTTCTTCAAATATCAACCTGCCTGCTTCATGACTCCATTGCTTTCATTTCTGGTCTTCTTTTATCTCCTTTGAGATAGATTTAATTTCTAATATTTTTCTACTAATTTGGTAACCATAAGGAGATCGATATTCAAAGACTGCTAACTTTTGGTGTTAACATAAAAAAAGCCAAGATTTAAATATTTTTCCCAGCTTACTGGATACATTTTGTATGCACAACTCATTGTACACACAAAATTTATCTGGATAAAAAGAGGTGGCACTGAAAAAGTTCCAGGGGATAAACCTTAGCTGGTAAGTGCACATATTGAGTACTGTCCAGCTAAAGTTATGCATATAAGCCCGGTTGAAAAATATCAGTCCTAATCTGGGTAAAGATATACAGTAACTTTGTCTAGGTATATTTAGCAGCAGACTTATCTGGGTAAGTCCATCTGAATCTCCAGATAAAGTTATATGAAAAACTCTCCCTGATTAACTTACCCGCTCATTGGTTTTCTAAATACAAACCTCAGGGTGTGCATCTTTTATTATGATCATACCTCTTGACCAAACAAATAAATAGTAAAAGATTTCATATTACTCTGTTAGCATGAATTAAACCACAAAGCAAATAAATATTAGCCCACCGCAAAATTAAGGCAGTGGTGCTAGCCAGGTTCTTCAACTATCAATCTGCCTGCTTCATGACTCCCTTGCTTCCACTTCTGGTCTTATTTTATCTCCTTTGAGATAGATTTAATTTCTAATATTTTTCCACTAATTTGGGACCCAGTTTTTTATACTATTGTCATGTCTTACATGCATCAGCATGTTTTGAGTTACTTAGACTCATAGGAAGCAGATATATATAAAAACAAGCTGAGCCCCTAAGTTTGGCATCTATTTTCAGCCAAATTTAGGGGCCTAAAGCTTAGGATTTTAAATATAAGCCTGCTATTTGTTTGTCTAGATCTAGAATCTTAAGTGCTTATTTCTGAAATCAGTGCTAAGCTCCTAACTTTGTTTCCCTGCCCTAACTCCACTTCTGTAACTTTTTAGGGTCCTAAATTTAGGGACTCAGTCGTAGTAAATTTTCAAAAGGACAAATTAGGAGCTTCATTCCAAAGTAGGAGCTTAACCTTTTGAAAACTGACCTCATATTGGTCCATATTAAAAGGGGTTTGTCTTGATAACTTTAGAGTTGGCAGGACAAATCTCAAGGTTTAAATATCTGGCCCCTTTAACTGGATAACCTTTATCTGGCTAAGTCATTAACTGGATAAAATATAGCCAGATAAATTGGAAGCATTCTGGAGGTGTATTCAACTTAGCTGGATAACTCTGATATTTAGTTAGCCTAATAAGTTATTTGGCTAAGTCTGGACATGCAGGTTTAATGTTATTTGGGTATATATACCCAGAAACCTTTATCTTAACCAGTTATTTCGAAATATAGCTGTTAAGAGACAGAGAAAAAATGTTTTGTTTTTTTTAAATCCCCGATCCCTTGCCCCTCTAACCCCCCACCCCATAAGATTTAAAAAAATGTTGCGGGTCTACTGGTCTGATGACCCTCCTCTCCCAATGAATTCTGAAGTAATATCTGCCCTCTGAGCCCCTCCAAATCTCTCCCATGTGCAACCCCAACCGTCCCACTCAATTGGCACCCTGCAAATCCCAGAAGCCACTGGGAGCAGGGAACAACAGTGGCACTCTGGGTGGCATTCAGCATTGCTTTTAGAGTATTAAAGCAACACTGGACATTGCCTAGAATACTACAATCATACCATGTTCCTGGCAGCATGTGGAATTTGGGGGATGCTGGGTTTGTGGATGTGTTGGGGGGCAGAGGGGTTGGGATTGAGGGAATTTGGAGGGCAGATATTACTTTTGGAGGTGGGTGGGAAGGGTCCTCAAACCAATAGTCCAGCAATGCTTCTGAAATCTTTTGGGGATTTGGGGGTGGGGGTTGGGAGTGGAAACCTTTTTTTTTTTTTTAGTTTTATTTTGTAAACACTTAACCAGATATGTTTTAATATAACCAGTAAAATTAAAAGTTATTCACATATATGTACCTGGATAACTTTTACACTGAACTGGCTATATTCAAACATAGCCACTTAGGTTTGAAATTTATCTGGGTAGCTACACCTAGATAACTTTATTTGAGGATATTCAGTGGGATGTTTATCCTGTTGAATATCCTTGACAACTTATCCAGCTTAGTTTTGTTAGAAATGAGATCAAACCCAGAATGAAAAAGGGAGATCTTAATTATTTAGTGGACAGCCTCATTATATAAATCTAATAAGAATAATTTGCTAGTACTGCTGCTTTTACAGGCTAAAGGACATAGGACCTTTAGACCCTGACAGGCCGCTGCAATAACCTATGCATTAAAAGCCTATGTGCTGAAATTCAGCGCAGTTTTAATGCACAGGTTACATTTTTTTTAAACTCCCAATGCAGTAAGCTAAAGCTATGCTAATGTACCAGGGGTTAAAATATATGTACACCGAGTCAATATGCGCAGGCTGAATGCACATTTCAACTAAAGAGGGGAGGGGCTGAACTGGAGAGTGTGTAGAGCAGCATATTTTTTCTTGTGCTTCCAATTTAAGAGCCCATCTTTTCTTGTGCTCCCAACTTAGGACCCTTCTTTTGTTTATTTATTTTTAGATTTTTATATTCCGCTTTTCGGCACTTCAAAGCAGTTTACATTCAGGCACTGTAGGTATTTCCCTATCCCCAGAGGGATTACAATCTAATTTTGTAACTGAGGCAATGGAGGGTAAAGCAGAGTTGCTTACCTGTAACAGGTGTTCTCCCAGGACAGCAGGATGTTAGTCCTCACACATGGGTGACATCACCAGATGGAGCCCTGTCACGGAATACTTTTGTCAAAGTTTCTAAAACTTTGACTGGCATACTGAGCATGCCCAGCATGCCACTAACCTGGTGGCCACAGGGGGTCCCCCCTTCAATCTCGTTTGTAGCAAATGTATGAGCGAACAATAAAACAATAAACCTTTGGCGAACCCAACTCTGCGGGGTGGCGGGTGGGTTTCGTGACGACTAACATCCTGCTGTCCTGGGAGAACACCTGTTACAGGTAAGCAACTCTGCTTTCTCCCAAGACAAGCAGGATGGTAGTTCTCACACATGGGTGAATAGCGAGCTGTAGGATGTCCGAAACAGAGTCAACCAAGCAGCACTCAAAAACGTGCAACAGGCACAACAACAGGGATGCTGCTGGTTATGAAGGGCAGTCTGAAATTCACATTGGGCTGTAGGTAGGAAGAGTTGGGTTACTAAACTGGAAACACATTACGCAGTACAGACTGGCCAAAAATGCTGTCTTGCCTGCCAGCCTAGTTGAGACAGTAATGAGCTGCGAAGATATGGAGAGAGCTCCAAGTGGCAGCTCTACAGATGTCGGCAATAGGTACCGAACGGAAGTGCGCTAGTGACGTTGCCATGGCTCTGACTGAATGCGCTTTCTCGCGTCCCTCTAGTGGAAGGCCTGCTTGTTGGTAGCAGAAGGAAATACAGTCCACCAACCAGGTGGACAGGGTCTGCTTGCCCACCACTACTCCCAGTCTTCCCTTATTCAAAGGAGACAAAGAGTTGGGTGGACTGCCTATGGGCTGCAGTGCGGTCTAAATAAAAGGCGAGTGCACGTTTACAGTCCAAGGAATACAGAGCCTGCTCACCTGGATGTGAGCGAGGCCTTGGAAAAAAGGTGGGCAGTATTATGGATTGATTTAAGTGGAAATCAGACAGCACCTTTGGCAAGAATTTAGGGTGAGTGCGGAGCACTACACGGTCGTGGAGAAATCTTGTATAAGGTGGGTACGTTACCAGTGCCTGTAGCTCACTGACTCGGCAAGTTGATGTTATAGCCACTAGAAAAATAACTTTCCAAGTGAGATGTCGTAGCTTGCAGGAGTGTAGGGGGGCTCGAACACAGGTTGTATGAGCCCTGCCAGCACAACATTGAGGTCCCATGCCACAATTGGGGGATGCAGTGGAGGCTTCAGTTGTAGTAAGCCTCTCATAAAGCACCCTACAAGGGGTTGCGCTGAAATTGGGGCATCTCCTACACCTTTAAGGTAGGCGGCTATGGCACTTACATGAACCCGGATGGAGGAAGTTTCTAGGCCAGACTCCGAGAGGTGTCAGAGGTAGTCCAGGAGCAGGAAAAGGGATCTAGTCCCTTTAGCGTGCACCACAAGGAGAACCTTTTCCACTTGGCTCTGTAAGATTTCCGAGTAGAAGGCTTTCGTGAAGCTACGAGGACCTGGGAGACATCAGTGGAAAGATCAAGGGATTGCAAAATCAACCTTTCAACATCCAGGCTGTCAGAGACAGAGACTGGAGGTTCGGATGACGCAACACACTGTGGTTCTGCGTTATGAGAGTTGGTGCCTTGCCCAGGCGAAGAGGCTACTGGACTGAGAGGTTGCGTAGAATGGGAAACCAAACGTCACGGCCAGAAAGGGGCTATGAGGATCATTGTGCCCCGGTCCTGACGTAACTTCGCGAGAGTCTTGCTGATGAGTGGAATAGGAAGGTATGCGTATAGGAGACCTGTGTTCCATGAGTGGGTGAAGGCATCCATCAGTGGTGTCTTGCAACTGTGGTACAGAGAGTAGAATTGGCCTACTTTGTGGTTGTGAAATGACGCAAAGAGGTCGATGTCCGGGTGACCCCACTGGTGGAAAATTCTGTTCGCTACAGAGGGATCCAGGGACCATTCGAGGGGATGAAAGGTCCGGCTGAGACGGTCTGCCATCACATTCTTTGTGCCCGCCAGGTAAGTGGCTCTTAGCAGCATGGAATGTGAGAGAGCCCAGGCCCAGATCTGCGCCGCCTACTGGCAAAGCAGGTAAGAGCCTGTGTTCCCTTGCTTGTTGAGAAACGACATCGCTACCTGTTTGTCTGTTTGAATTAGGATTATCTTGTTGGATAGGCAATCCTGGAATTCGAATAGGACATACCGTATTGCCCGGAGCTCCAGAAAATTTATCTGGTGGTCCGCTTCCGCCCTGGTCCAGGTTCCTTGGGTTTGCAATCCACTGATGTGGGCTCCCCAGCCTAGGTTGGAGGCATCCGTGGTCAACGTGATTTGCGGATTTGGTGGTTGGAAGGGTAGTCCTGTCCGTAGATTGGACTCCCGTGTCCACCAAGCCAGTGAGTGACGAAGCTGGCTGGTTACCTGGATGATCTATGACAGGTGTTGGTTGGCTTGGGACCACTGGGACTTTAAAGTCCATTGTGTTATCTTCATGGCCAGTCGAGCCATTGGGATGACATGAACTGTGGATGCCATGTGTCCCATCAAGGTTAGTAGCAGATGAGCTGATGCTGTCTGACGAATCTTTACTGTTTTGGCCAAGTTGGACGGTGTCTTTGCGCGGTCCTTTGGGAGGGATGCTCTGGCCATGGTGGTGTTTAGGTCTGCTCCGATGAAAGAGAGGTTGAGTGATGGAGTCAGATGGGATTTGGGATAGTTTATTAGAAATCCCAATGACTGGAGCAGCTGTATGGTAAGACGGAGGGATTGAAGTGCTCCTTCTCTGGAAGGACTTCTGAGGAGCCAGTCGTCTAGATACAGGTAGACGTGGATACTCTGCCACCTTAACTGTGCTGCTATGACTGCCAGACACTTCGTGAATACTCGGGGTGCTAAGGCAAGGCCAAACGGTAGCACTCTGTATTGGAAATGTCTATGTCCCACTACGAATCAGAGATATTTTCGAAGAGGAGGGAATATTGCTATATGGGCGTAAGCATCCTGAAGGTCTAGAGAACAGAGTCAATCTCCTTGCTGTAGAAGTGGAAACATGGTGCCCAAGGAAACCATCCTGAACCGCTCCTTGCGAAGGTATCTGTTTAGGGCGTGGAGGTCCAAGATAGGACGTATGCCGCCGTTATTTTCAGGATTAGAAACTATCGAGAGTAGAACCCCCTTCCTTGCTGTGTCTGGGGAACCGGCTCTACGAGTCTGGACTGCAGTAGGATAGAGAGTTCTGCCTCGAGGAACACTGTGTGATCGCTCAGGCTCCACGCCGGGAGTGGTGGAGAGTCTGAGGGCACAGCAAGGAAATTCAGACAGTAACCGTGGGTTACTATAGGGAGGACCCATTGGTCGGTGGTGATTGAGTGCCATTCGGTGGCAAAGTGGCACAGGTGGCCTCCCACCAGAAAACTGGTTGGGGTTGTAAGGGAGGTTGACTGCTGCTCTCTAGATGGGAGTCAAAAGCCCACTGCAGGACCAGTCTGGGGGGGCTGGATGAGCTTTGGGGGCTCTATGCTGACTAGGTTGGCCTCTGTGAGAGGGTCTGGCCGTTCTAGCACGGGATGGAAGAGGGTAGTACCTGCGTGGCCTATAGGTCAGCTTCCTGGTCTCTCATCTCATTCCTCTTCTGGCTGTAGATGAGAAATCTGAGGGGACAGTGGACAATTGGCACAGGGTTTCATGGTGATCCTTGAGTTGCGCCACTGCCTCTTGAATCTTATCCCTGAGCAGGGAAGGTCCGTCAATTTGTCTTGAACTTCTTGGCGCAAGTCAGAGGCTTTCAGCTAAGCCCAGCGCCTGGCACTAATTCCAGCTGCTGATACTCTGGATGCAGTTTCGAAGGCATCGTAGGCTGCTCTGACCTCATGCTTTCCAGCCTCCAATCCCTTTTGTAGGATGGAGGATAATCCTTCTTGGAACCGGTCAGGTAGGGTTTCTGAGAAATCCTGGACTTGCCTCCAGAGATTTCTTGTGTACTGTGTCATATAAAGCCGGTAGGCCACTATACGAGCCATTAGCATTGACTCTTGGAAAACTCTGAGGCCTAAGGCATCCAGTGACTTCTGTTCCTTCCCAGGTGGGGCAGAAGAGTGAGGCCAGGACCTTTTAGCTTTCTTTTGAGCTGATTCTACCACTACAGATGGGTGGGGTAATTGGCTCTTTTGAAAACCTGGGGCTTGTTGTACCAGGTATGTGGCGTCAGTCTGTTTACTGGAGGCACAGTTCCCAGGTGCTCCCAGATGTGGTGTAAGAGATCTAGAAGAACCTTGTGGACAGGAATTGCCATAACTTCCTTTGGAGCATCCACAAATTGCAGTACCTCCAGCATTTTGTGTCTGGCGTCTTCCTCTGTTTCCAATTTGAATGGAATGGTCTTGGACATCTCTTTGACAAAGCTGGCAAAGGAGAGGTCTTCTGGAGGGGAGCGGCGCCTTTTTTCCGGGGGTGAAGGTTCTGACAGAAGCTCTTCAGAAGCCTGCGAGTCAGAGGTAGCATCATCCCAAGGGTTATATGGTGAATCTCCTTCACCCACCGGGCCCCTCAGATGGAGGAAGGAATCCAAATCCAGATGGATGGGAGGGTGGTACCAATGGAAACTGAGGAGGCACCGATAGGAGTATACTACCGTCCACCTGGACAAAATGGTCAGACAGATGATGAAATGCTAAGAGAAATCAGGGAAGCAAACCAATTTGGCAGTGCAATAATAATGGGAGATTTCAATTACCCAAAACATCCAGCGTGCAAGAAACAAGTAGCAAAGTCCATCAAATTTCTAATAATTTTTTAATTAAATCAAAGTTCAAGGCATCATTCATGGCAACTCCATATCATTTTAGAAAGTACAGGTAAAGGAGTCCCCCTTTTTTTTTAAATTTCTAATAATTTTTTAATTAAATCAAAGTTCAAGGCATCATTCATGGCAACTCCATATCATTTTAGAAAGTACAGGTAAAGGAGTCCCCCGACACGGTCCGTGTTTCGCGGTAGCTGCATCGGGAGGGACCCGCGGATAAATTTCATCTTATGTATTCATCCTGGAGCGCATCCTGAATACATAAGATGAATACATAAGATGAAATTTATCCGCGGGTCCCTCCCGATGCAGCTACCGCGAAACACGGACCGTGTCGGGGGACTCCTTTACCTGTACTTTCTAAAATGATATGGAGTTGCCATGAATGATGCCTTGAACTTTGATTTAATTAAAAAATTATTAGAAATTTAAAAAAAAAAGGGGGACTCCTTTACCTGTACTTTCTAAAATGATATGGAGTTGCCATGAATGATGCCTTGAACTTTGATTTAATTAAAAAATTATTAGAAATTTGATGGACTTTGCTACTTGTTTCTTGCACGCTGGATGTTTTGGATTTGATTGATGTGCAAGATTTCTCTGCTTCGTGCTTTGCTTGGTAGATTTCAATTACCCCAATATTGACTGGGTAAATGTAACATCAGGACTTGCTAGAGACAAAGTTCCTGGATGTAATAAATGATTGCTTCATGGAGCAATTGGTTCAGGAACCAACAAGAGAGGGAGCTATTTTAGATTTAATTCTTAGTGGAACGCAGGATTTGGTGAGAGAGGTAAATGTGGTGGGGCCACTTGGCAACAGTGATCATAACATGATCAAATTTAAACTAATAACTGAAAGGGGGACAATAAGTAAATCTGCAGCTCTAACACTAAACTTTCAAAAGGGAAACTTTGATAAAATGAGAAAAATAGAAAAAACTGAAAGGTGCAGCTGCAAAGGTTAAAAGTGTTCAACAGGCTTGGGCATTGTTTAAAAATACAATCCTAGAGGCGCAGTCCATATGTATTCCACGCATTAAGAAAGGTGGAAGGAAGGCAAAACGATTACCATCATGGTTAAAAGGTGAGGTGAAAGAGGCTATTTTAGCCAAAAAAAATCCTTAAAAAATTGGAAGAAGGATCCATCTGAAGAAAATAGGATAAAACATAAGCATTGTCAAGTTAAGTGTAAAACATTGATAAGACAGGTGAAGAGAGAATTTGAAATGAAGTTGGCCATAGAGGCAAAAACTCATAATAAAAACTTTAAAAAATATATCCAAAGCAAGAAACCTGTGAGGGAGTCAGTTGGACCATTAGATGATCGAGGGGGTTAAAGGGGCTCTTAGGGAAGATAAGGACATTGTAGAAAGACTAAATGAATTCTTTGCTTCCGTATTTACTAATGAGGATGTTGGGGAGATACCAGATCTGGAGATGGTTTTCAGGGGTGATGAGTCAGATGAACTGAACAAAATCACTGTGAACCTGGAAGACAGTAGGCCAGATTGACAAACTAA
The DNA here is from genome assembly GCF_901001135.1 of Rhinatrema bivittatum. NCBI lineage: Eukaryota > Metazoa > Chordata > Amphibia > Gymnophiona > Rhinatrematidae > Rhinatrema > Rhinatrema bivittatum. The sequence goes on from NC_042617.1 coordinate 536,826,739, forward strand.
AGAGCAGCAAATCACCTGGACCAGATGGTATGCATCCTAGGGTACTGAAGGAACTAAAAAATGAAATTTCTGATCTATTAATTAAAATTTGTAACCTATCATTAAAATCATCCATTGTACCTGAAGACTGGAGGGTGGCCAATGTAACCCCAATATTTAAAAAGGGCTCCATGGGCGATCTGGTAACTATAGACCAGTGAGCCCAACTTCAGTGCTGTGAAAAATAGTGGAAACTATTCTCAAGATCAAAATCGTAGAGCATATAGAAAGACATGATTTAATGGAACACAGTCAACACGGATTTACCCAAGGGAAGTCTTGCCTAACAAATCTGCTTCATTTTTTTGAAGGGGTTAATAAACATGGGGATAAAGATGAACCGGTAGATGTAGTGTATTTGGATTTTCAGAAGGCGTTTGACAAAGTCCCTCATGAGAGGCTTCTATGAAAACTAAAAAGTCATGGGATAGGAGGCGATGTCCTTTTGTGGATTTCAAACTGGTTAAAAGACAGGAAATAGAGAGTAGGATTAAATGGTCAATTTTCTCAGTGGAAAAGGGTAAACAGTGGAGTACCTCAGGGATCTGTACTTGGACCGGTGCTTTTCAATATATATATAAATGATCTGGAAAGGAATACGACGAGTGAGGTTATCAAATTTGCGGATGATACAAAATTATTCAGAGTAGTTAAATCACAAGCAGACTGTGATACATTACAGGAGGACCTTGCAAGACTGGAAGATTGGGCATCCAAATGGCAGATGAAATTTAATGTGGACAAGTGCAAGGTGTTGCATATAGGGAAAAATAACCCTTGCTGTAGTTTCACGATGTTAGGTTCCATATTAGGAGCTACCACCCAGGAAAAATATCTAGGCATCATAGTGGATAATACTTTAAAATCGTCAGCTCAGTGTGCTGCAGCAGTCAAAAAAAGCAAACAGAATGTAAGGAATTATTAGGAAGGGAATGGTTAATAAAACGGAAAATGTCATAATGCCTCTATATCGCTCCATGGTGAGACCACACCTTGAATATTGTGTACAATTCTGGTCGCCGCATCTCAAAAAAGATATAGTTGCGATGGAGAAGGTACAGAGAAGGGCAACCAAAATGATAAAGGGGATGGAACAGCTCCCCTATGAGGAAAGGCTGAAAAGGTTAGGGCTGTTCAGCTTGGAGAAGAGACGGCTGAGGGGGGATATGATAGAGGTCTTTAAGATCTTGAGAGGTCTTGAATGAGTAGATGTGACTCGGTTATTTACACTTTCAAATAATAGAAGGACTAGGGGGCATTCCATGAAGTTAGCAAGTAGCACATTTAAGACTAATCGGAGAAAATTCTTTTTCACTCAACGCACAATAAAGCTCTGGAATTTGTTGCCAGAGGATGTGGTTAGTGCAGTTAGTGTAGATGGGTTCATAAAAGGTTTGGATAAGTTCTTGGAGAAGTCCATTAACGGCTGTTAATCAAGTTTACTTAGGGAATAGCCAATGCTATTAATTGCATCAGTAGCATGGGATCTTCTTAGTGTTTGGATAATTGCCAGGTTCTTGTGGCCTGGTTTGGCCTCTGTTGGAAACAGGATGCTGGGCTTGATGGACCCTTGGTCTGACCCAGCATGACAATTTCTTATGTTCTTATGTTCTTAAGAGGAGGTACTGGCACCAATGGCATCGGAGTCCTTGATGGATGTTGAGGTACGGATAGCCCTGATGGTCAGGAAACCGGCTCCGGCATTGGTGATTCCCGAAGGGGAGATGAGCCATGGGCTGTATCTTCTTCCTCAGAAGACACCAGAATCAGAACCGATATTGGGGGAGGAATCGGTGGTTGGCTGGGTGCCGACAATCCCTAAGGAATGGGCACCGATGGCAGGGTACCGATGAGAGAGTCCAAAAGCTCGAGGAGCAGAGCCAACATAGAAGGCACCGGATCCGGCAACGGTGGTGACTGGAAGCCCCGAAGGGCAATCAGCACTGCCTCTTGGACCATACGGTCCAATTCCTCCCGAAAGGCTGGCATAGGTAACGCGACGGCCGGGGTAGGAGGCAGGCTAGGCATTGCTGGAGCTTCCACAGGAGTCTGTGGAGTCTCGGCACCGATATCAGTGGGGAACGCCTCGGGGTCCCGGGTACAGAGGAGGATGGGGGCTCCTCTCCCGGGGCCCTTTTCGAAGGTGGCTTGGCTGAGGTCGACGCCACTGCCTTGTTGGTGCCGGCACCGGATGAGGATGTGCGTCGGTGCCGGTGGCGATGTTTGTCATGGAGATCGGCCCGGTCCTTCTTCGGCGATGAGGATACAGAAGTCTTGGAATGGGACGATGTCTGTGACGGACGGTCACCGGCTCCTCAATCCTTTTGAGACGTTGATGGAGAGGGGTTCGAAGAAGATGGAACTTTACGACTCGGTGCGCTCTTACCTGGAGTCGATGGAGATGAGTGCTTTCAAGCAAACAAGTGCTCCATCTTCTCCAGGCGGGTGCGGCGGCCTTTGGGAGTCATTTGTGCACAACTAGTGCACCGAAGGATGTTGTGGGATGGCCCAAGACATAAACCGCAGGCATTGTGCGGGTCCGTTATGGACACAGTCCTCGGACACTCGGGGCACTTCCGAAAACTGGTCGCCATAGTGAAAAAGAGGCGGCGCACAGTCGGTGGCCATCGGGCACTAAGAAGTACATTGCTGGGACCACAAAAACGTGGTAAAAACTTACCGAAGCATCGTCAGAAGTCGGTGTGCGATGGGGGACCCTGGGGCGGGAAAAAAGTTGAAGAAACTTCAAAAAATTCCTTGAGGAAAATTGTGAGAGAAATTCTCTCAGAGCTTCTAAAAACCGAGAGGCAACTGCTGCACGGAAAAAAAGAGACTAAAGGGGGACCCTGTGTGGCCACAGGGTTAGTGGCATGCTGGGCATGCTCAGTGTGCCAGTCAAAGTTCTAGAAACTTTGACAAAAGTATTCCATGACAGGGCTCCCCTCTTTATCTCTCTCCCCCTAACATTTTATTGTAAATAATTCACTTGTATATAATTATTTTTATTGCATTTATACAACCATTATATAGCATTCATCTTTGTTGTTTTGCACTACCTTTGTTTCCCTCCCGCATCCCCTACCCAGTTCTCTTATCAGTTCAATGTAAAGCCCCGTTGGCTATATATATATTTTTTTTTTGTTCCATGGAAACCGATGTGATGTTTCTCCTAACGAATGTCGGTATACAAAACTTTAAATAATAAATAAATAAATAAATAAATAATGTCACCCATGTGTGAGGACTACCATCCTGCTTGTCCTGGGAGAAAGTGACTTACCTAAGGTCACAAGGAGTGACAGTGGGATTTGAACCCTGGTTTGTAGCCCACTGCTCTAACCACTAGGCTACTCCCAAATTAGCAGCCCTTCTTTTGTTGTGCTCCCAACTTAGAGGCACATCTTTTCTTGTGCTCCTAGTCAGCTATTGCGATTAAGACTTAAAAACAAATGCATTGTTGAGCCACTATCGCTGGTCCTTGCGGGTAGTGCGGGAGCCCTGGTGGCGAATCCAGCATTAGACACTTTTCTCCACCTTTGGCTAGGAGTAAAGTGTCTAGCGCTAACAAATTGTGCACTCAGTCAGCACACTTCTCTGTCTTGGGAGGGAATGCTTAATGCCCTCATTTGCATGGAATTTCCATGTGAGAGTGCTGAGCCGAGTGCACATTTTTAAACGCATCGGGCATAATGTTTACCTGCACAAAATGTGCACCCAATTGTAGGTAAAACCTTCTGCTCAGCTGAATGTACTTTATTACATCAGCCTGTGAATTGGTTTTAGAACTGACACTTGATACCCCATTTTGGATGAGCACTGGGAAAAGTGACATCCAGGGCCTGTTGATCAGAGACCTAGGAGACCGTACCAGCTGTTTTACTCCCTGCGAAGCAGAACGTGTGGCATAATAATGTGCAATGAGCAGCATCTGCTCAAACTCCTCATGAGCTCGTGTGTTCACTTCACTGGATTTCTTCAGGTTCTCACACTACAAAAAACAAAGTACAGTTTATGGAACAGAGAGAAAGGAGCATACATAATAGCTTCACAGAATAATAGTATAACAGATTTTGTTTATACATATAGTAGTCCTTCAATTATCTGGAGACACCTGAAATTCTCAAAATGGAGAAGTTAATTCTTACCTGATAATTTCCTTTCCTTGAGATGAATCAGACCAGTGGGTGTGCTCAGCAACTAGCAAATGGAGACAAAGACTAATAGGTTCGCTGATGTCCCTCCGTGTAAGCATCCGTGCTGACCTCAGCCTGCCAGTATTATCTAGACCAAGCTAATTGTGGACAACTTTAAGACAAAACAATTTAAACAATTAAGACTTACCTGATCATTTTCTTTCCTTAACTTATGCTCCATCAATCAAGAAACATGTGGGTATCGTCATAGCTCACCTTAAATCAGCCATAAAACCCCGACAAAATCAGCTCAATACAAAAATAAATCTTTTTCAACTAGACAGATTACATATTTTATACCTCCATAAAATTAAAAATAAGGAAAAAGCACACTTATAATGAAAGAGAGAGTGTAGGAAGAATATAACATTGCCAAAACAATAGGCATAAAATAATTAAACTCCTGTTTAACTCTTCCTTTAAAACAACTTTTTTTTTTTTAAATGGCATCTATCTCAATCTTATTCCTGCATGGGCTTCTTGACTAGTGGAGCAAAAGTAAAGGAAAGAAAATGATCAGGTAAGTCTTAATTTTTCCTTCCTTGTCCTATGCTCCACCAGTCCAGAAACATGTGGGAAGTACCAAAACCCATTAATTAAGGGTGGGAAAACTTTAAGCTTGCCTTTAATACAGTTGCCCCAAAATGGGCATCCTGTTTGGTAAAAACTTCCAGTCTATATGTTTTATGACATACTCAATGTAGCCCAAGTAGCTGCCTTACAAATATCTAACTGGCTAATTTTAAAAGGAACGCGTGTGCGCCCATAATTGTGCATATTGGCGCAAGAGCAGAAATATGTTGCAATTTTATATTGTGCGCACAAGTAGGCAAGTATCATTTAAAATCCCCCTTGTGCATATGTGTCATGTAATATTAAGAGGCAGCTCAAGTAAATGTTCCGATTGTATTTCCACAGGCGGATTTTAAAACAAGCTCGTGCGAGGGAAAAAACAGTTTTTACAATTAGTCAAGTTGATGTTTAGGTCTTCAAGACCCCTCTGGTTCTTCATCCTGTAAACTCCCCACTTGACCCTGAACTTCATGCTGTGCTGAAAGCCCTAAAACTTGAGATCTCTAGATTTGCACATTAGGATCAGCAATAAAGATAGATGGATAACATGCAAAGTCGCGCCATGGTCCCACCTTGAATACTGTGTACAATTCAGGTCACCGTATCTCAAAAAAGATATAGTTGCGATGGAGAAGGTACAGAAAAGGGCAACCAAAATGATAAAGGGGATGGAACAGCTCCCCTATGAGGAAAGGCTGAAGAGGTTAGGGCTGTTCAGCTTGGAGAAGAGACAGCTGAGGGGGGATATGATAGAGGTGTTTAAGATCATGAGAGGTCTTGAATGAATAGATGTGAATCAGTTATTTACACTTTTGGATAATAGGAGGACTAGGGGGCATTCCATGAAGTTAGCAAATAGCACATTTAAGACTAATTGGAGAAAATTCTTTTTCACTCAACGCATAATTAAGCTCTGGAATTTGTTGCAAGAGGATGTGGTTAGTGCAGTTAGTGTAGCTGGGTTCAAAAAAGGTTTGGATAAGTTCTTGGAGGAGAAGTCCATTAACTGCTATTAATCAAGTTTACTTAGGGCCAGATTTTATAACATGCGCGTGGGCGTTGATTTGTGCGCGCAACCCGGCGTGCACAAATCTACGCCTGATTTTATAACATGCGCGCACAGCCGTGCGCATGTTATAAAATCCAGGGTCGGTGCGCGCAAGGGGGTGCACACTTGTGCACATTGCACGCGCCGAGCCATAGGGGAGCCCCGATGGCTTTCCCCATTCCCTCCGAGGCCGCTCCGAAATCGGAGCGGCCTCGGAGGGCACTTTCCTTCCACTCCCCCCACCTTTCCCTCCTTTCCCCTATCTAACCCGCCCCCAACCCTAACTAAATCCCCACCCTACCTTTGTTGTCTTAGTTACGCCTCTGGCAGGCGTAACTTGCGCGCGCTGGAGGCCTCGGTCCTGCCCCTGGACTGCCCCCGGACCAGTGCCCCACTCCTGCCCCCTTCCCACCCCTTTTTCAAAGCCCCAGGACATAAGCGCGTCCCGGAGCTTGTGCGCGTCGCTGAGCCTATGCAAAATAGGCTCGGCGCGCGCAAGGGCACTTTCTCGGGGTTATGCGCGTAAGTTACACGAATAACCCTTTGAAAATCTGCCCCTCAGGGAATAGCCACTGCTATGAATTGCATCTGTAACATAGGATTTTCTTGGTGTTTGGGTAATTGCCAGGTTCTTGTGGACTGGTTTGGCCTCTGTTGGAAACAGGAAGCTGGGCTTGATGGACCCTTGGTCTGACCCAGCATGGCAATTTCTTATGTTCTTATGATCAGCTTTTTTAAAATTTGGAGTAACATGCACACGCACCATGGTCAGTTTTTTAAAATTCAGAGTTATGCGTGTAAGTCTTGGTCCTGCTCTGGAATGTTCATGCTCCACCCCTTTTCCGCCCTCTTATTCTTGAATGCACGCGAGTACTTCTCGGCTTCTTAAAATTTGCGTTGTTTGTGCATGGCCTGCATACGTGCATATATGGCCATTTTTGAGTGAGCAATGCTTTTAAAATTTACCTCTTAGGGATTAACTACTCCATACTCAGCCCAAGAAGCAGCTTGTGCACAAACTGAATGAGCCATTAAATCCTTGGAGAAGGTTTACCCTGTAACAAATAAGAAGAAACAATGGCCTCCTTAATCTAGCGGGAAATAGTTGCTTTTGATGTGGCATCACCCTTTCGAGGCCCTCCGAAAAACACAAAAAGTCTATTTGACTTTCTAAAGACCTTAGTAACTGCAAGTAACTCAGGAGACACCTTTTTACATCAAGGAACTGTAACGTTTCCATTGAACCTTTATAGTCTAATCTTATGAAAGAAGGCAAAAGAATCTTCTGGTTCAAATGGAAACCCGAAATCACTTTCAGCAAAAAGGAAGGAACCGGCTTCAGGACTACTGATTCCCTGTTGAACTTGAGATAGGGTGCGTAGCATGATAATGACTGCAATTCGTAAATCCTTCTTGCTGAAGTCATCACGACCAAGAAAACGGTCTTCAAAATCAAATCCTTTAAAGAAGCCTGCTCTAATGGCTCAAATGGTGCTCCTGTCATAAGCCTGCACCACCAAATCTAAATCCCAATATGGGACTTCTGCTTTGACTGGAGGCTTTATTCGTTTTACTCCCTGGAGGAAATGTGCAAAATCTCTATTAGATGAAAGGGATAACACTTTAACTTTCCCCCTAAAATAGGAAATTGTTGCAACTTGAACCTTTACAGAATTATATGCTAACCCTTTGTTGAGCCCTCTTTGCAAAAAGACAAGGACATCGCCAATTTGAGAGTGCCATGGGGAACAATGGATCTCCTTGCAAAAAGTCTCAAAACATCTCCATATTCTCACAAGATACTGAAGTGGATAATTTCTTTGATTTTAATATTATTTATTTATTTATTTATTTAAAATTTTTATATACCGACATTCATCCAGGATATCATATCGGTTCACATTGTAACGCAAAAACAAACGCACGGCATGGCGCTTTACATTGAACAGTAAAAAACATGATAACAAGGCATTAACGAGAGGGGGGAACAATAATATGGGAAGTTTTGCAATAAAATTATATACAAGAATTGCAATTATATACATATGTACAAAAGAAAGAAAACTATGAGGTTAATTTTAATCAGGCTAGGAGATAAGATGGGGAAGAGAAGGGAGGGGGAAGAGGGGGAGGGAAGGGAAGGGAGGGGGAAGAGAAGGGAGGGAAGGGAAGGGAGGGGAAGAGAAGGGAGGGAAGGGAAGGGAGGGAAGGGAAGGGAGGGGGAAGAGGAGGGGGAAGGGAAGGGAAGGGAAGGGAAGGGAAGGGAGGGGGAAGAGAAGGGAGGGAAGGGAAGGGAAGGGAAGGGAAGGGAGGGGGAAGAGAAGGGAGGAAAGTGTATAACTCTTTTTAACTAACTTTATCCTCTCAAGATCCAGGCTGTAAGAGAGTAATGAGAAGAGTCTTCCATCAGAATAGGTCCCTGCTGTAACAACCCTCTGCTTGCTGGCAGACATAACGGTCTGCCTACTAACAGCCTGTGTAGTTCTACATAACATGGCCTTCGTGGCCAATCTGATGCTATAACAACCACATAAACCTTTTCTTTCTCTATTTTCCTTGTCTCGCCTTATTAGTGGCCAAGGGGGGGAAAACATAAAGCATCTTTTCCTTTGCCCAAGTTTGAACCAGTGCATCTATGGCCTTGCTGCCTAACTGTTTTCGACTGTAAAACTTTGGGTCTTTGCATTTTGCCTTGTCACCATTAAATCCAACAGGGGAACTCCCCATCTCTTTACTATCATTTGGAAAGCACCAGGCCTCAGTTCCCATTCTTCTAGGTCTATCCTGTTTCTACTGAGATAGTCTGACTGGATGTTCTCTTGACCTGCAAAATGCAGTGTGGAGAGTTGGAACAGATTCTTTTCTGCCCACACAAAGAGAAGTTCTGTCGCTTCTGCTATACCCTGACTCCGGGGTCCCCCTTGCTTGTTTATATAAGATACTGTCACAGAATTATCGCTGAGAACTCACACTGTACTCTCACTGATTACATTTTGGAAGTGAATAAATGCCAGTCTGATTGCTCTGGCCTCCAAACTTTTTATTAACTAAAGTCTTTGTAACAGAGACCATTGGCCTTGAACATAATACTTCTGGCAATGCGCACCCCAGTCTGAGAGGCTGGCATCTGTTGTAATGGCAATCGATTCTGGGCACTCTAACGGAACACCCTTTTGCAGATTTACAGGACTGGTCCACCAAAGCAAACTCTCCCTTGTTTTCTGCAGCAGCAGAAGGCGGACTTAGTAACCCTGCATCTGTACCTTCCATCAGGTAAGCAGGGCTAGTTGAAAGGCTCATATGAGCCCTCGTCCATGGCACTAAGTCCAAAGTGGAGGCCATTGTGCCTAGCAGCTGAAGAAATCCCTATTTTGAAGGTGCCTGCTCTTGTGAGAATTGCTTCACTTGCATGATTATCTTTGAAACCCTTTCACTGATAATGTTATGGATCCCTCTCGTATGTTGAATTGGGCACCTAAATGCTCTATATCTTGAGAAGGTTTTAATTGGCTTTTTCCAAAATTGAATATCCAACCTAGTTTTTGGAACAGGGAAACTACATAGTTGGTTATGGCCACAGTTTCCGAGTATGTCTTGCTGTGAATTAGCCAATCGTCCAAATATGGATTCACTAAGACCTTTAAATATGCTGCATCCACTACCATGACCTTTGTAAAGATTCTTGTGACTGTTGCTAATCCAAAAGGTAATGCCCTGAACTGGTAATGCTCTCCCAAAATAAATGGAGAAATCTTTGGATGTTCTTTCTCATGAGAATATGAAAATATGCTTCTTTCAGGTCCAGAGAAGTTAAAAACTCTCTTTTTCTTACTGAAGAAATTACTGATCTGAGAGTTTCCATGTGGAAACGGGGAACATACAGGTTTCTGTTCACACTCTTTAAGTCAAATATTGGCTGGAAACTGCCATCCTTCTTGAGGATAACAAAATAAATCAAACAGCAGCCCTGCCTCCGCATTGCATATTGCAGGTCCTGTAAACTTCTCAGTTTGGCGAAGTTAGGATGAATTGCTTCTATTTTTAATGGAGAAGAGGCTGGTGAAATTACAAAACTTTTTCTGACAGGGAATTGGAATTATGGGGAGTATCCATTTTGAATAACATCTAGGACCCATTGGTCTGTCATTATTGGATCCACTTCTTGAGAAAACATTGTAGTCTTCCTCCTATAGGAGTAATCAAGGAGTGAATCCTCTGGGCCTTATTGTGAGGACTGACTGGAAGTTGAAGGCCGTGCCGAATCCTCACATGGCCTTCTTGCCCCTCAAAAGGAATGAGACTTTCCTTTTCCTTTGGTGGGCTGTTTTAGAAATGTCCTTGAAGACCTAAATTTCATTGCCTCACTGTATTGACTGTGCCCATATAAAGAGCGGAAACTTGATCTTGACCTGTCCTTTGGAAGTCTGTGGTCTCTCTTAAACTCTTTACAAATCTATCTAGCTCCTCACCAAAAGTTAATTGCCTTTAAAGGGTAATCTATTTAGGGGAGCCTTAGAAAAAGTGTCTGCTGCCCAGTTATGGAGCCAGAGGAGTATTCTGGCAGTGACAGAAAGGGCTAAAGACTGTTGATACTCTAATAATATCATATAACCCATCTGCCAAATAGGTATCTATCCTCTGATAGATACTGAATCCAGCGTAGCAAAGCTCTCGTCTCATAGCTAGCACAAATGGCTGCCTGGAGTGTGACAGAATTTGCCAAAAATATATGTTCAAGAATCAATTCTATCCTTCGGTCTTGTGTATCCCTTAGGCAGCCCCATCTTTTAAGGCTATGGTGCCACCATTGCATCCATCTTTGGCAATTGAAAGAGATATTCCTGTGATTCCACAGGTAATAGATATAGCTTGCTAAATGCCCTTGGGTATCTATATCCTGCTTCCGGTGAGTCCCATTCAGCCAGCATCATGGCCTCAATCTCTGAATGTAAAGGGAAAGAAGATAAAGACCTGCATGAACCCTTTAAAATTGGGTCCCAATGAGGGAACTCTTCAACCCTTTCCTCAGTCAGACTCAAAGCAGATGTTACCTGAGAAATTGGGGTAGGCATCTCCTCCTTATGAAACAATCTAATGGAATCTTCTTTTTCCCTACCAGAGTGGCTTTCTCGGTCTTCCAAAGAACCTGGTCTGCTAACAGTGAAATCCTCCTCTGCCAAAAATAATGGAAGATAAAAATTTGCCTGCGTACTTGGACCTGGCTCTTCTGGCTCAGCCTCTCTCTTCATCCTTTTTTTTTTTTTTTTTTTAGGCCAGTCTGTGCAGCAAAAACCCTTGCTGCAAAGTCACCTGAATCCCCTTTGGTTTGCAAGGCTTGGAAAGCCTGGTGCAGGAAGTTAAAAAAACCTCAGGTCATAACTCATCCCTTGACGCAGACTCACTGTTCTGTGCAGTGCTCTACTGAAATACTTCCTCTGGAATTAACTTTGGAAGGTTCTGTGATGAATGGAAATTTCCTCTGCTTGTAGGAGCTGACTCACACAACAATTTCAAAATGGCTGCCTTGTCCCAGGCAACCGCTGAAACGGCATTCTCAATAGTCTTCTTCTTTGCTGAATATGAACATGGCATATATTTTTTTTAAATAGCCCCCGAATCGCTAGAAGCTCCCTTCTTAGAGAGAGAAGCATTGGAGGAGGTCTCTGTCTCCATCAATGGTCAGAGGGAGCAATAACAGCAATTACTAAACAACATAATCATTACGAGAGTCAGAATTGCAGTTAGATCATGATGCTGAAAATACTAGGGAATCTCGAGTTCTATGGCTCAAGACCTTACCTTAAGTAGGCACAAGAGGTTAAATATAGGAGTACTGAAATTCAGCTTGACACTCCCTTTTTAATAAGAGTGCTTAGGAAGTACTCAATAAGCATCAACTGCTTTAATCCAAAAGTGAATGAACTAATTTAGAATGAATGGCATGCGTCACTGCAGGAGAACTGATCCGCAGCAGCCCGACCACAAATAATAGATAAGCATAGTATAAAAGAAAATGTATAGAAAAATTCTCTCTTAAACTTAAAATAAATTGGAAAATCTGGTGAACTTGTGCCAACAACTAACAGTCCAGTAGCTAGAGGCAAAGAACTCTGGCTGTCAGATTCCATGGATGACATACATAGATGATGTCATCAAAAGAATTTACAACTTTGTCTCCAGGAGCTGGATGAGGGATGATACCCACACATTTCTGGAGTGGAGGAGCATAGGTTGAAGAAATTTGAATTCCCTCCCAGCTGGCACCTCTCTCATACTGGACTCTGAGCAGAGCACAATTTTCTTCCCATCCTCTGCAGAAGCCACCACCATCATTCTGAGAACTTACGGCTCTAAGAAAATCAAAACCGCAGTGTAGAAAAGGCTTTGGTGACTCACCTGGGAACTGTCTGCAAATCTCCAGCCAGCTGCTTCTAACCCTCTCAGCTATTTAGCTTTCTTTCACTGCTGGTGCATGGAAGTCTGCCCCACCCCTTAAAAAAAACCAAACAAACCCAAACCTTTATTTGTACTGCTTCTCAAAACGGCCACAGACTTAAAGGAGATGTACAAACTTCAAGAAAGCTAAAGGGAAGAGGGGTGGAGAAGGGGGAAGGGAGTAGAGAAGGAAATCAGTAGGGATAGCAGCCCAAACCCCAACCAGGAAAAATGAATCGCTGGAAGCTTCCTAGGTCAGGCCCTGCTCAAGTGAGGAAGGTAGCTCTAGGTTTTCACCTCAGGAGCTGCCTCTTACTTTCTCTTTTAATCTATCTGAAGATGTGCTCAACTAAAGGAGTGAGAAATTGTTCTTTTCACCTCAGGAGCTGCCTCCAGCTTCGATTCCTTAGTCCACAGAACTAGATGCTTGTCTACTATTTGCTGGAGACAAAGAATACTGGCAGGTAAGGTCAGCATGGGAGCTTATAAGGAGTGACATCAGCGCACCTGCTGGTCTCTGTCTTCATCTGCTGCTCAGTTAGCATAATCCACTTCTGGACTGGTCTGATTGGATGAGAAGGAATGGCATAATCTTAAACTTTAGAAACTATTTAGTTCTTCCAGTGGTCATCATGAGAGCTTTCATTTTGTTATGCAATACCTCTAAATTTTACAGAAACAATGAGAGCCATTTGCAACAAAATCTCACTTGAATAATTTTTTCGACCAGGTGCACATGTGATGGGTAAAGCAGCAAATTAATTTTTGCTCTCTAGTCCCAACTCTAATTAAACCCACTACCAGGGAGGAGATCCAGATTTAATTATCAACTTAGATACTTGCTCTTAAAATTGGTTGGGGCTGGGAATATTGCAGAAGCAGTGTTCTTAATCACTGCAGCAAGAGCCACCACTCTCATGGCAACCTTTCATGGCCAGGCACAAAGTAACACTGGACTGACCTTTAGTAGTACTACTTTCTACTCTTTTAGCTAAAGAAAGAAATCATGGTAACCTGGTTACCTAATGAGGAGAGGATATTTTGGGAGAAAATTTCATGAACTACAAATGAGTTTACCAATAGCCCTATTGCTAGTCAATTTGCTGTCAAGAAAGTGTAATTGCTTATCTGTAATTGTTTTCTGATGACAATAATACAATGAGTTACACACAAATCACTTACATTACATTTATCAATTACATAAATGTTTCCAAAGCTTTCTACAAAGGCTTTTGAGCATGCACAGGCAGCTTCCCATTTATTGTCACTAAACCTGCTTCTGATCATTTAGCATACCTAACAAAACTATCCTCAATCTTCAAGCCATAAGTCTGCTTACCTATCTTTTGCTATCTGCTTGATTAAATATAGCTCAACTTTGGAATACCCCAGGGATGCCTTCCTTAGACAACATATTCAATACACCATGTCAGATACATGATTTAATGGGACGCAGCTTGGATTTACCCAAAGGAAATCTTGCCTCACAAATCTGCTACGTTATTTTGAAGGGGTGAATAAGCATGTGGCTAAAGGTGAACCAGTAGATTTAAAGGACATGGAATGGTTCCTCTATGAGGAAAGGCTAAAGAGGTTAGGGCTGTTCAGACTGGAGATGAGACGGCTAAGGGGGATATGATAGAGTTCTACAAAATCATGAAAGGACTTTGGGTAAATGTGAAACGGTTATTTACTCTTTTGGATAATACAAGGACTAGGGGCACTCCATGAAGTTAGCAAGTAGCACATGTAAAACAAATCAGAGAAAATTATTTTTCACTCAATGCATAATTAAGTAAGCTCTGGAATCATTGCCAGAGGGTTTGGTTAAGGTAGTTAGTGTAGCTGGGTTTAAAAAAGGTTTAGATAAGTTCTTGGAGGAGAAGCCCATAAACTACTATTAATCAATAGGAAATAGCCACTGCTTGTTGCTGGCATTAGTTGCATGGGATTTATTTAAAGTTTGGGTACTTGCCATGTACTTGTGATTTGGATTGTCAACTGTTAGAGACAGGATACTGGGCTTGATGGGCCCTTGGTTTTACCCAGTATGGCATATCTTACGTTCTTATGTACTGTACATACATTAGCAAAACTCCCATCATTGTAAGGATAAATATCCCAATTATGTGGAAATCTGGGGCCATTTAATGGATTTCGCTTCTAGGGATATAGACACGTCAGAAGACCAAGTCATTAATGTGCTTTTTTGTGTATTATTTTTACTTTATTTTTATATGAATTTATAAATCAAAGCAGTTATACAATACTTTAGTCCTGGGGGAATTCTGCGCTGTGGAACGCAGAATTTGCACAGAATTCCGCCCCTGTGCAGAATGGGAGGCCCACCTAGTAACTCGAGGTGAGGTTTAAGTATTAGTGTAGGGGGGGTTAGGGGCCACTTTCACATTCAACGTGAGACGTACGAACAGAACAGTGGTCTCTTGTGAAGATTTGATGACCTACGGAGTGAGGAAACTCACTCCAAGATGAGATTTGTGCAATGTTCTCTCAACCCATCTTGTTACCCAGGTAGAGAGTCCATCAAGCTAGGTTGAGAGAACATTGCACAAATCTCATCTTGGAGTGAGTTTCCTCACTCCGTAGGTCATCAAATCTTCACAAGAGACCACTGTTCTGTTCGTACGTCTCACGTTGAATGTGAAAGTGGCCCCTAACCCCCTACACTAATACTTAAACCTCACCTTGAGTTACTAGGTGGGCCTCCCATAGGGATACAAATACCTGTCTAGGGAGGAGGCACTATGGCAAGGCTCTCTCTCGCTCCCCCTCCCTTCCTTCTCTCTCTCCCTCCCTCCCCCCCCCCCCTTTACCGGCCTGTAGCGCACAATGTAACACAAATGAAAGAGGTGTAGTTATTGGCCGCGTTAGGAGCCGCGCTAACAGTGCGGATGTTTCACGGCACACGATAAATCCTCCCTACTTTACATTTGCTCCGCCCCAACTCTGCCCCCTGAATATGAAATTAAAAATTTGCATTTGCAAATTGCGTTAACTGCTGTTAGCGCGGTTTGCGGAATTATCACACGAGGTAACTCCTTGGAAAATGAGGCCCTAAGTGTTGCTCTCACATTGAAGTGTGATTTATGAAAAATTACCATTGGAACAGTAGCCCCTGAGGCAGCTCCTGCGTGAGCGAAACTCGGCCAGAGTCGGGCATCCTACCTAATAAACGATGACCGACGTGCCGCAAATGCGCAGTAGAGACCAGCTCTACCGCGCATGTGCAGGCGAGCACGTCGGTCTGAGCCAGAAAAAAAAGAAAAAAATTGGCGGCGTCGAGTGGCAGCGGCGGCGTCGGAAGGCAGCGGCGGCGTCGGGTGGCGGCGTCGGGTGGCAGCGGCGGCAACGAGGGAGGAGAGAGAGAGGGAGGGACGGAGAGAGAGGGAGTGGGACTGAGTGAGAGGGAGGGAGTGAGACTGAGTGAGAGGGAGGGAGGGAGTGGGACTGAGTGAGAGGGGGGACTGAGTGTGAGGGGGGAGAGAGAGAGGGGGAGAGAGAGAGGGAGAGGGGGAGAGAGAGAGGGAGAGGGGGGAGAGAGAGGGAGAGGGGGGACAGAGAGGGAGGGAGTGGGACTGAGGGAGAGTGAGAGGGAGGGGGGAGGGAGTGGGACTGAGGGAGAGGGAGAGTGAGAGGGAGGGGGGGGAGGGAGTGGGACTGAGGGAGAGTGAGAGGGAGGGGGGAGGGAGTGGGACTGAGGGAGAGTGAGAGGGAGGGAGAGAGGGAGGGGGGAGGGAGTGGGACTGAGGGAGAGTGAGAGGGAGGGAGAGGGACTGAGTGGGAGGGAGGTAGGGGGTGGTGAAGAGGGGGAGGTGAGAGTCAGAGGGATGTAGCCCGTTTTAACGGGCTTAACGGCTTGTATTCCAATAAAGAATCCCTTGATATACCGATCACTACCGTTTGTTCTGCTTTCCAGCATTATTGATCGGCTTCCGCTTTGCATAATGTAGCACTTACACCATCTATCCACATTCTTTTCTTGTCCAGCTGCTAATTTCCTTCACTTCTTTTCTGTTAAACCTGCCAGCTGCCAAAGTCAGCTGGCAGGTTGCATTATGCATTAGATCTGCATATGCATATGCATTAGATCTGATCCTGTTTTTCCTACTGTTCTAGCTCCTGTACTTACCAAGCTGTAAAGAACATCCCGGAGATCAGCCCAGCTATGGTATGTCTCAGCACAGTTCATGCCAGATGCATTCACCATATCCACAAAAATGCGCTTGTAAATGTTAAAATTCTGTGAAGACAAGAAACAATAGGTCAGAGGCAAGGACAGGCAACTCTGGTTACATATATATAAATATATAAAATTCAAAATTATTTGTTTTATGCCATTTGTATACTAATTTTATTGCTTAGTATTATTGTTCTGAACTATTTTGTCGAGAAGTATTACCCTATATTTTTCTTATGCTGCACTTAAGTAATAAATAATAATAATTTGCTTGATATTTATTGTTTGCTTTGTGATTGCTTTGATGCTTTTAATTTTGTATTGTTACTCAGTTATACTTTGTATTTAATTCTGCTTACCTACATCGCCTTGAGTGCATCACAAAAAAGCAGTTGATAAATATGAGTAAATAAATAAATGGTACCATTTTGTCCAAATGCCTAGAATGTAGGGGATAAGAACAGAGAAGTTGGTTCCCAGGCACTTTTCATTAGGTTATTTGTATATGAGAGAGAGAGAAATTGGGGATTAAGCCTCAAAAGCCATTAAGAAAAAAGTTTTCACAGCACAGTGAAAAAAAAATGCCCTAAGAGCGAACTTCTTTGGAAACAGAGTTTCAAAAAGTTGGCCCACTAAACAAGATGGCACATGAGCCTGTCATGACCAGTTTAATATTCCTCCAAGATGTTACCTTAAGTAAAGCATTTTCAGGCCAAAACAGTTTTTGACAGTAAGGGGTAATAGCGCGCCGAAAACGCATGGCCAACCCCCCCCCCTCCGAAACGAATAGAGCCCGCAACATGCAAATGCATGTTCATGGTCCTATTAGTTATTCCCGCGTGATTCAGTAAGTAAAATGTGCAGCCAAGCCGCACATTTTACTTTCAGAAATTAGCGCCTACCCAAAGGTAGGCGTTAATTTCTGCCGGCACCGGGAAAGTATACAGAAAAGCAGTAAAAACTGCTTTTCTGTACACCCTCCAACTTAATATCATGGCGATATTAAGTCGGAGGTCCCAAAAGTAAAAACTAATTAAAAATTAAAAAAAAATAATTTAAAATCAGCCCGCGGCTCGAAAACCATTTTGAAATGAAGTGGGAGACCTTAGGGTCCCAATTTTAGAATTGACAGAAAGAGAAAAGAACAATGTGAATCTAGTGAAAAGAAGATAATATCAATAGGCTGCAAGATTCTGTTTTATGCAAGAGACGGAATTGTCTGGCAGGACATACACGTCGTGATCTGAAGGAGATAGAGAGAAGCCTGGTGGACGAGAGAGGTCTGGTCCGGGGTCTAGACAGGCAGCAGACAAAGGAGAAAGTCCAGATCCATACTGGGGTCCAAATGGGCAGTAAATTAAAGCGTAATCCAGTTCCGTTCCAAGGTCTACGCAGGCAGCAAGCTGAGGTATAATCCACGTCTGTTCCAAGGTCAAGGCAGGTGGCAAGCAGAAATTTAGTCCTGGTCTGTTCCAAGGTCAAGGCACGTGGCAAACAGAAATGTAGTCTAGATCTGTTCTGAGGTCAAGGCGGGTGGCAGGCAGAAACGAAATCTGGTTCTGGTACAGGGTCGAGGAACAAGAAGGCAGTCCAGAGAGAAGTACACAGCAGGACCAATGAGACACCGGGAAGGAGGACTGAAGAGGAAGACGAGAGAACCCAGCAAGAACATGAAGTGAGGCAGGGACCAGGAATACTACAGGAACACAGTGAGCAACAGACTCTGCTGAATCTAGCAGGGGTCCTGTTGAGAAGGCATTGGGGTCAGCTGTGCGAGTTGGGTTTAAATCCTCCAAGCGGGTAAAGAAGAGTTGCTTACCTGTAACGGGTGTTCTCACAAGACAGCAGAATGTTAGTCCTCACATATGGGTGACAACATCAGGATGAATCCCAATCACGGAACACTTTTGTCAAAGTTTCTAGAACTTTGACTGGCACCACTGAGCATGCCCAGCATGCCACTAACCCTGCATCCAGCAGGGGTCCCCCTTCAATCTCGTTTATAGTAAAAAGTACGTGCGAAAAATAAAATAACAAATCGCAAGCAAACCCAACTCCGCGGGGTGGCAAATGGGTTTCGTGAGGACTAACATCTTGCTGTCCTGTGAGAACACCTGTTACAGGTAAGAAACTCTGCTTGCTCACAGGACAAGCAGGATGGTAGTCCTCACCTATGGGTGAATAGCGAGCAGAGGATGCCCGAGCAATGTACCAAAAGCACTCAAAGATGTGCAACAGCACAACAACAGGGGTGATTTTGGATAAGAGGGCAGCCTGAAATTCCCAGTGGGCCATAGGAAGGAAGTTGGGTATTAAGCTGAGAATAAATTGCACAGAACAGACTGGCCAAAGATAGAATCTTGTTTGCCAGCCTTGACTAGGCAATAGTGAGCTGCGAAGGTATGGAGAGAACTACATGTGGCAGCACTGCAGATGTCAGCAAGAGGTACAGAACGAAGATGTGCTACTGACGTTGCCAATGCTCTAATAGAGTGAGCTTTAACGTGTCCCTGGAGCGGAAGGCCTGCTTGCTGATAGCAGAAAGATATGCAGTCTGCCTGGCAGGGTCTGCTTGCCCATCGGGATTCCCAGTTTAGTTTTATCAAAGGAGACAAACAGCTGGGTGGCCTTCCTATGGCCTGCAGTGCGTTCCTATGGCCTGCAGTGCGTTCCAAATAAAAGGCAAGCGCACGCTTGCAGTCCAAGGAATGCAAAGCCCGCTCACCTGGATATGAGTGGTATCTTGGAAAGAAAATAGGTAGGATAATATACTAATTTAAATGAAATTCAGAGACTACCATTGGTAAAAATTTAGGATGAGTGCGAAGCACCACACGATCATGGAGAAATTTATTGTAAGATGTGTATGTTACCAACACCTGTAGCTCACTGACCCTGCGAGCGGACGTTATAGCAAGAAGAAAAAGTATTTTCCAAGTGAGATAACGTAGCTCGCAGGAGTGCAGAGGCTCAAAAGAGGTTTCATGAGCCTTGCTAATACCACATTGAGGTCCTAAGAAGGGGCCGGAGGACGCAAAGGGGGCTTGAGGTGAAGCAAGCCCCTCACAAAACACACCACCAAGGGTTGTGTCGATATCGAGACATCCCCTATACTTTTATGGAAAGCGGCTACTGCATTGACATGAACCCTGATGGAGGAGGTTTGTAGACCAGACTCTTGAGAGGTGCCAGAGATAGTCTAGGAACTTTGTAGTGGGGCAGGTAAAGGGATCTATTTCCTTTGATGTGCACCAGAAGGAAAACCTTTTCCATTTGGAATGATAATATTTCCTTGTAGAAGGCATTTGTGAAGCTACGAGGACATGGGATACTGGATCTGAGAGATTGAGCGGCTGTAATATTAGCCTTTCAACATCCAGGCTGTCAGTGATAGGGCCTGGAGGTTTGGATGACGTAGCTGCCCGTGGTTCTGTGAAATCAGAGACGGATCTATGCCTAGGGAATTTGTGGACAGATTGAGAGGTCACGAAAGATGGGAAACCACACCTGGCGCAGCCATGAAGGGCTATGAGAATCATGAGGCCCTTGTCCCGTCGTAGCTTCACGAGAGTCTTGCTAATGAAAGGAAGTGGGGGATAGGCATACAGGAGATCCATTGCCCAAGAAAGGGTGAAGGCGCTCTTCGTGGTCTTCTCTGATTGTGATGTAGGGAGCAGAATTTCTCTACCTTGCGGTTGTGAATCGACGCAAAGAGATCTACAGCCAGATATCCCCACTTCTGGAATATGCTCTCTGCCACCGTGGGGTTCAGGGACCACTCGTAGGGATGAAATGTGCGACTGAGTTTGTCTGCTAGTACATTGTCCACACCCGCCAGTTAAGTCGCTCTCAGTAGTATGGAATGAGAGAGAGCTGTAGCCCAGATTTGTGCTACTTCCTGACATAGTAGGTAAGAGCCAGTTCCTCCCTGCTTGTTGATGTACCACATCGCTACTTGGTTGTCTGTTTGGATTAGTATTGTCTTGTTGGAGAAGCAATCTTGGAAGGCTATAAGGGTATATCTTATTGCCCTGAGTTCCAGAAAAAAAATTTTTTGTTGTGATTCCGCTGCAGACCAGGATCTCTGAGTCTGCAGGTTGTTGACATAGGCTCCCCACCCTAGAGTGGAAGCATCCATTGTCAGTGTTATCTGGGGCTCTGGAGATTGGAAAGGTCGCCCTCTGACCAGATTGGACTCCTGGATCCACCAAGCTAGCGAGAGACAAAGTTGCCTGGTGACATGGACAATGTTGGACATTGCATGGTTGGCCTGAGATCACTGGGACTTTAATGTCCACTGTGCTACTCTCATGGCAAGACGAGCCATTGGGTGTAACATAGACCGAGGACGCCATGTGGCCCAACAAGATGAGAAGACGACGAGCCGTTGTGGTTTGGTGAATTCGGATAGTGTTTGCAAGCATTGCAAGAGTATGTGCATGGTCCTTCGGAAGAAAAGCTTTTGCTTGGATGGTGTTGAGATCCGCTCCAATGAAGGAGAGGAGCTGAGACGGAGTCAGATTGGACTTTGGATAATTGACTAGAAATCCCAATGATAGTAGAAGTCGCAAAGTGAGATGGAGGGAGGGAGTGAAGAACTGCCTCCACAGACGGGGCCCTCAGTAACCAGTCGTCCAGATAAGGATAGACGTGAGTGCCTAGCTGCCTCAAGTATGCTGGTACTACTACCAGGCATTTCGTGAAGACATGAGGGGCCGATGCGAGACCGAACGGAAGTACTCGATACTGGAAGTGCCGGCTTCCGACGAGGAACCGAAGGTATTTTCTGTGAGACTGAGTTATTGCTATATGCATATACACGTCTTGTAGATCTAGAGAGCAAAGTCAATCTCCCTGTTGGAGAAGAGGGAGTAGGGAGCCTAAGGTTACCATCCTGAACTTCTCTTTCCATAGATGCTTGTTTAGGGGCATGAAGATCTAAGATTGGATGAGTACCTCTCGATTTTTTTGGTATTGGGAAATATCAAGAGTAGAAGCCCTTTCCCCTTTGTAGAGGGGGAAACTGTTCTATGGCTTGTAGGAGGGATGGTATTTCCTCCTCTAGAAGTGGAGAGTGGTCGGTGGAACTCCACCCCGGACGAAGAGGAGAGTCTGCCGGTAGTGAGAGGAAGTTTAGTAGGTAACCTTGAGCTACGACCGACAGGACCCACTGATCTGTGGTGATTGTGTGCCACTGGTTGGTGAAGTGGCAGAGACAGCCGCCTACTGGCAGAGATGGGAGTCAGCATACGCTCTCTAGAGGGGAGTCAAAATCCCGAGGAAGGATCAGGTTGTGGAGCTGGTTGAGTCTTCTGAGGCCTGGCCTGGCTAGGTTGAACCTTCTGATAAGGTCTAGTTGGATGAGACCGAGCTGGAGGAGGGTAGTATCTGCGTGCTTTGAAGGTGGTCCTTTTAGCTTCCCTTCTGAAGGGGCGTTTAGAAGAGGTAGAGATCTCTGTGTGCCCAGCAGAGAGTTGACGCAACATTTCATTATGATCTTTTAGCTGAGCAACTGTCTCCTGAATCTTCTTGCCGAAGAGGTTATTTCCTGTACAGGGGAGGTCTGCCAACCGCTCCTGAACCTCTGGACACAGATCTGAGGATTTTAGCCATGCCCACCTCCTGGCACTTATTCCAGCTGCTGAAACCCTGGATGCTGTGTCAAAGATGTCATAAGCGGAGCACACCCCATGCTTGCCAGCATCCAGGCCTTTTTTACGAATAGAATTGAGCTGATCCTGGAACTGGTCAGGGAGGGAATCAGAAAGTTCCTGAAGCTGCTTAAAGAGGTTCCTATTGTATTTCAAGATGTAGAGTTGGAAAGCCGCAATACGGGAAATTAGCATGGCCCCATGAAAGACTCTACGACCAAAAGCATTGAGGAATTTCTGCTCCTTCCCTGGAGGCATGGAAGAATGAGGCCGGTGTCTTCTGGCCTTCTTTTGGGCGGATTCAACCACCACTGAATGGTGGGATAGCTGAGTTTTCTGGAAGCCAAGTTTTCTGGAAGCCAAGGACTAAATAAGTAGCATCAGTCTTACGGTTAACAGGTGGGACTGTACCTGGATGCTCCCAGTTGCGTTGAAGGTGGTCAAGGAGGACCTCATGGACAGGTATGGACATCACCTCCTTAGGCACATCAACAAACTGATGGACTTCTAGCATTTTGTGTCTGGAATCTTCTTCAGTCTGGGGAGTAAATGGTATGGTCTCTGACAACTCTTTGATAAAATGTATGAAAGAGAGGTCTTCTGGCAGGGATCTCCGTCTTTCCTCTGGAGGTGAAGGTTCAGATGGGATATCTCCTGTATCCTGGGAATCCGATGAATCATCTGACCAGGGCTGGTAGGGTGGATCCCCAGCACCCAGCGGGCCTCCAGATGGTAAAAAAAAGGGCCTCTTCCGGCCGGTGGAGGTTGGGGCACAGAAGGTATCGGAGGAGGCACCGGTGGCATTGGTGATGGCATCAGTAAAGGTCGATGCGGTATCGGAAGCAGAAGGGGCACCAAAGGACTCAGTGACCTCGGTGGCAATACTCCAGAAGGCCCCGTAATCGGATCCAGCATCATTACACTCTCCTCCTCCGAGGAGAGATGGATGGGCGTCAATGGACCAGGAGGAGTCTGTGTTTTCACCGGTGCCGAAAGCAGAGCACCGATGAGGACATCCAGTCTGTCAAGCAGTGGTATGAGCATCGTGGTGTTGGATCTGGCGCCGGAATCGAAGTCAGCATCGGTGCTGAGGGAACCAGATGCGCATGGAGAGCCTGCACCACCACCTCTTGAACCATCCGGTTCAATTCCTCACAGAATGCTGGTGTTGTTAAGACCAGTTCCGGAGTGGGAGGCTGGATGGGCGCCGCCAGTGTCCATGGGTATACGTGGAGTCTCGGCTGCCATTCCTTCTGAAGGTGGGGAACGCCTCGGTGTACCCGGCACGGAGGAGGATGGGGGCTCCTTGGCACAAGCCTTCTTCCTCGGTGGCTGGATCGGACGGCAAGGTTTTTCGATGCTGATGTTTGTCTCGATGCTCGCCCTTGCCCGGCGCCGAAGAAGCAGAAACTGAAGCCTTCGATGACGATTAGGAGTCATCAGTGTTCGACCGATGACGAGACTTGGCAGGCAACGGCGTCGATGACTTGGAAGCATGCTGGGAAGGCTCAATGGTGCCAGTCAAAGTTCTAGAAACCTTTTTTTTTTTTTTAATTTATAATTTTTATTAATTTCCAACAATAACAAAAGATATACAGAACTATTTAGTTCAGATAAATTACATCTAGTATAGGGTTATATATATAAGAAACATCAAAACATACATCTATTACAATCAGGTAAAGTAATTATATAAACCCTTATCTAGATGTAAATACAGGTAACCTGGGGGACAAAATGTTGTATAGGCAGAAAATACAGGAAATTAAACTCAAGATTTAAAGCCTTGGAGTTAACTGGGCTTATTTACTTATGCCAACCCCCCCACTGAAGGTTCTTTTGAGTGGGAATCTAGAAATACACGTAGTTGACCTGGTTCTCTAAATACATATCTAGCATTATTAAACACAACCACACATATACATGGGAAATGCAGAGAATACTTAGTTCCCTTCACCCTTGCTTCCTCCCTCATCTCCAGAAATCTTTTTCTCTTAATTTGAGTATTCTTAGTAAAATCAGGGAAGATTTTTATCGGATATCCATAAAATTTTGAGGATTGATTTCGAAAAAATGTTCTCAGGATTAAATCTCTTTCTGAAGGCGTAGAAAGTTGTATAAACAAAGTCACTCTATCTTCAACAACGAGTTCTTGGGATTGTTCCAAAATTGCAGTCAGATCAAATGTAACTTCTTGATTTCGCTTTTGTTCCTCAGTATTTATATCACCAGCAGCCTGAGCGAAGTAATATATCTTTTCAATCTTAGGCAAATCTTTTTCAGTAAATTTTAACGTATTCAGGAGATAACTTCTAAACAGTTCACGATGAGATAATAAATGCATTTTAGGAAAGTTGATAATCCTTATATTATTTCTTCTCAGTTGGTTCTCTAATATTTCCATTTTCACCTTTTGATAGTTCTCTGATTTTATTAGATTGGCTTGAATATTTTCCACATTGGTTAGTTTTTTTTTTATTCCTCCGATTTCAGTCTCTATCTTCTCAACTCTTCCTTCCAAGACCTGATTTTTTGAAATACTCTCCTTTACCATACTGGTTAGGGAAACTATCACCTTCTCCATTGAAGATGTAGCTTTTAAAATTTCTTCCAGCGTTATTTTAGAAGTCGTGGATTTAGAGACTTCACAGATTACTTGTATATTCCCTTCACCTCTCTCAAGCTCCAGGGGGTTAGCACCCACTACAGCTCAATGCACCACCTCCTCCGGTTGGCCCCTGGAACCCGATCCATCGGGGCTCTCCAAGGGCAACAAACTTTCCTCGTTCCCTCTCTGGGGTTCTACCACCGGGGAGGTTCCAGATTTCATTACATGCAGAGCAGATGGCATTGAGTCCTGATCTCTCCTCTCACTCGGTGGGGCCGGGGCAGTTGGCGCGCCGGGGCTTAAAGAGATCTCCGTGGCCTGGGAGCTCAGCGTCTGCTTGAAACTGAGGCCTCCAGCAGCCCCTCTCTCCGGCGTTAAAGCCACCAGTCCAGAAAACGCCTCCTCTATCCGAGGCTGCCTTGTTAATGGAACCGGAGTTGAGGTAATGTTTTTAACTTTGGTTTTGCGCTTAGTATGCGGTATGCCGCCAAGAAAATCAAGTGTTCAGGAAATATTAAGCCAAAAAATTAAAGCTCACCTCGGGAGCTCTGCGATTCCGTTCACTCCTCTGCGGCCATCTTGCCCTGTTAAAGTTCTAGAAACTTTGACAAAAGTGTTCCGTGATTAGGCTCCATCCTGATGATGTCACCCATATGTGAGGACTAACATCCTGCTTGTCCTGTGAGAACGTTAACAACAAGCGCTGCAAGAATTCCCGCTGCAAGGCCTACATGTTTGCATTGCATGTGCGCCTAAGGATCAGCAAGGGGCAACAGCATGATGGAGGTGCAGGTGAGTGAGGCTGGCTGCAGAGTGGCTAGCACAATCAGCCAAACATAACACTGCTTACCTTTAGCAGCATAAATAAAGACAGCTTTCAGATTCGGCATTCACATTTAGGATAGCAGTATTACAAAAGCTGATGCTCTTACTAATGCTCTTAGGGGAACTGCTCTGTTTGTCTAAGCTTTTTAAGATGGACTAGGTCAGATGTCTGGTCCAGCATTGGTTAAGAAGGGTTTTCAGGGACACTACTTCACAAACCAAAACAAATCATGGTAAAGCTGGTCAGATTGACAAACTGGAGTAGCAAATTGCCCGGACCAGAATTTTGAAAGAACTGCTGCTTGTGGCAGCCCCAGAGAGGATTCTTCTGTTTCCTGTGCAGATAAGGCTGTCTTAATTGGAATTACTATATAGTAGAGAATCTGTGCATAATAGATCTCTGTGTTTCTAATATTCCTCTACTAGTGCTTTGAATCTTAGCCTCTGAACTCTGTGTAATAGGAAAGTCTCTCAATTTCCCTTCTTTCAAGCGCTCTGACTCTTAATTTCTGTGGTGCTCTTCTGGGGGGGGAGGGGGGGGGGAAAGAAAAAAAAAACAAAAACCTGCTGGTTTTCTTTCACTATTCCTTCTAATCATTGCTCTGTGCTCCACTAATATCTGGGCTCTCTGTGCAGTAGAACTGCTCTGTTTATACCTTTCTCTAGGTCTGTTATTATATAATAATTGTAATTGTTCCTTGCAAACTGTTTGTTTTTAAGATCCAGTATACCTGCATTTCTATTTTGTATAGCTGTTCTTTAATAATCTGGTTAATATTGGCACAGAAGTGCTGAGGGATCATTTAATAGCTAAAGGACTATTAAAGTTCCAGAAAGTGTCCTGCTCTACCCAGCTTGTCCCTGGTTAAACTGTTGTTTCCCTCCCACCCTACCCCTCTACCCACCCACCCCTGGACTTAGATTTCTAATACAGACTGACTAAATTAGCATTAGCAACAAGATAAATTAGTAAGTTGTTAACAGCTAAGGAAATACCAATCCAAAAATTTACCAATATGAGAACTATCCAATGCAACTGTTGTGGAGCCTTTATTCCAAGGGAAAGCATCTGGAGACTTGGAGCTTGCCCAATCTGTGCACAGCTCTCTTCTTTGAAAACGGAGCTGACTGAGGTTAAAGCTCAATTAGCTTCAATTACAAGAATTACACCCACATCGCATTACTCAGAAAATAATTCCCCAACACGAAAGAATAACCAGGAGTCAAGAAAAAGAAATACAGCAGACTCAGGTAGGATAACATGTGTCCCAAAGTCACCCATTCTTGACAGATGGGAAGCCAACAAGTATACCCCCCCACTCAAACAGGTCATCAAGTAAATCATTAAAAACCAGGATTACAGTGGGCTCTGGTAGAATTAGACCTGTAACAAGGAGACACACACAGTATCAAATGCAACAAGAACATAAAGCCTTCCCTATATTAATAACTGAAGAAGTTCTAGAGAAAAACATTGAAGTGTTACCAGAAAAGAGAAAAAACCAATGCATGCAAAATTTCAAGATCCATAACCAAAAGAAACAGCTAATTGAGATGGATAACTCTGGCATCAGTAGCACAACTGCAAAAGGAAAGAGTGAAGTGAATAACAAATCTCAACTAAAGTCTCATAAGGAGTACAGGAAAAGCAATCACCTTAAGGAGAGTACCTGGAAAGCTATGACCACAAATGCTCATAGTTTGGGAAATAAAATCCCAGATCTGCAGGCCCTAATGACAGAGGCAGAATTGGACATTGTTGCTATCACAGAGACATGGTTCACAGAATCTCATGATTGGGATACAGCAATACCAGGCTATAACTTGTTAAGGAAGGACAGAGTGGATAGAAAAGGGGGAGGTGTGGCTCTTTATGTCAGAAATAATATCCACGTATGAATTAAGTACTGTTGATTTTATGATGAATTCTTCAAATAAATATTCAACCGATCATCATATTCTACCATCAAAGGCTGGGGGTCGCGTAACTAGTTAGCATGGAGGAGTCTCGTTCGTTATCGGAATTAACCAGACAAATCGCTCCACCAACTAAGAACGGCCAAGCATCTGAGCTGCAAGGAAGTTGGGGCAAGGAAGAAGCACTATGGGTCGACCTAAAAAAAGATGATGGAGCGTCCATTTATATTGGAGTGGTTTACAGGCCTCCAAACCAAAAGGAAGAGTTGGACAGAGATCTGGTTGAAGACATCCATAAGATAGGTAAGAAGGGGGAAGTGGTGATCGTTGGTGACTTTAATATGCCAGATGTAGACTGGAAAATCCCATCTGCAGAATCTAAAAATAGTAGAGCGATAGTGGATGCCATGCAAGTAACTTTGTTCAAACAAATGGTATTGGAACCCACGAGAGAAGGAACTATACTCGACTTAGTGCTCACTAATGGAGATAATGTCTCTGATGTCAAGGTGGGCGCCCACCTCAGCACCAGTGATCATCAAACAGTATGGTTTAATATCACTAAAAGAATATGGAAAAGAAGCATAAAGACCAGAGTTCTACAGTTCAAAAACACGGACTTTGAGGAAATGGGGAAGTACCTAGAGGAAGAACTAAATGGATGGGAAAATGAGAGAGATGTGGATCAGCAGTGGACCAATCTAAAAGGAGCAATCACCAAGGCAACTCCTCTATATGTTAGAAATGTAAAGAAAAGCAAAAGAAAAATGAAACCTATCTGGTTCTCAAAGGAGGTGGCTGACAAAATTAAAGCTAAAAGAACAGCATTCAAGAAATATAAAAGATCCCAAAGGGAGGAGCACAAAGAAGAATATTTGATTCAACTGAGGGAGACGAAGAAATTAATCAAGTTGGCAAAAAGTCAAGCGGAAGAGAGGATTGCCAAGGAGATAAAAAATGGTGACAAAACATTTTTCAGATACATCAGCGAAAAGAGAAAAGTCCAAAGTGGTATAGTGAAATTGAAAGGTGGAAATGATCAATGTGTGGAGAGAGACGAAGAAATGGCAGAAATATTAAACGAATACTTCAGCTCTGTGTTCACTAAAGAAGACCCTGGAGAAGGACCATCTCTACACAACAAGAAACTGGAGGGAAGTGGAATAGATGAAAATCCTTTTACAGTAGATAATGTATGGGAAGAGCTAAAGAATCTGAAAGTGGACAAAGCCATGGATTCATCCAAGGATACTGAGGGAGCTCAGAGATGTGCTGGCGGGTCCGCTGTGCGACCTGTTCAATAGATCCCTAGAAACGGGAGTGGTGCCGAGTGATTGGAGAAGAGTGGTGGTGGTCCCGCTTCACAAGAGTGGGAACAGAGAGGAGGCTGGTAACTACAGACCGGTTAGCCTCACTTCGGTGGTGGGAAAAGTAATGGAGTCACTGTTGAAAGAGAGAATAGTGAACTATCTACAGTCCGGAGAATTGTTGGACCAGAGGCAGCATGGATTCACCAGAGGAAGATCCTGTCAGACAAATCTGATTGACTTTTTTGACTGGGTAACCAAGGAATTGGATCAAGGAAGAGCGCTCGATATCATCTACTTGGATTTCAGCAAAGCTTTTGATACGGTTCCGCACAGGAGACTGGTGAATAAAACGAGAAGCTTAGGAGTGAGTGCCGAGGTGGTGACCTGGATTGAAAACTGGTTGATGGACAGAAGACAATGCGTGATGGTAAATGGAACTTTCTCTGAAGAGAGAGCGGTTTTAAGTGGTGTACCGCAAGGATCGGTGTTGGGACCGGTCCTGTTCAATATCTTTGTGAGCGACATTGCGGACAGGATAGAAGGTAAGGTTTGTCTTTTTGCGGATGATACAAAGATCTGCAACAGAGTGGACACGCCGGAAGGAGTGGAGAGAATGAGACGGGATTTAAGGAAACTGGAAGAGTGGTCGAAGATATGGCAGCTGAGATTCAATGCCAAGAAGTGCAAAGTCATGCATATGGGGAGTGGAAATCCGAATGAACTGTATTCGATGGGGGGGGGGGGGAGAAAAGGCTGATATACACGGAGCAGGAGAGAGACCTTGGGGTGATAGTGTCTAATGATATGAAGTCTGCGAAACAATGCGACAAGGCGATAGCAAAAGCCAGAAGAATGCTGGGATGCATAGAGAGAGGAATATCGAGTAAGAAAAGGGAAGTGATTATCCCCTTGTACAGGTCCTTGGTGAGGCCTCACCTGGAGTACTGTGTTCAATTCTGGAGACCGTATCTACAAAGAGACAAGGACAAGATGGAAGCGGTACAGAGAAGGGTGACCAGGAAGGTGGAGGGTCTTCATAGGATGACATACAAGGAGAGATTGAAGAATCTAAATATGTACTCCCTGGAGGAAAGGAGGAGCAGGGGTGATATGATTCAGACTTTCAGATACTTGAAAAACTTTAATGATCCAAACACAACGACAAACCTTTTCTGTCAGAAAAAAATCAGCAGAACCAGAGGTCACGAGCTGAGGCTCCAGGGAGGAAGACTAAGAACCAATGTCAGGAAGTATTTCTTCACGGAAAGGGTGGTGGATGCCTGGAATGCCCTTCCGGAGGAAGTGGTGAAGTCTAAAACTGTGAACGACTTCAAAGGGGCGTGGGATAAACACTGTGGATCCATCAAGTCTAGAGGGCGTGAATAAAGTGGAGGCAGCAAAACACTGCACGGAGCGGCAGTAGCCACAGAGGCATTCAAACACTGCACGGAGCGGCAGTAGCCACAGAGGCATTCA
Source organism: Rhinatrema bivittatum (assembly GCF_901001135.1). Taxonomy (NCBI): domain Eukaryota; kingdom Metazoa; phylum Chordata; class Amphibia; order Gymnophiona; family Rhinatrematidae; genus Rhinatrema; species Rhinatrema bivittatum. Next base: position 536,857,012 of record NC_042617.1, read on the forward strand.
CGGAGCGGGATGCCAGTGGCCAGTAGTTAGTGTTCCACCTTCACGGAGTGGAAGGATGGAGGGCTGCTATCTCCAAAAAAATAAAAATAAATAAAAAAAACAAACAAAAAAAATAAAAACAGGGGTGGGTAAGAGTATGGGGCAAGGGGGTGGCCTGCTTGTTACAGTGGTTGCTACCCCTAATTGAGCTAGATGTCACTTGGATGCAGACTTGATGGGCCGTTTGGTCTTCTTCTGCCGACATTTCTATGTTTCTATGTTTCTATTTATAGTAGTTTGTAACCTAGCATTAAAATCATTCACTATATCCGAAGATTGGAGGATGGCCAATGTAACCCTGATCTTTAAAAAGGGCTCTAGGGGTGATCCGGGAAACTATAGACAGGCAAGCCTGGCTTCAGTGCTGGAAAAAATTGTAGAAATTATTCTAAAGAAAAAAAACCAAAACAGAATATATAGAAAGACATGGTTTAATGGGACACAGCCAGCATGGATTTATACAAGGGATCTTTTAGTTAATATTTATTAATGCACGAATATACTGTAATTTCCTTTATAGTATGACATTTATTTTTATTCATTTTTGCCATTTTGATTTCATTGGTGATATCAAGATATTGTTACGTCCGTCGGTCTCAGACGGCTTCAACCCTTGTGCCTCACCTTTTTCTCCGCTCTCCCCGCTAGCCTTGGGAAGATGGCTACCACCGTGTCTGCAAGCCGCATTCTCCGGCGTCCCCGGAACGGCTATGGCAAAGCCTCATGCCATGTTTCTCTTAAGGGCCTCCTAGGGTGCGCACGCCACCCACGTCTTTATCCACATCATGGTGGGAACCTTGGGGGCGCCCCCCTCGAGTGACATCACGCCATCCGGGTATTTAGCCTACGCTTGTTTGCTAGCTCATTGAGTTAGCAAGGATTGGATTCGTCCGGTCTAAGCTACTCTGCTGTTTCCGTGCTGCCACTAGAAGCCCTCTCTCTCTGCCCTTCGGGGTATTCTCTAACTTGGGTACCCGCTCCTCGGGGGCCCTTTGCTTTCTTTCAGGTGCCTTACTGGGATCAGGTACTCGCTCCTCGAGGGCCTGCTCTCCCTGCATCGGTGCCTGTTACCATCTACTTCTGCCTGATGGAATCGTCAACCTTACAGCTACCATCTAGTGAGTAATCTAATTCTCAGTCTGTCTAATCTACAGCTCTGCCGTGCTGGGAAACCTACACCTGGATCTCCCTATACCATCTTGGTGAGATGGGTTCCCTCTGCCAAGGGTCCCTGGACTGCTATCTCTGGATCACCTCACTACTGCCACCTCTGGTGGTACACATCAGCTGTACAATAAAAGACAAAAAGGAAAATTAGTTTCTTACCTGATAATTTTCTTTCCTGTAGTACCACGGATCAGTCCAGACTGCTGGATTTTGCCCCCCCCTCTAGCAGATAGAGACAGAGATGTTTTAAAAACAAACTCCGCCTTATATAGGAGAGTGCCACCTACAGTCCGCCAGTATTTCGTAATGACAAAGCAAGATGGCTCCCATAAGACACCATAACTATATACACCAACACTTGAACGAGAACAGGGAAAAAAAATGTTACCACCGGTTCACCTAACCCCAGTAAGATCGGAACCTATAGAACCACGCAGGCCAAAAATTCAAAATCAGCAGAAAAGGGGAAAGCGAGCGGACTCTCCCCCCACTTGAACCACTCTGACAGGGCGGGCCTCTGGACTGATCCATGGTACTACAGGAACGAAAATTCAGGTAAGAAATGAATTTTCCTTTCTCTGTACATACCCGGATCAGTCCAGACTGCTGGGATGTACCAGAGCTATACCTATCTAAGGTGGGATCCAGAGAGGCCTGCTCAAAGCACACCTTCTCCAAATCCGTCCGAATTAGTAGCCTGCACATCCTACTGATAATGGCGCATGAAAGTATGCAGTGACTTCTACGTTGCCGCCCGACAGATCTCCTGTGGAGACACGAAATGAGACTCCGCCCAAGACGCTGCTTACGACCGAGTAGAATGGGTCCAGAGGCCTACTGGAAGAACTCAGCCCTTTATCAAGTAAGCGGAGCTAATAGCTTCTTTCATCCAACGAGCAATAGTAGCCTTTGAAGCCATGTGACCCCGCTGGGGACCATTCCAGAGGACAAAGAGATGGTCCGACATGCGAAAATCATTGGCGACTTCTAAGTAGCATAGAAGAGCTCTATGAACATCCAGCTTCCTCAAATCACGGGACAGAGAATCCGAACGGTCCAGATCCGCAAAGGCTGGAAGCTCCACTGACTGATTGACATGAAAGGAAGATACCACCTTTGAGAGAAAGAAAGGAACCGTACGGATGGAAACACCAGAATCGGAAATCCACAAGAAAGATTCCCTGCAAGAAAGAGCTTGGAGTTCTGACACCCGTCGAGCTGAAGTGATAGCAACTAGAAAAATCACCTTCAATGTAAGATCCTTCAGAGTTGTCCTCTTTAAAGGCTCAAAGGGCACCTCACACAGAGCTGAAAGTACCAAATTCAGACTCCAAGACGGACAAGCTGGCGAAGCGGCGGACGTAAATGCTTAGCTGCTCAAAGAAACCGCGCCACGTCCGGATGGGCCGCCAAGGCTCCACCCTGCACCTTGCTGCGCAAACAACCAAGAGCTGCTACCTGCGGGCGATGCACCTTATTCTCTCCCAGCGACTGAATCATGTCGTCCAATATCTTACCAAAAAGTAACTTACCCTTAAAGGGCAAGGACCAAAGTTGGGCCTTAGAAGACACATCCGCCGACCAGTTGCGCAACCACAAGAGCCGACGAGCCGCAACCGCTGACACCATGGACCTGGCGGACGTCCAGAGGAGGTCATGGAAGGCATCAGCACAATAAGCCACCGAGGATTCCAAACGGTTCGCCTGAGCCACTTCCTTGGCCGAGAAATCTACATTGGCTTGTAATTGCTGCACCCAGCGAAGCCCGGCTCGCATAGCAAAATTACTACAAATAGCTGCCCGGACTCCCATGGCTGAGACCTTGAAAATCCGTTTAAGATGCACCTCTAACTTCCTGTCCTGCAGATCCTTGAGCGCAGTTATTCCTGTGACAGGAATCGTGGTTTTCTTTGTGACAGCGGACTCTGCAGAGTCCATTTTTGGAACCCGCAGAAGCTCCAAGGCGTCCTCTGGCAGAGGATAGAGCTTATCCATGGCCTTACTGACCTTTAAACCAAAGTCTGGGGTATCCCGTTCCCTAAACAATAAGTCTGATGCTGAAAAATGAAAGGGAAAGGCAGCAGCAGCAGGACCTCTCAGGCCCAACAAGACAGGGTCCATCTTCCCGAGCTTGGATTCCTCGGGAGGGCTGTCAATGCCGAGCTCAGAGAGGATAGCAGGAATAAGCGGTGCCAACTTGTTTTTATGAAAAAGGCGAACTACCTTAGGATCATCGCCCTCAGCCGCCTGAGAGCCCCTCTCCACCAGTGGTGGATCTGGCTCCGGGTCATCCGCACCCTGCGGGATCTAGTGTTGACAATTCGGATCCTCAGGATCTGAATCCAGGTTCGAGGAGTCTGTATTCGCTTGCGGAGCCCCCGTGCGGAGAGGACGCTTAGGCTGAATAGGCTCCGACCCCTTATATACTGTAGCGCGTTTAGCCGCCCGGGGCTTATGGGAATCTGATCCCCCCCCCATCAGCTTGCCTGCCTTCCTAGCCTTGAAGGCTTTATGTAAAAAAACAATAAATGAAGACTCCGAGGAGGTGTCAGAAGTCCCCTCAGGACTGTCCTCCGGAGCTGGAGAGGCAGGCTGTTGCGAATCCCTATTTTCTGGGGGCCGTGGCTGAGGAGACAATTGAAGAGGAAAAGACCCCTCCCCCATGATAGGCACAGCAGCTGCAGCGCGGAACGACTATAAAATGGCTTCAGTAACAGCACTCAAAGGGAAAGGATCCTGAGATAATTGAGACTCCCCTGCTGCAGGCGAAGGAACTCGTGAGGGCCTGCTTTTAGCAGTATTTTTAGTTGTGCCAGCACCGGAGGAACTCTCTTCCCCAGTAAACACTGCGAGCACATGTTTTGGTGGGAGAGCCGTACGGGCGACACGCGGCCGTCCGCAGCATTGGGGAAGACAGAGGGAAGTAAAAAACACTGAAAAAAAGTCAAAACGTCCCCCCCCTGAGGCCAGAAATGCGGCGAAACACCCCCCCACCCCTCGATGAGAGGAAGGAAGGGAGAGAGCCTGCCCGAACAAAGTGAAAGCAAGAAAAAAAGTACGTCAAAACTTTTTTTTTTTTTATAAAAGTAAAAACAGCCTACCGTGGTCCAGGGTGCTGATCCGTGGGGTAGAGTGAGCTGGGCTCCCCGGTATCGCACCCCCACTGCCTGAATAGTTAGGGTCCTCAACCCCGTCGGCAGCTGCCTCAGACCAGCAGGGGACGGTCCTCTCAGAGCCTAACAACCCTCTGGGAGGTGGGCCAAGCCAAATCCTTTTTTTTTTTTAAGAAATTTAAAGCAACAAGCACTAACAATTAGGAAGTACATAGAAAATCTGACTAGACTAAATTCAATAAACCAAAATAAAGACTCTGACCAGACTGTAGGTTTTACACCTCCATCATCTGCTAGAGACAAATACTGGCGGACTGTAGGTGGCACTCTCCTATACAAGGCGGAGCTTTGTTTTTAAAACATCTCTGTCTCTATCTGCTAGAGGGGGGGCAAAACCCAGCAGTCTGGACTGATCCGGGTACGTACAGGGAACTCTGTGTTTGTGCGTCCTGAGTCTAGCCCAGTACTGTGGCTCCCCACGGGGCTCCTCCCCGTGGGCATGGTCATCTCCCACAGTACCCAAGAATCCACTCAAACACCTCGAAACCATAACAGATATAGCTCAATAAATCTTCATGGGCTTAACGATCAAAGAATGGCGTATAGTGTATAGAGTAGATCAGCAGGATTTTTTCCTCCTCTGGATTGAATATTAGACAATACGTGAATTGTCTAAAAAAGATTGTGCCATTTCAAGTAAAAAAAACCCCACCACCCGCTAAATCCTTAGGCATCCTGGACACTGCAGCCAACTTGGATCATGTTGGCAGCACTTCTGAAGTGCCCTCATCATATGTAATGCACCTGTTGCGTCAGTCGGTCCTTGACAGCTTTGCCCCGTTTGCCTCACCTTATTCACGGCTCCTCCCGCTTACCTGGGCAAGATGGCTATCGCCGTGTCTACAAGCCGACCTCTCTGGCGTCCCCGGAACGGCTATGGAGCAATGGCGGGAGGCTGCACCTCCCAGGTACCTACTAGGGTGCGCGCATGCAACCCACGTCTTAGTACCACCCTTGGTGAGAACCTCGAGGGCGTTCCCTCATGCTGACGTCATGCCATCCAGGTATATTACCTTCACTCATTTGCTAGCTCCTCGAGTTAGCAAGGACTCGAATCCGTTCTTGTCTATGGTACTCTACCACTTCCGTGCTGCTGCAGGAAGCTCTCTCTCTCTGCCCTTCAGGGTATATGCTAACCTGGGTACCCGCTCCTCGGGGGCCCTCTGCTTTATTTCAGGTGCCTTACAGGGAACAGGTACTCGCTCCTCGAGGGCCTGCTCTCCCTGCCTCGGTGCCTGTTCCTTCTACTACGACCTGGTGGAATCGCATATCAACAGCAAACACATTAGTGAGTACTCTAACTCTCAGTCTATCTCATCCACAGTATCTCCGCGCTGGGAGACCTGCTGCGGAACCTCCTGACGACATCTAGGAGAGAAGGGCTCCCTCTGCCGAGGTCCCTGAGACTGCAACTATGAGACTGCCTCACTACTGCCACCTCTGGTGGCTCTATTCAAGCTGTTTAATAAAAAAACACTTGTGTTTGTGTAGTACGAGTCTAGCTCAGTGCTGTGGCTCCTCACAGGGCTCCTCCCCATGGGCGTGGTCACCTCCACAGCACCCAAGGATCCACAAACATATATAATAACAGCAGCACCCCGAACAGAGACTCCCCTCTGTTAAGCCTGGCTCACGATCCCCCACAAACGTGGCAAGAACGCCTGCGCGCCATATCATGTGGAGTGAAGCTGCGTGCTTAAAGCCAGAGTCAGGCTGCCCAGGGACACCCTTGCATTAGGTAGAGACTTATAGACCCCCATTCTGCACACCTGTACGCTTCAGCCGCCTCTAAATCACAGCATGCACTTGCCAAGGAACACAGGCCAAGGTTCCTTTTTTAAAATTTTAATAAAATTTTAAAGAGCCAGCACCTGCTCAAAATAGAAGGAAATACATCCCTATTCTTCTGCAGTGCAGAGCTGACAGCTGGTCTTATTGCTTCCTCGTGGGGGATGAGGGATCTGGACCATCATATGTCTACCCCACGGAATGCCCAGACGAGTTTACAGAAGTGTTACCAACCCCCTTCTCGTCTTCCTCAAACCAGGGGGGATGCCCCCACCAGGACCTCACAACCCCTGGGAGGAAGAAGAAAACATCCTTCAAAAAAAATTATTTTTTTTTTGTCTCTTAGACTGCAGGTTTGCACCATCTACGATCTGCTACAGACAGAAAAGTACTGAGGGCTTGCAGGTATCACACTGGGTTATGTACAGTGTCAGTGAAACTTTCTCTGTCTCCATCTGCTAGTAGGGATGTAAAGCCCAGGAGTCTGGACTGATCTGGGTGTACAGGAACATTGTTTGCTTTTTTTGACAGTCTGTGCACACTGAACTAAAAATTTGAAAGTATTGTCCACTATGATGCCCAAGTCCATTTCCTGAGTGGTAACATCTAATTGGAATTTAAAATCGTGTAACTACAGCATGGGCTACCTTTCCCCATGTGCATCACTTTGCAATTATCCATTTTAAATTTCATCTGCCATTTAAATGCTCAGTCTTCCAATCTCGCAAAGTTCTCCAGCAACTTTTCATAATTTGCTTGTAATTTAACAACTCAGAATAATTTTGTATTAGCATTAAATACATTTAATGTGGGTAAAACCTATTGACAATATAATGACATATTGAGGCAATTTTCAAATGCACACTTACACAGGTAAAGTGCATTTACATATGTAAAATCCAATTTTATGTATCTTATTGCTTTAGAAAATCAGGCTCTTAAGATGTAGTCCCAAAGCTGCACTCTTGCATGCTTATCATGAAAGATCTTGTCTTTTTTATTATCAACAGAGGATCAGTGTTACTTCAACATCACTTCAACCCTGAGCAAGTAAATAAAATGTACGTTACATGATACAGGCCTAACCACTACTCCATCCTTCTGACCATATGAGCACTTCTAAAATTCAGAAATATAACTTTGAATAATAAGCAGATTAGATGAGCTTATATGATCTCATATGCTATGTTGCTATGAATACCTGAGAATTTGCAGGTGTTCCATGTTGCACATACAGGGTTAATGCCTTGTCGTAACTCCCTTCCTTGATGAGGTATGTTGCATACAAAGCCACATACTTGTGAAGAACTTTATAACTCTACAACAAGAAGAGCAAAAATCAAATTATTACATTCTTACCAGGACTAGAAAGTGCACTGATGTGAGCGTTAACTTGCACCAGACAGAAGGCAAAATCTCTCTTGCTATGCTTAATGAGACTTGGCAAATGCATGGGATCCCTGCATGAACCATACAACTAAAGGCTGAGCAGACATTGGGTTCTCTTCTATAGACTGTGCCAACTGAGGATAAGTGGACTGATGAAGATGGAGTGCCAGTCTCCAACAAGCATAAAAGGTTTTCAAGTGATTTTATGTTTGGCAAGGAAATGGGTTTAAGGAAGGTCATCTCATATAACATGGTAAAACTTTTCTATTTGTAGTTATATTACCTCCTGGTAGAATCCTTATGAACATCCAAGTATACCTGAAACCTCAGGCACACTAAATTTGCCAAGTTCAAATTGAACTTGAACAAATTGAAATCTGGAGTAAAGGAATAGGTACTACTTTGGGGAGGGGGGGGGGGGGGGTTGTTAGAATGTCGTATTGCAGAAGGGATGTGTGATCCTTTTCTCAAAAAAACACTTTATTGAGAATTCGATCAGACCCCGGTAGGCCACTACCAGACACATAGTGAATTCACTAATACATTTAAAGGAACTTAGACACATTCCTACTCCCATAGCAACCTAAAACTTAACTAGGAACTGATCAAAATTGAGATTAAGGCAGCAGTCCAGCAGCAAACTGAAAGGAGCAGCTACAAAAGTAAAAAATGTCCAAGAGGCGTGGTCATTGTTAAAAAATACCATTCTAGAAGCACAGTCCAGATGTATTCCACACATTAAGAAAGGTGGAAAGAAGGCAAAACGATTACCAGCATGGTTAAAAGGGGAGGTGAAAGAAGCTATTTTAGCCAAAAGATCTTCATTCAAAAATTGGAAGAAGGATCCAACAGAAGAAAATAGGATAAAGCATAAATGTTGGCAACTTAAATGTAAGACATTGATAAGACAGGCTAAGAGAGAATTTGAAAAGAAGTTGGCTGTAGAGACAAAAACTCACAGTAAAAACTTTTTAAAATATATCCGAAGCAGAAAGCCTGTGAGGGAGTCAGTTGGACCGTTAGATGATCGAAGGGTTAAAGGGGCACTTAGAGAAGATAAGGCCATCGCGGAAAGATTAAATGATTTCTTTGCTTCGGTGTTTACTGAAGAGGATGTTGGGGAGGTACCCGTAATGGAGAAGGTTTTCATGGGTAATGATTCAGATGGACTGAATCAAATCACGGTGAACCCAGAAGATGTGGTAGGCCTGATTGACAAACTGAAGAGTAGTAAATCAACTGGACCGGATGGTATACACCACAGAGTTCTGAAGGAACTAAAAAATGAAATTTCAGACCTATTAGTAAAAATTTGTTCTCTGTCATTAAAATCATCCATTGTACCTGAAGACTGGAGGATAGCTAATGTAACCCCAATATTTAAAAAGGGCTCCAGGGGCGATCCGGGAAACTATAGACCGGTTAGCCTGACTGCAGTGCCAGGAAAAATAGTGGAAAGTGTTCTAAACATCAAAATCACAGAACATATAGAAAGACATGGTTTAATGGAACAAAGTCAGCATGGCTTTACCCAGGGCAAGTCTTGCCTCACAAATCTGTTTCACTTTTTTGAAGGAGTTAATAAACATGTGGATAAAGGTGAACCGGTAGATATAGTATACTTGGATTTTCAGAAGGCATTTGACAAAGTTCCTCATGAGAGGCTTCTAGGAAAAGTAAAAAGTCATGGGATAGGTGGCGATGTCCTTTCGTGGATTGCAAACTGGCTAAAAGACAGGAAACAGAGAATAGGATTAAATGGGCAATTTTCTCAGTGGAAGGGAGTGGACAGTGGAGTGCCTCAGGGATCTGTATTGGGACCCTTACTGTTCAATATATTTATAAATGATCTGGAAAGAAATACGACGAGTGAGATAATCAAATTTGCAGATGACACAAAATTGTTCATAGTAGTTAAATCACAAGCAGATTGTGATAAATTGCAGGAAGACCTTGTGAGACTGGAAAATTGGGCATCCAAATGGCAGATGAAATTTAATGTGGATAAGTGCAAGGTGATGCATATAGGGAAAAATAACCCATGCTATAATTACACAATGTTGGGTTCCATATTAGGTGCTACAACCCAAGAAAGAGATCTAGGTGTCATAGTGGATAACACATTGAAATCGTCGGTACAGTGTGCTGCGGCAGTCAAAAAAGCAAACAGAATGTTGGGAATTATTAGAAAAGGAATGGTGAATAAAACGGAAAATGTCATAATGCCTCTGTATCAATCCATGGTGAGACCGCACTTTGAATACTGTGTACAATTCTGGTCGCCGCATCTCAAAAAAGATATAATTGCGATGGAGAAGGTACAGAGAAGGGCTACCAAAATGATAAGGGGAATGGAACAACTCCCCTATGAGGAAAGACTAAAGAGGTTAGGACTTTTCAGCTTGGAGAAGAGACGAGTGAGGGGGGGATATGATAGAGGTGTTTAAAATCATGATTGGTCTAGAACGGGTAGATGTGAATCGGTTATTTACTCTTTTGGATAGTAGAAAGACTAGGGGGCACTCCATGAAGTTAGCATGGGGCACATTTAAAACTAATCGGAGAAAGTTCTTTTTTACTCAACGCACAATTAAACTCTGGAATTTGTTGCCAGAGAATGTGGTTAGTGCAGTTAGTATAGCTGTGTTTAAAAAAGGATTGGATAAGTTCTTGGAGGAGAAGTCCATTACCTGCTATTAAGTTCACTTAGAGATTAGCCACTGCCATTAGCAATGGTTACATGGAATAGACTTAGTTTTTGGGTATTTGCCAGGTTCTTATGGCCTGGATTGGCCCCTGTTGGAAACAGGATGCTGGGTTTGATGGACCCTTGGTCTGACCCAGTATGGCATTTTCTTATGTTCTTATGTCCTGCCACCTGATGCTAGATCCATGTTATATTTGCCTGTGATACTGTGGTAAAATATGCCAGGAAGCTGGTCCCCCAACTGCAGGAATCTTCTGTGCACATAACTGTGTGGCATGAACCCACCTGATTGCTTCAGAGACTATATGAAGCCTAAGTCAGTGAAGGAGAGTCTGCCTGAGAGCATGTGCATGACTGCAGCTTGAACTGGAGTGCTAGACACTGATGCAGCGATCAGTAAGGGGAGCTTTTTGTGCTGGATGGAAAGGTTACTGTATACTGGCTCAGGAGTTGAATGGCCCTAGTTTGAAAAGTGGGAAATTGCAGGTCTGAGGCTCTGGAAAGCCATGGGTGGACACTAGGGTCCTAGCTGCTTTCTGTGCCAGTTGGGGAAGCAGAGCCATTGTGATATGGTGGCTCATTCAAATTGGCCTTGAGGGCTGGAGTTTGAATCAGTGTTACCAGAAAAAGTAGGAGAATGGAACCCTGAGGTTAGTAAGTAGGTCCTGAGTGGCAGTGAGAACTGATCTGTCTGCTGGACTGGACCTGATAGCTGTGGAAAGACAAAGATTGTCCAGATGCAAAGCAGAACAGACTTGCTGTGGCAATTGCTTGAGGGGCTTCCTTTACTGCTTCAGATCAGTGCAGTGAAGGTTTGTGGAGGTCTGCTACTTTGCTACATGTTGTATGTAAAGCTAGCCCTGGCCCATTATATTAACAGTTTTTTCCTGCCTTGAAAATAGGATGGTGATATAATTGCGATGGAGAAGGTACAGAGAAGGGCTACCAAAATGATAAGGGGAATGGAACAACTCCCCTATGAGGAAAGACTAAAGAGGTTAGGACTTTTCAGCTTGGGGAAGAGACGACTGAGGGGGGATAGATAGAGGTGTTTAAAATCATGAGAGGTCTAGAACGAGTTACATGGAATAGACAGTTTTTGGGTACTTGCCAGGTTCTTATGGCCTGGATTGGTCACTGTTGGAAACAGGATGCTGGGCTTGATGGACCCTTGGTCTGACCCAGTATGGCATGTTCTTAATATCAGGATCTTCTGCATGCTCCAGAGAAATTTCTGCAAGATGCTTAGATTTCCCTACTGCCTTTTTTGATATTAAACATTGTCCCGAGGTGTGTGACGCAGGAGTGTGCGTCGATTTTTGGGGCGCTGTGTCGTATTTTGTAGTTGATAATTTCCTTCGCGTTTTGTGCAGTGTTGACTATTTTTTTAGATGCGTTGGCATGTGTCTGGGCATTCAATGTTTTCAACGACGCCGAGGCATGTGTCAGATGCGTCGTTTTCTGCTTCTTTGACTTCAGCACCAACGAGTTGGGCCAAGGATTTGGGTCAATCTTTTATCCCCCGGAGATGAAGCATATGGCTCAGATTGCCTCAATCTTTCAATTTTTGCAGCTCTTTGCCATTGAGCTTGGGGAGACATCCTGCCACAATCTTTGCATGTGGCCTGTTCATGGTCGGGACCGAGACACAAGTAGCAGTAATTATGGGAGACACAAGTAGCAGTAATTGTGGGAGATTTCAATTAAACCAAAATATTCACTGGGTAAATGTAACATCAGGACATGCTAGAGGCAAAGTTCCTGGATGAATAAACGACTGCTTTATGGAGCAATTGGTACAGGAACCAATGAGAGTGAGAGCTATTTTAGATTTAATTCTTAGTGGAATGCAGGATTTGGTGAGAGACGTAATGGTGGTGGGGCCACTTGGCAATAGTGATGATAACATGATCAAATTTGAACTAGTAACTGGAAGGGGGACAATAAGTAAATCTACAGTTCTAACACTAATTTTCAAAAGGGAAACTTTGATAAAATGAGGAAAATAGTTAGAAAAAAAAAGAAAGGTGCAGCTGCAAAGGTTAAAAGTGTTCAATAGGCATGGACATTGTTTAAAAATACAATTTTAGATGTGCAGTCCAGATGTATTCCATGTATTAAGAAAGGTGGAAGGAAGGCATGGTTAAAAAGTGAGGTGAAAGAGGCTACTTTAGACAAAAAAAAAATCCTTCAGAAATTGGAAGAAGGATCCATCTGAAGAAAATAGGAAAAAGCATAAGTATTGTCAAGTTAAGTGTAAAACATTGATAAGACAGATGAAGAAAGAATTTGAGATGAAGTTGGTCGTAGAGGCAAAAACTTATAATAAAAATGTTTTTATATCAGAAGCAAGAAACCTGTGAGGGAGTCTGTTGGACCGTTAGATGACCATGACGGTATGCGCCAATTGCACTGAGATGAACTCTAATGGAGTTGGTTTTTAAGCCATATTCCAGTAGATGTAGAAGATAATCAAGCAGTTTTTGTGAGAGACAGGAGAATGGATATAGGGCCTTCTGCTCACACCACACGGAAAACCTCCTCCACTTCAGTCCAGAAGACTTTCTAGTGAAAGGTTTTCTAGAAGCCAGCAGGACCCAAGAGACATCCTCTGAAAGATTGAGTGGTTGCAGTATTAACCTCTCAATATCCAGGCTATGAGTGACAGGGCTTGGAGGTTGGGATGCCGCAACCTGCCTTGATCCTGTGTGATAAGATCTGGGGAAGTCCCTAGACTGGATGGACAACTGCCTTAGGAAAAGAAACCAGACTTGTTTCAGTCAATAAGGGACTATGAGGATCAACGATGTTTGATGTAAACCGATGCGATATGACTTGTGCCATGAACGTCGGTATAGAAAAGAATATAAATAATAATAATAATAATTGACCTTGTGAAGTTTCAAGAAAGTCTTCGCCATTAAGGGAATCGTAGGATACGCATACAGAAGACCCTTGCCCCAGTGATAGGCAAGGGCATCCAAGGCTGGGTTTGCTTCTGACCTGAACAGGGAGTAGAACCGAGGCACTTTCCTCTTGCAATGGGATGTGAACAGATCTATGTCCGGGCTCCTCCAGAAGCAGAATATACGATTTGCTACCTCCCTGGTTCAGGGAACACTCATGAGAGGTCTGAAGGCACTACTCAGTCTGTCCACTATCACATTCTCCACATCCTGGCCAGGTACATAGCCATCAGCACCATCCCATGGGACAGGGCCCATGACCAGACCTGGACAACTTCTTGATACAGGAGGTACAACCTCGTACCTCCCTGCTGGTTGACATACCACACAGCTACCTGGTTGTCAGTCTAGATCAGGACAGCTTTGTTGGACAGCCAATCTTTGAAAGCCCATAGCACATACCTGATTGTCCAAAGCTGCAGGAAGTTAATTTGACAACCGCTTTCCTGAGCACATCTACATGAGCTCCCCAGCCCAGGGTGGATGCATCCGTGGTTAGGACAATTTGGGTAGGAGAACTCTGAAAAGAGATCTCCATTCCAGATTCGAAAGTACCTGCCACTAAGACAACGAGTCCCGGAGAAACGGGGTGACTTGGATGCAGTCCTGGAGTTTCTGCATGGCCTGGCACCACTTCGACCTCAGGATTTATTGGGCTCTGTGAATGTGTAATCGTTCCAAGGGAGTGACATGGACGGTTGCGGCCATATGGCCCAATAGCCTCAACATGAACCAGGCTAATACTTGCTGGCTCTGCTGAATCTCTGCTGTGATGGTCATCAAAGTGATGGCCCTTTGATGAGGCAAGAAGGCCTTGGTCTGAGCCATGTGTAGCATGTGGTAACAGGCCAAGATAGGACTTCAGGTAGTTGATGACAAACCCTAGCAACTCTAACACCCAGATGGTCAAGCGCATGGGCTTCATGGCCCCTGCCTCAGATGTGCTCATGACCAGCCAATTGTCCAGATAGGGGAAAACATGCACCCCCCCTGCTTGCAGAGATGTGTCGCCATCATGGCCAGGCACATTGTGAAGACATGTGGGGCTGATGCTAGCCCAAACTGCAACACCTGGTACTGGAAGTGCTGTTTTCCCATCACAAAATGGAGATACTTCCTGTGATTGGGGAAGATCTTGATGTGAATGTATGCGCCCTTTATATTGAGGGAGCATAGCCAGTCCCCTTTTCATAAAAGGGATATAAAAGTACTCAGGGAAACCATCTGGAAATTTATTTTATTTTATAAATTTGTTCAAGGCCCTTAGGTCTAGGATGGGGCGGAGTCCTCCTGTTCTTTTTGGAATTAGGAAGTACTAGGAATAGAACCCTCTCCCGTTTTGCCCTGGTGGGACAGGCTTGACTGCTCTGGCCATTAAAAGGGAGGAGAGCTCCACTAGCAGTATCTCCTGATACACTACCGGCTCCCAAAATGTGCTCGGAGGGCAATTTGGCAGGACACCCAATAGATTCAATTGGTACCCTTGACGGACGAAAGAGAGAACCCACTGTTCCAAAGTTATACTGGGCCACTGGTTGACGAAGAACTGGAGCCTGCCCCCGACCAGAGGGTTCAATAACCTGGGTATGGGTGACTGGCTTATGCTCCCTATGTCCCTAGCGTTGACTGAAGCTCCGGCTGGTGCTTGGGAGCTCTCTGCTGTCTGGGACGGCCGTGGTAGCCCTGAAGGTGTTGATGGGAGCAAGGGGGTAGAGTATAATACTTCCTTTGGTGAAAGAAAGACTACCTCTGTCCCATTCTCGCTGGCCTCCTAGAAGAGGAGGGTGGGTCCAGAGTGCTGGCAGAGAGTTGTTGGAGGGTTTCATGGTGGTCCTGGAGCTGGGCCACTATGTCCCTTATCCTATCTCCAAATTGATTCTCCCCAGTACACAGCACATTGGCAAGTTGTTCCTGTACTTCCGGTCAGAGACCTGAGGCCTGCAGCCATGCCATTCTGTGGGCGCTGATTCCTGCTGCAGAAACTCTTGATGCCATCTCGAAAATATCGTAGGTCGCTCTTACCTCGTGTTTCCCGCACTCCAGGCCCTTATGCACAGCGACATGAGGATGTCCTGCTGCTGTTGAGGCAAATGCTCGGCTACCTCATGCACCTGCTTCTAGATGTCCCGCAAGTACTGGCTCATGTAGAGCTGATAGGAAGCAATGCAGGCATTAAGCATGGCTCGCTGAAACTCTTTCCTCCCAAGAATATCCTTCCCTGGAGGTGCCAAGAATGCTTGGTTCTCTTTTTTTTTTTTTTATTTAAGATTTTTGGTAGACATAACCACAAAGTCACAATAAGGCACTGTGAAAATACAGTCTCACGTTGGAAATAAATACCATAAACAAATTGGCAATAAAACAGTTCAACGCCAAAAATAGAAGAAAATAGTCAAAAGCTAACATAGATATACATGGGTTACATCACAATTTTCACCTTTTTTATTTCCCCTCTAGAGACCCTATCCCCTCTTCCCTCACCCCTCCCTTCCCCAAGCTAACTAGATGAGAGATAGAGCTACGCCGCTGTTACCACTGAAGTAAATTGAATCTGAGGACAATAAGCCCATTCACCAGATTGCAACTTCCACATCCTAGACCTCACAAACAAACATCCCTGACCATCAGGGGTTGTGGGAGGAACTGGCAAACCAGGCTTCATAAGTGGACCACCGTTTCTGAAACCTAGGTAGTTGTTTGTGTCTAACTGCTGTCAGCCGTTCCAAATAGTTGAGCTTGGCAAGTTTCTGAAGTACCTGCTGTCGCGTGGGTGCCCCAGACTGTTTCCAGCCCATTGCAATTGCTGTCTTTGCTGCTTTCAAGATTTGTGTAATTAAATGAAAATGCTCTAATGCCCCTTCTGTGGTCTGTATATTCAATAAAAACAGCGCCGGAAGCGGTGTTATCAATGTCTGTGTTATTGTGTGTATCAGGGTTGCTATGTCTGTCCAAAATGCTACTATTTTGGGACAGGTCCACCACATGTGAAAATACGTGCCAGTCTCCCCACATTGCCTCCAACACCCGCTGTCCCACTTAGAAGAAAATTTGTGCATTTTAGCCGGAGTTATGTGCCAACGATACAGAATTTTGTAGCCCTGCTCCACCAACGAAGCTGAGATGGAACACTGCTTAAGTCGCAAATAACCCTCACGTCAGTACTGGGATGAACTCAAATCTGGACTATCAGCCTCCCAGTTTTTAAGGTGAGCTGGAGTCGTCACAGGGTCCCCATTGAGCAGCATATAAATCTTAGAAATGCCTTTACGCATAGTCCGCCTTATCACAAAAGCCCTCAAACAATGATTTCCCCTTGAGAAGATTACTCTTGACAAGTGGCTAGGCCATATAATGACGAAGTTGTAGATAAAAATAATAATCAGTTGAAGGAATATGATATTGCTCCATCAAGACTTCAAATGTGCGAATTTCCCCACCCTTTAGCAAATGTCCCAACCGATAACCCATCGCCTAGCCAACGCCTGAGATTGGCCTGGGAGAAACCCTTTTTGAAAGTAGATTGGTGTGCTATGAAAAAACAGCCGATCACCTATCAACTTTTGTTTCCACTTATCCCATAGCTTGATAGTATGATGGGCGGTGGGGACCATTGTTGGAATATCCTGTCTATCCGATTTTTGCAACCAAAGGAAGTTACCCAACTCAACGCCCCTTGTCAGGTCCTTTTCCAGTCTCACCCATCTCCTTTCATTCCCTGAAGTGTGCCAGTGAATTGCTGGGCGCAACTGAGCAGAAACATAATACCAAATTAAATGTGGGACACCCCCCCCCCCCCGTTGTTTCGGAAGGTAAAGCACCGTTCTACTAACCCTGGGTGGTCTATGACGCCAGATAAAACGCAGCAATTTTCGTTGCCACAGTTAGGGCTTCTATGGGTATCTCAACTGGCAAAGTTTGAAATAAGTAATTAAATCTAGATAAAATATTCATTTTCACTGTGGCTATTCTTTCTAACCATGAAAACCCCTGTCTTTCCCAAGCTTGCAAATCCTGGATGATCTGAGACCACAGACCCCCATAATTAAGATAAAATAAGCTATCCAGCTTAGGTCCAATTTTGACCCCTAAGTATTTCAAATGCGTATGCACCAACTTGAACGGAAATTTCTTCCGTAGATCCTCAAATTGGTCCAGAGGCACCGAGATATTTAATAGTTCTGATTTATCTGCATTAAGGCGGTAGCCTGAAACTGCACTAAAACTAGCCAGTTCGTCCATCAGATGTTCTAGAGTCAACCCTGGGTGGGATACTGTAAACAGGATATCATCCGCAAACATTGAGAGCTTATACTCTTGGTCCCCCATCCGAATTCCCTGAATATCCCCTTCGGCCCTGATCGCCGCCGCTAAAGGCTCTAGATAGAGGGCAAACAAGAGAGACAATAGGGGGCAACCTTGTCTCGTTCCCCGTTCAATTTGAAAGGTTTGGGAATACCCCCCGTTAACTTTAATACAGGCATTGGGCTTGCGGTACAAATGTGGAGAAATTACCTCCTAGCCCCATCTTGTCTAACACGGCTAGCAAAAAGTACCAATGCACCATATCGAATGCCTTTTCAGCGTCAACCGTTAGAAGCGCCATCGGGATGTGCTCCGTCTGTCCCCACCAAATTAAATCCATCACCCTTTGGACGTTATTTGCCGCTAGTCTACCAGGTACAAACCCTGTTTGGTCAGGATGGATTAAGTAGGTGCCCCCCCCCCCCCCCCCAAATCTATTTGCCAATACCTTGGCCAGCAATTTTAAATCTAAATTAATAAGTGATATGGGCCTATATGACCCACATTGTATAGGGTCCTTACCTGGTTTGGCCAGAATCGTGATCCCCGCCTTATTGGCCTGTTCTGAGATCATCCCTCCATGTAACAAGTGATTAAAAGCTCAGGTAAGGGGCCCAGTAATTACTGCACGCAGCTTCTTATAGAAACCTAATTTTAAACCCCTAATTGCCTGCTCTACCTCAAATTCTGTGATCTCCTTATTCACCATATCCTTCTGTGATTGCTCCAGAGTCGGCAGACCAATTCCGGACAAATATTCCCGAATACCACTCATGGAGATATCCCGCCTCTTAGAATATAGTTGTTGATAAAATTGGGTGAAGCAATCTCTGATAGCCGTGTTCTCTGTGACTATAAACCCCTTATCATTCTGAATTTTTAAAATTTGATTAAGACTCATTCTCGCTTTAAGGCGCCTGGCCAATAATGTACCCGCCTTATTACGCCCCTCAAAAAATTCTTGTTTAGCTTTATCTAACTGGTGCGCTATTTCCCCCATGTCAAGTTTCTCTAACTCTGCCCTCAAACCTTTCAATTGAGAGCACACTTCAGGATCAGGATGCCTTTTTTTCCGGACTTCCGGTTTGCCTAGCTGATGGAGAATATCAAACCTCTTTTGTGCCTGCTCTTTCTTAACAAAAGATGCTCGTGCTATCAGCTTCCCCCTCGCTACCGCCTTAAAGCAGTCCCAAACCACATTGGGGGAAACCTCTCTGGTATTATTTTCTTCCAAATAGCTTTACATCTCTTTCTGCAGCTGTAGTTTGTATGTACCATCCTCAAGCAAGCTTTCATTAAGCTTCCAGAAACGGTCTCCCCCCTGATTCCCCAAGCCCTGCAAAGAAACCCGAATCGACACATGGCCTGACCATGTAATCACATCAATACTGATCTCCGTCACAAAGTTAACCAGGGTTTTGTCAACTAAAAATATATCTATCCTAGAATATGATCCATGTGCCGCTGAGAAGAATGTATAATCCCTTTCGGAAGTGTGAGTGTGACGCCAAATATCCACCAAGTCCCATTCCTTCATAAAGGAACGTAAGCTTTTCCTGTGAATTTTTGAATATGTGGAGCTGCCGGTACTAGTATCTCAATAAGGATAGCATAGCAAATTAAAGTCCCCTCCAACAATCAACAATCCCTCTGCCCACTGCTTCATCACAGCCGCTAGTTTTTCTATGAAAGGGCCCTGCCCACTGTTGGGGGCATAAATATTTACTAGAGTAAACACTTGGTGACCTATTTTAATTTTAAGAAGCAAGTATCGACCCTCCTGATCCTTAACCACCGTCTGCACATCCACTACCAGGTTTTTGGAAAAGAGAATGCCAACCCCACTATATTTACCCTGAGCTGTAGCCGCAGCAAAATACTGAACTGGAAAGTTGTGATACATAAGCAATTTCTCATATTTTTTTCCTTAAATGTGTCTCTTGGCAGAATAGGATATCTACTTTAGCGTGAAGGGCATCCTGTAATAATCGTTTACGCTTATGATAAGTATACAAGCCCTTGACATTCCAGGACATCAATTTAATTGTACCAGCCATTTTAAGTAACACTCCCAGAACCTATAATAACTACCCCCCAGTATAACAAGATAAACAAACCAACCCTTACCCTCACACTCTCTCTCATCATACACATCGGAAAAATATATCCCCATCCTACCCCCACCTCCGCCCTCCCCCCCACCCGTCACCCCCCCAATCTACTGAAAGAGGAATGTGCACTCAGAGAAGGACCCCCCCCTGAGGTCCCGAACCCGATCCCTCATCGCCCTCTGTCCTCATGGTGATAGTTCAGTTCGCAGCGTGTAGTCCAGCTCCATTGAAATGTGGAATTAGAAGATCTCGCCAGGCAGAAGATGACCATATGTCCCCGAGCCTCCGCCAAGCTGAAAAGTTGCAGGTATGAAGCATAGAACACTGTCAAGTCAGCCATTAACTGCTGGGACCCTGAGTCTGGGTGGCACTCTCAGAGTTTCGGCGCAATCTCTTCCCTCCAGATTGGACTCGCTGCCAGCATTGGGAATTATCTCTCCGGTCTGGGGCAGCAAGCTGCAGAGGGTCCTCTCGGCCTGGCACCTCCATCCCAGCCTTCTCAAGGATCAACTTGGCTTCATCCACAGTCTGGACTCTGGATGTCGTTCCCTTGATGGTAAAAGATAGTCCAAAAGGGAATAGCCACTTATAGCGAATTTCGCCTTGTCGCAAAGCAGTCACAATTCCTTTGAACTCCCTCCTTTTTCTGATTGTATAAGCAGAGAGGCCCTCTATAGTATATCCCTGCCAAACAGTCTCTGCCCGTTTCCGTGCTTGCGCCAGCACCCTTTCCTTCAACTGATAGGAGTGGAAACAAACCATGATATCTCATGGCTGATTTCCCCCGGGCTTCGCCAGTGCTCTATGGGCTCTATCCAGTTGAATCTCCGGACTCCCTTCCGGTGGATCATTATTATATAGGAGTAAAGCACAGATATCCCTGATAACCACACTGCAGTCTGAATAAGCAGGCTCTTCTGGCACTCCCCTAAAACGTAAATTGCCTCTCTGGGAGCGGTTTTCCAAACCATCAATCCATGCCCTCAATTCAGCATTGGAGTCATGTAAGTGTTGTACCTCTTTTTGAAGGGATTCTTGCTGCATTTCTACCTCGTTGACCTGCTCCTCTGCAGCACTCACGCGATCTCCCAGCTCCTCGTGGTCTTGCCGGAGCTCCGTTATCATTGCTTTAATTTCTGCCTTCAGGATTCCCATTTCCATTTTTAAGTCTTTTTTTAAGTCCCCAAACCATGCTTGAAAGTCCCCTCGCAACAGTGGGAGTTCATCTGCCGCCTGTGCCCGATTCGGGGGTGCTGTGGTTTCCAGCCCGAGCTCGTCCACATTTCCCTCATCGCCATTTTCTCGGGCTTCCCCCTCCACCTGCATTGTCCCGGGGGCCGCACATTCGAGTTATCAAAAGAGAAGTGTTTCAGGTCATTAATTTTCTTCTGCACCGACATCTCGAGGGGTTCTGGCGCCCTGCTGCAGATTTTTCGCTCGGGTATCGGGGCTCGGTGCGCTACACGCTGCTATTATTAAGATCAGGATCGGGAGGGAGGTCTCTAGGCGGCCATTCAGCGGGATGACGTCACTTCCTCCAAGAATGCTTGGCTCTCTTAAGAGTGGATTCAATGATCACCGACTTGTGAAGAAGCTGATGCTTATCGAATCCGGCAGCCTTCTGGACAAGATGAACCCTGTCAGCCTTCTTGTTAACATGAGGCACTGTAAGGGGGTATTCCCATATCAGCAGCAGCAGCTTAAGGATCTTGTGTACCGGGTTCAAAACGATCTCCTTAGGAGGCTCCACAAACTGGAGGATATCAAGTATTTTGTGCCTGGCATCCTCCTCGGTCAGTAACAAAAGGGATGGCTTCTGCCATCACCCTCACAAAACCTGCAAAGGTGAAGTCCACAGGTGGAGACTTCCTTCACTCTTCAGGAGTAGGGTCTGAGGGGAGACCCTCAGAGCCTCGAAGGACTCAGAGTTATCATCCCCCCAAGGGTCATAGGAACCCTCATCCTCACTGTAAGCCACAGGGGATGGGGTCCTAGGTGCTCGGCCTTTGTCCTGAGGTGAAGGCAGCTGGACAGGGGGCTACAGGCCTCAGCATATCTGCTGGCCTAGGTGGAGCTTTCTCCTCCTCGGAACCGGCAACAACCACTATATCGGTAGGGGGAGGCATCAGTGCCTCTGATGCTGTCCCTGAAACAGATGCCAGATGGGTCTGAAGTGCACCAATGAGCACATTTAGCTTCTCCAGCAGCGGTTCCAGGATGGACTATACTAGTTACGGCTCTGGAGTATTGAGTCCAGCACCCATTCCACAGCCAGCTGGACTCGATACTCCAGATCCTCCTTGAACGTTGCCAATGCCAACACTGACTGGGAGGAAGGAGGAGTGGCCAGATCCTCTTTGCACCCGTGAGGCGGATCAGTGACGGGCATCAGGAAAGGTGGAGACTATTGCAGACCCCCCAGCACTGATGGACAACTGGTGCTCTTTGCTGTGTGTTCGCTTCAGGGGCATTATGGCATGAGCTGGTGCATCCCTGTGCCCAGCACTATGCATCGGCGGGGGCTGGTGCCAATGCTTCTTTGGCTTTCTTTGATGCTTGGCTCAGTCCTTCCCTGGTGCCGAGGGTGATGACGAGGAACTCAATGTCCTCATCCTGGAGGAGACTGACGGTGGTCAATCTCCAGTTCCCCTGTCCGCCAATGGCACCAATGGAACCAATGGTCCTTCAGATGTCGATGGCATGGTGTCTATTGGTGCGACTCCAAGGTCCATCGATGCCAATGGATGGTTTTCTTTGGCCCGATAGCTGCTCAATCTTATTGAGCCGAAGACAACATCCCTTCGGGGTCATTTGTGAGCATAAGTGGCAATCCTGGATGTCATGTGATGCCCCCAGGCAGAGGACACATATCTCATGGGGGTCCGTAATGGACTTGGTCCTCGGGCACCGAAGGCATCGCTGAAAACCAGATGTGGCCATGATAGGACAAAATAAAAGGGCCGCAAAATCAAAATCAATGGCGGCAGGCGTCAATTGCTGTCACCACAGGGGAATCGACTGAAAAAGGAAACTTAACAGAAGCATCAAAAACACTGATTAGGAACACTACGGGGAAGCACGGAGAGGGATCCAGCGTTGAATACCACGAAGAAAAAAACCAAGGAAGCGAGAAATTTGAGAAAAGAGAAGTTTTCCAAAAGGCCAAAAAGAAAGCCAGTGAGCTCACTCACACCACAATGCTTACAGCTCCATGGAAAAAGAGGTACTGGAGAGGGACCCCCGTGTGGACATGTAATATAGGACATGCTGGACATGCTCAGTGCTAAGTTTTCCATGTCCGGACTCCATCTGATGATGTCACCCATGTGTGAGGCCTATTATCCTGCTTGTCCTCTGAGAAATTCAGCAGTTCCTGTTGGTTCTCTTTGCTGGATAGTGTATTTCAAAACAAAGGCCCAACCATGAGCACCAAGGAGCTGTCAAAAGAACCCCAGGACAAAGTTATAGAAAGGCACTAATCTAGGAAAGGGTATAAAAGAATTCCATGTGCTTTTGAGCATGTTCAAGACAATTATTATGAAATGGAGGGTGTATGGCACCATCCACACCCTACCTAGATCAGGCCATCCCTCGAAACTGGAAGACTGAGTAAGGACAGTGATGAAGAAGGCAACCAAAAGGCCAAGGAGAAATTTTTATCTTTTAATTTCCTTTCCATGAATCCTGCTATACCAGTCTAGGTCAGTCCATACTAGTAGGTTATGTCCCCTTACCAGCAGATATAGGCAGAGCACATTGAATTCTTCTATGGCTATTTATAGGTGGTGCAGCATAAAGAAAGCCAGTATTCCCTTGACAAAGCAATGCAACAAAACAAATCATAGCAACCCCAATAATATTAAACTTCCAACATATTAATTGAGATATCCTCTTCCCTTAAAAAAAATACTTGCCCTTAACTTCAAAGAAGAAATTACAAAAGAAAAGCCAGGAATGAGATCCACTCCTAACTGAATACAAGCTTGTCCTTTTGTAACATATACAAGACAGAAATTCTACAAGCCTAAGTTTGCTATGAAAAAAGGCCCAACTTTCCGGGTAGATCCTGGACTGATGTAACATGATTCATGGAAAGGAAATTAACAGATAAAAATTTCTCCTTCCATCTAATCCTTTTACACCAGTCCAGGTCAGTCTACACAAGTGAGAATTACCAAAGTCAAACTAATTAGGGAGAGAGGAAGGAAATAAGGGCCACCCTGAGAACCCCAGCTCTATATGCTGCTTCCCCTTTTGCCAGAACATCTAATCTGTAATGCTTTGAAAAAGACTGTAAAGACGACCAAGCTGTTGCCTTTCAAATGCCAGCAGGGACAATTGCCACTGCCTCCACCAAAGATGACAACTGCACTCTAGTGGAATGAGCATGGACAAGCTCCGCAGCCCACCAGTCCTTCAGCAAATATGGTGAAGAGATGATATCCTTATTCCATCTAGCCAAAGTTGCCTCTCCTTTATGCAGCCCTTCAAACACAAAAAACCTGTCAAACTTAAAAAAAGGAATTTGTAGCCTCAAGATATGGAGAGGGCCATATTCAGACACAGTCTGGCTACCAAAGTTAGCCGGATAAACTTATCTGGCTATCTTTGGAGGTATATAATATTGAAACCGCACTACTGAATATAGCTTGCTATCTTAAAGTTAGCCAGCTAACTATAGCCTCCTAACTTTAAGAGAGCTCTTTGGCCTGACCAGAATTAGCTGGCTAAGTCCTCCGGCTAACTCTGATTATTTAAGTTAGCTGGTTAACTTAGCCAGCTAACTCAACTCTGCCCTCTGACTGCTTCTAACTTAGCCAGCTAAATTTTAGGCGTCTAACTTATTAGGTGGCTAGAATTTAGCAGGAAATGTTCCCAAATATTCATTTAGCTAACTTCTTAGTTAGCCGGCTAAATGCTTTTGAATATGAACCTCCTAATGACTGCCCAATTTATGTCAAGCAACCTTAAAGACCTATTGATGCCCTGACACTTGCTCCTTAGAAAATACTCTAATAACCAACAGATTAATATGAAAATCTGATGAGACCTTTCACAAAAAAGGTGCTGGCAAAAGGACAGTGAATCTGACAATATAACAAGGAAGGGATCCCTATAGGTCAAAGCCTGGATCTCTGAAATGTGATGAACCAAGCAGATGGATACCAGAAATACATCTTCAAGGAAAAGTCCTTGAGTGAAGCTTTTTTGAGGCTCAAAGGGAGGTAACACCAAGGCTTGCAGTACCAGAAATAAAATGTTTATGGAAAGGTCCTTGAGTGAAGCTCATTTGAGAGGCTGAAAGTGCGGCGACACCACGTCCTGCAGAACTAGATTGAGAATAACCTTTCTAGTAACCCACCCCACAAGACCACTTTTTTTTTTTTGCCTGCCAGTTTCATGGTCCTCCTTTGAGCTTCCAGCTCACTCAGAACTGGCCTCTGTTGGGTTACAGGGACATAAGCCTTCATTTGTCATTAGAGTACTAGGAAATTTTCCCCCTCTTTTATATACCCTCCTAACTCTGATAGCCCAGTCTTTGCAGCGACTATCCTCTTTTTGGAACCCTGCAATCATGAGCCCCAAGGCTGGCTGTTAGTTGTTACCTTTATGCAATAACTGGGATTCGCTCTAAGGCATTGCCAGTCCTGGCCAGGGAACTGAATCCAGGTCCTCTGCACAGCACCTGCCACTGAGCCACTAGGCTGGTCCCCCTCAGAGATAGATTGTGAAGAATGAGAAGATTTCAAGGTAATCTCTCTCTCCTTTAACTTGGCCATGGTAGCATCTAACTTGTCTCCAAAGACATTCTGTCATTTGCAAGGCAACTCAGAGAGATGTTGCTAGATTTCAGACATCTATTTCTTCCTGGCATCCCCTACTCCCATCTCCAGTTTCCATTATGACTTTCCAAGTTTTGATTCTGTATGACACTCTCTGGCTTCCTCCGCTGAGCTGATTTTTTCCCTTTTCTTCACCCTACCCCTTTAAACTATCATTCTTCACCCTACCCCTTTAAACTATCATTTACCTGCTTTGCTGCCGTTTCAATACATTTTTCCCACTGTCCCCGTTCAGCATACATGTCCAGCGCTGCCATGACATCCACTCCCACTAGCTGTGAAATAAAATTAAATCAGATTAGTTGATCTCACAGATTGGATTTTTTCCCCCTTAACCTCCTTGGAGGATTAAAAGTAAAGCAGAGTTGCTTACTTGTAACAGGTGTTCACCCTAGACAGCAGGATGTTAGTCCTCACATATGGGTGACATCATCAGATGAAGCCCTGTCATTGAACACTTTTGTCACTAGTTTCTAGAACTTTGACTGGCACACAGAGTGCCCAGCATGCCACTAACCCTGTAGCCACCAGGGGTCCCCCTTGTCTCGTTTGTAGCAAAAGTACGAGCGAAAAATAAAATAATAAAACATAAGCGACCTCAACTCCGTGGGGTGGTGGGCAGGTTTCGTGAGGACTAATATCCTGCTGTCCTGGGAGAAAGCAAATGTTGCTTACCTGATGTAACAGGTGTTCTCACAGGACAGCAGGATGTTAGTCCTCACAAATGGGTGACATCGAGGATGGAGCCCACCACGGAAAACTTCTGTCAAAGTTTAAACAGAACTTTGACTGGCCCCTACTGGGCATGCCCAGCAAGGCACTGACCCTGCAGCCAGCAGGGGTCTCCCTTCAGTCTGATTTTCAAAGCTACAGGCAGTGCCTAAAAAGTAAAAACTAAAACGAACCCAACACCGCGGGGTGGCGGGCGGGTTTCGTGAGGACTAACATCCTGCTGTCCTGTGAGAACACCTGTTACATCAGGTAAGCAACATTTGCTTTCTCACAGGACAAGCAGGATGGTTGTCCTCACAAATGGGTGAGTACCGAGCTGAGGATGTCCTGACTTGCACCAAATGCACCCAATGACGTGCAACAGGCACTACAACTGGGGTGGAATTTGGTAAAGGGCATCCGCACCCTACCGGGGAGGTGGAAGGGTGTTGGTACATCACGTTGGAAAAAGGTTACGCAAGACAGATTGGCCGAAGATGGAGTCCTGTCTTCCAGCTTTGTCCAAACAATAGTGGGCTGCAAAGGTATGGAGAGAACTCCAGGTTGCCGCCCTACAGATGTCAGGAAGCGGCACCGATCGAAGGTGTGCCACTGACGTCGCCATGGCCCTCACAGAGTGAGCTTTCACACGGTCTTGAAAGGGAATGCCAGCTTGTTGATAGCAAAAAGAAATGCAGTCCGCCAACCAGGAGGAAAGAGCCTGCTTACCCACAGGTTGTCCTAACTTGTTAGGATGGAAGGAGACAAACAATTGAGTGCTCTTCCTGTGAGCAACTGTACGGTCTAGATAAAATGCTAGAGCTCGTTTGCAGTCTAGGGTATGCAGAGTCTGTTCCCCGGAGTTGGAGTGGGGCCTGGGAAAAAAGATAGGTAGTATGATGGATTGATTAATATGAAACTCAGAAACTACCTTAGGTAAAAATTTAGGGTGAGTGCGGAGCACCGCCCGGTCCTGCAGGAGCTTAGTGTAAGGCGGATAGGTAACTAGGGCCTGCAATTCACTAACCCTGCGAGCTGAAGTGATAGCCAAAAGGAATAACACTTTCCATGTGAGATACTTTAACTCACAGGAGTGCAGAGGTTCGAAAGGAGGTTTCATTAGACGACCAAGAACCAGGTTAAGGTCCCAAGATGGGGCGGAGGACGTAAGGGTGGCTTCAGATGGAGCAAGCCTTTAAGAAAACGTGTTACTAGGGGTTGTACTGAAATAGGGACACCCTGTACACCTTTATGGAAGGCGGCTACTGCACTGACATGCATTCTGATAGAAGAGGTTTTAAGACCTGATTCAGAGAGATGCCATAAATAGTCCAAGAATTTGGAGATTGGACAGGAAAGGGGATCAAGGGACTGAGAAGTGCACCATGATGTGTACCTTTTCCATTTGTATGAGTAAGACTTTCTTGTGGAAGGCTTTTGTGAAGCTATCAGGACCCGAGAAACGGAATCTGAAAGGTTGAAAGGCTGAAGGACTAACCTTTCAACATCCATGCCGTCAGGGACAAGGCTTGGAGGTTGGGATGGAGGAGGCATCCGTCGTTTTGAGTGAGCAGATGCGGGTCCTTTCCCAGAGGAATGTGCCTGCGGATGGAGAGATCCTGGAGTATTGGAAACCATACTTGGCGTGGCCAGTAAGGTGCTATCAGGATCATGGTTCCCCCGTCCTGGCGTAGCTTCACGAGAGTCTTTGACACAAGAGGAAGTGGAGGGAATGCATAGAGCAGACCGGTTGTCCACTTGAGGGAGAATGCATCCCTCGGCCGAGAGTGCTGGCTCCGAATGAGAGAGCAGTAATCGTCCACTTTGTGGTTCTGAGGGGACGCAAAGAGGTCTAAGCGGGGAGAACCCCACTTGTGAAACAGAGAGGTCGCTACCAGAGGATCGAGTGACCACTCGTGCGGTTGGAAGACACGGCTCAGCTGGTCTGCCAATACATTGTCTACTCCCGGCAGGTAAGTGGCCCTGAGGTACATGGAGTAGGAGAGGGCTTCCGCCCAGATCTGCGCAGCTTCCTGACACAGAAGGAAGGAGCCGGTGCCTCCCTGCTTGTTTATGTACCACATGGCCACTTGGTTGTCCGTCTGGATTAAGATTATCTGATGAAAGAGATGATCTTTGAAAGTGCGGAGCGCATAGCGGATTGCTCGAAGTTCCAGGAAATTGATCTGGTGTTCGGCTTCCTCTTTGGACCATAACCCTTGGGTTTGAAAGTCGTCCACATGGGCTCCCCAACCGATGTGAGAAGCGTCGGTGGTTAGGATTACTTGCGGATCCGGTGGAAGAAAGGGTAAGCCCTGAAGGAGGTTGACTTGAGTCGTCCACCAGGTTAAGGATAGGCGCAGCGCTTGTGTGACTGTGACTATGGAGGACAGAGGCTGAAAAGCTTGAAACCATTGGTGTCGTAGAGTCCATTGTGTTACTCTCATGGCTAGTCGGGTCATGGGAGTGACTTGAACCGAGGGATGCCATGTGCCCTAGGAGAATGAGGAACTGGCGAGCCGTGGCAGTGTTCTGAGACTGGAGCTGGCGAGCCAGGGACATTAGGGTGTGGACCCTCTGAAGAGGAAGGTAAGCCTTTGCCTGTAAGGTGTCCAAGTCTGCCCCAATGAAGGATAAGGTTTGAGAGGGGACTAAGCAAGATTTCTCGTAATTGACGAGAAACCCTAAGGAAAGGAGTGTTTGAATTGTCAATTTTAGGGAGGATTGAGCTATCTGTTGGGTGGAGGCCCTGATTAGCCAATCGTCCAGGTATGGGTAGACGTGGACACCTTCCTTCCTTAGGAATGCTGCTACCACTACGAGACATTTGGTAAAGACTCGTGGGGCAGAAGCTAGACCGAAAGGGAGGACACGGTATTGATAATGGTCGTGGCCTACTAGAAACCGCAGATATTTGCGATGGGATTGTGTGATCGCAATGTGGGTATAAGCGTCCTTGAGGTCGAGAGAGCACAGCCAATCCCCTCTTTGTAGCAGAGGGAGCAGCGCGCCTAGGGTTACCATTTTGAACTTCTCTTTTTGAAGGTATTTGTTGAGGGCTCGAAGGTCCAAAATGGGACGTAGTCCCCCTGATTTCTTTGGTATTAGGAAGTATCTGGAATAGAATCCCTTGCCTCGTTGAGAGGGAGGAACGGGTTCTATAGCATTTGATTGCAGAAGAAGGGATACTTCCTGTTGTAATTGAGCCAAATGGGTGGATAGACTCCACGCTTGAAGAGGCGGGGAGTCTGCCGGAAGAGTTATGAAGTTGAGGTGGTAACCCTGTGCGATAATTGTTAGCACCCACTGATCTGAGGTGATCTGCAACCAAGGTTGTAGAAAATGGTACAGTCGACCTCCTACAGGGATGTCCGGAAGAGGGGTTTGGCATGTGTTCCCTACAGGGGAGTCAAAGGCCAGCCGCAGGCCCAGGAGGAGGGGCTACAGTAGGCCTTTGTTTCCTAGGCTGACGCGGCTGAGGCCTAGTAGAGGATCGAGCTGGACGAGGCCTGGCCGATGGAGGGTAATAACGGCGTGGTCGAAAGAATGACTTCTTAGAGTCTTTCTTTTGCGGTTGCTTGGAGGTCAGCTCAGGTGGGACAGATGAGAGTTGTTTCAACGTCTCATGGTGGTCTTTCAACTCCGCCACAATCTGCTGAATTTGCTCTCCAAACAAATTATCGCCTAAGCAGGGTAAATCAGCAAGACGATCCTGAACCTCTGGGCGAAGGTTGGATGATTTTAACCAAGCCCAACGTCTGGCTGAGATGGCTGTGGCTGAAACTTTTGTGGAAGCATCGAATATGTCGTAGGCAGTCCTAATCTCGTGCTTCCCTGCCTCAAATCCCTTGTGAAGAAGGGCTTGAAGCTGCGGTTGGTATTGGTCTGGTAATGTGTCAGCATAGTCTTGCATCTGCTTAAGGATGGCTCTGTTGTACTGAGTCATATAAAGTTGATATGAAGCGATGTGTGAAATCAACATAGCTCCATGATAGACTTTCCGTCCAACACTATCTAGGAACTTGTTGTCCCTGGTAGGTGGGGTAGAAGAGTGTGGCTTAAGACGCTTGGCCTTCTTCTGCGCGGACTCAACCACAACAGAGCGATGATCCAGTTGAGGTTTTTGGAAACCTGGTGCTGACTGGACAAGGTAGGTGGAGTCAGCTTTTTTGTTAACTGGGGACACTGATGAAGGAGATTCCCAGTTTTTCTTGAGCAGATCCAAAAACACCTGGTGTATAGGGATGGAAGCGATGATTTTTGGAGCATCCAGAAATTGAAGGAGTTCCATCATCTGGTGTCTGTCATCAGTTTCAGATTGTAGTTGAAAAGGTACAACTTCTGACATCTCTTTCACGAAATTAATGAAAGATAGATCCTCAGGAGGAGATCTTTTTCTACTCTCTGTAGGAGATGGAGGCGAAGGCAAATCCGTGTCAGAAGATGTATCATCATCATCACCCCAGGTATCGTAGGGATCAAGTGGGGTTTGTAACCCTGATGGACCTGGCTGAGGCTCTAAAGGCATCGATGGAAACCGAGGTGGAATCGGTGCCGTAGGTGGAACCAGAAATGGCATCGATGGCTTCGGTGCTGTCGATGGAATCGGTGCCTGGCGTGGAATGGATGGAACCGAAGGATATATCGGTGGAGATATACCAGAAGGCACCGATGGAACCACCCCGGAAGGGGGAATCCGGAACGGTGTTTCTCCTGCCGATGAAAAACCAGTCGGAGACGGTGGTGTTGTCGATGGCACTGGAATCACCGATGGAAGGGCCGTCATTAGCGCCTCCATGCGGCTTAGTAGCGGTGCTAGCGCTTGTATCAACGGCTCGGTGGTCGGTTCCCTCCTCGGTGGCGAAGCCGGTGCCGGTGTCGGTGCCGGGGGCGGCACTGGAATCGGTGCCGGAGACGGTGCCGATGGAGGTTGCAATTTCTTCATCGCTTTCTCGATGGCTTCCTGGACCAGCCGGTCCAGTTCTGCCCGGAGACCAGGGGTAACCATACCCGGCTCGACGGGAGAGGGAGGCTGAGGCAGGGCCGGAGGGACCACCGTAACCGGTGGGATCACGGCCCCCGCACCCCGGGAGGGTGAGGGTTTCCTCGATGCCTGCGAACGAGACGTGGAGGGTGTCCGGTCTGTTCGCGGCTTCTTTGTCGGTGGCTCGGCTTGAGCAGAGGTCGATGGCTGTGGATCCTCGACAGGCCGAGATTTGTGCCGTCGATAGCGGTGCTTTTCCTTCCGATCCCCTCGCCCATCCGGGGAAGGGACGGGAGTCGACGGCCGAGAAGCGATCGATGGCGGACGGTCACCGGAGGGTTGACGATGATGGTACAACTTCGACGGTGCCGGTTCCGATGAGGTCGATGCTATCGATGGCGTTGGGGTGGGTGCATGGAAGAGGAGCCCCATCTTCTCCATCCTGGCCTTGCGACCCTTGGGTGTCATTAAGGCACATTTGGTGCAAGTCAGGACATCATGCTCACTACCCAAACACATCACACAAACCCTGTGGGGGTCTGTGATGGACATAGTCCGGGTACAATCCGGACAACGGCGGAACCCCGTTGCCATGGCCTGAAGCCAAAATTTAGGCTGGGGATCGGTAAGTGCCAACAGGCCTCAAGGGCCAAATTCGACGGTAGTCGATGGAAAAAGGCAAAAAACTTACCGGGTTCCGTAAGATGACTAAAAATTTGTCGAAGGGAGACCCCTGAGGGGCAAATTTTCTTAGGAAATTAATTTCCAAATTCCTGTCAGGAACGTGGTTAGAGAGCTCCTTTCACCGCGTGGCAACTGCTGCGCGGAAAAAAGAAGACTGAAGGGAGACCCCTGCTGGCTGCAGGGTCAGTGCCTTGCTGGGCATGCCCAGTAGGGGCCAGTCAAAGTTCTGTTTAAACTTTGACAGAAGTTTTCCGTGGTGGGCTCCATCCTCGATGTCACCCATTTGTGAGGACAACCATCCTGCTTGTCCTGTGAGAACACCTGTTACAGGTAAGCAATTCTGCTTTCTCCCAGGACAAGCAGGATGGTAGTCCTCACATATGGGTGAATAGCAAGCTACAGGCTGCGTCATACGATATAGGCCAATCAGCACACAACATGTGCAACAGGCACAGCAACTGGGGTGCTGTTGCAAGGATGAGGCAGCCTGACATTCACAGCGGATCGAGGTAGGATGAATTGGGTTCCTACACTGGGAACAAATTTCTTAGGACAGACTGGCCGAAGACAGAGTCTTGTTGTCCAGCCTTGTCTAGACAGTAGTAAGCTGCGAAGGTGTGGAGAGAACTCCATGTCGCAGCCTTGCAGATGTCAGCAATCAGTACTGAACGGTAGTGTGCTACTGATGTTGCCATGGCCCTGACCGAGTGTACCTTCACTCGTCCCTCAAATGGAAGGCCAGCTTGCTGGTAGCAGACTGCATTGCAGTCTGCCAACCAGTTGGAAAGTGTCTGTTTGCCCACTGCCACTCCAAGTTTGTTTTTATCAAAAGATACAAAGAGTTGGGTGGATGTCCTATGGACTGCGGTGCAGTCTAAATAAAATGCGAGAGCACGCTTACAGTCCAAGGTGTGCAGAGCTCACTCACCTGGGTGAGTGTGAGGTCTGGGAAAGAAAGTGGGCAAGACTATGGACTGATTTAAATGGAAATCAGTTACCACCTGTTATGGTTTTGAGGTGTTTGAGTGGATTCTTGGGTACTGCGGTGATGGCCACTCCCATGGGAAGGAGCCCCTTGAGGAACCGCAGTGCTAGGCTAGACTCTACACACGCAGACACAGAGAATTTGTATTTATTATACAGCTTGATTGTACTGTCCGGGGAGCGGACAGCAATGAGGTAACCCACTAGAAGTAGTCCAGGGGTCCTCAGCAGAGGAGACCAGTCCCACACTCGAGCAGATGACAGGCAATGCAGGGTAGCTGAGGAAGGTCACGGATGAAGACTCCAAGCGCTGAAGCTGAAGATGAGACAGACTGACAGGGATAGTACTCACTGAAGTAGATAGCTGTATTGATGAAGATCCTGGCAGGCAGAGTAGGGAGAGCAAGTCCTCGAGGAGCGAGTACCCGATATCCCAGATAGGTACCTGAAAGACAGCATAAGGGCCCCCGAGAAGCGGGTACCCAGGCTAGCAACGAATAACCCCGAAGGGTAGAGAGAGCGCTTCCTGCGGCAGCTAGGAAGTGGCAGAGCAGCTTAGACCGGAGGCAGTCCAATCCTAGCTAACTCGGTTTGTTAGCAAATGAAGGGCAGGCTAAATACCAGGATGGGATGACGTCACTCGGAGGGGACGCCCCCGAGGTTCCCGCCATGACGTGGATAAAGATGTGGGTGGCGTGCGCACCCTAGGAGGCCCTCAGGAAAATCATGGTGAACACTGTCGCCGTTGCTTTGACGCCGGAGAGAGCGGCATGAAGATGCGGCAGCAGCCATCTTCCCAAAGCTTGAGGAGAGAGAAGGAAGAAAGGTGAGGCACAGAGATGGAAACCGTCTGAGACCGACGGACGCAACACCACCTTAGGGAGGAAATTAGGGCGAGTGTGAAGAACCACCCAGTCATGGAGGAACCTTGTGTAGGGTGAGTAGGTCACAAGGGCCTGTAACTCACTTACCCTGCAAGCAGACGTGATGTCTACTAGGAAAAGAACTTTCCATGTAAGGTATCTGAGTTCGCAGGAGTGCAAGGGCTCAAAAGGAGTGAGCATGAGCAGTGCAAGAACCACATTGAGGTCCCATGCCACGACCGGTGGCCGTAAAGGAGGCTTAAGCTGTAATAAGCCTCTCATGAAGCAACTCACTAGGGGTTGAGCCTTTATTGGGGCATCCTCTATTCCTTGATGGTAAGCAGAGATGGCACTAAGGTGCACTCAGATAGATGATGGCTGGAGACCAGAGGTGCCAGAGATAATCTAACAGACTTGATGTGGGCAAGAAAAGGGATCCAAGCCCTTCTGTGTACACTACAAGGTAAATCTCTTCCATTTAGAGCGGTAGGATTTTCACGTGGAAGGCTTCCGTGAAGCTACTAGGACTTGAGATATGTCACTTGAAAGGTTGAGTGGTTGTAGTATCAGCCTTTCAACATCCAGGCCGTTAGAGAGAGGGCCTGGAGGTTCGGGTGGCATAATTTGCTGTGATTCTGTGTTATGAGGCGAATGGGGTTCTGGACAGAAAGGTCGAGAAGTATGGGAAACCAAATTTGGAGCGGCCAATATGGGGCTATGAGAATCATTAAGCCCCGGTCCTGTTGCAGTTTCACGAGAGTCGTTTATTAGCGGAATCGGAGGATATGCATAAAGCAGGCCTTTGTTCCAGGGACGGGCGAAGGCATCCCTGGCTGGTACTTGCCGGTCCCTGTGCAGAGAGCAGAAGCATTGCAGTTTGTGGTTCTGACTGGACGCAAAGAGGTTGATGGTCGCATGACCCCACCAGTGGAAGATTCTTCTCGCAACTGAGGGATACAGAGACCATTCGTGGGGTTGGAAACATCGGCTGAGGCAGTCTGCCAATGCATTCTGAATGCCTGCTAGATAAGTGGCTCGCAGTAGTACGGAGTGTGACAGGGCCCAGGCCCAAATCTGAGCCACCTCTTGGCAGAGCAGGTAAGAGACCGTGCCCCTTGGTTGTCTGTTTGGATCAGGACAACTTTGTTGGAGAGGCAGTCCTGGAATGCATGAAGGGCGTACTGCATCGCCCGAAGCTCCAGAAAGTTGATTTGATGGGTTGCTTCAGCTGTTGTCCAAGTTCCTTGAGATTGAAGGCCTTGGACATGGGCTCCCCAGGCGTCTGTGGTTAGGGTCACCTGAGGAGCCGGTTGCTGGAAAGGAAGACCTACTTGCAAGTTGGCTTTGTGTGTCCACCAAGTAAGGGACAGACGAAGCTGGCCGGTGATGTGTACCAGGGATAAGTAGTTTGTTGCCACAGATTTTAGAGTCTATTGCGTCACTCTCATGGCTAGGCGCGCCATTGGGGGCAACGTGGACTGTGATGCCATATGGCCGAGCAACTTGAGTAGGTGGCCAGCCGAGGTGGTTTTTCGATGGCAGATAGAGCTAGCCAGGTTAAACAGCGTAATCGCGCGGTCGTTTGGTAAGAATGCCTTGGCTAGTGCCGTGTCCAGTTCTGCTCCTATGAAGGAGAGATGGTGAGACGGTGTCAAATGGGATTTGGAGTAATTGATTAGAAATCCCAATGAGTTTAGAAGCTCTATGGTGAGGCCGAGGGAGTCGAGGGCTCCTTTTTTGGACTGGCTTTTTATGAGCCAGTCGTCCAGGTATGGAAAACGTATACGCCTCTTCTGTGTAGCTGTGCAGCCACGACTGCCAGGCACTTTGTAAACACTCAGGGCGCTGAGATGAGGTCGAATGGCAGGACCTTGTATTGGTAGTGCCTGTGACCCACCACGAATCGCAGATACTTGCGATGAGGAGGAAAGATCGTAATGAGGGCGTATGCGTCTTGAAGGTCCAGAGAGCAGAGCCAATCCCCCTGTTGTAGCAGCAGAAGCATGGTGCCCAGGGAAACCATTCTGAACCGTTCCTTGTGAAGAAATTTGTTCAAGGCACAGAGATCCAGAACAGTTTGGAGGCCGCCGGTCTTTTTTGGAATTAGGAAATACCTGGAGTAGAACCCTCTGCCCTGCTGATTCGGTGGAACTGGTTCCATGGCTCTGGCCGACAGAAGGGTCGAGCGCTCTGACTGGACTGGGTGGGAAGTCCGTGGGTATTTTTGAAAAATTTAGATGGTAACCGTGGGTTATAATGGACAACACCCACTGGTCCGTGGTAATTGGGTGCCAATTTGCTACAAAATGGCAAAGGCGGCCCCCTACTGGATGGAAGATGGCTGCTGCTCTCTGGAAAGAAGTCAAAATCCAGCCGCAGGGCCATCTTGTCGGGCTGGCTGTGGCCTAGTTGTTCTCATTTGGCGTGCCTGTCCCCTCTGAGGTGCCCGAGCTGGATGTGCATGGGATGGAGGAGGGAAATATCTGTGTGGCCTGTAGAATTGTTTCCTGGTGTCCCTATGTGTGCTACTGCGGGCTACAGAGGGAAAATCAGTGGAGACAGTTGATAACTGACGCAGGGTCTCATGATGGTCTTTTAACTGGGCCATTGCATCCTGGATCTTATCCCCGAACAGGTTGTCTCCTGTACAGGGTAGATCTGCAAGTTTGTCTTGCACTTCTGGGTGTAGGTCTGAGGCCTTGAGCCAGGCCCAGCGCCTAGCACTGATACCCGCTGCTGAGACTCTGGATGCTGTTTCAAAAGAATCGTAGGCAGCTCTGATTTCTTGTTTGCCTGCTTCCAGTCCTTTTTGTAGGATGGAGGACAAGGCTTTTTGTTGTTGCTGTGGTAATGTCTCCGCAATCTCCTGGACTTGTTTCCAGAGATTTATATTATATTGGGTCATGTATAGTTGATATGCTGCTATTCGTGCTATCAACATGGACCCTTGGAAAACTCTTCGTCCCAATGCATCTAATGCCTTTTGTTCCTTACCAGGAGGAGCAGAGGAATGTGGACATGATCATTTAGACTTTTTCTGAGCTGATTCCACAACTACAGAATGGTGTGGCAGCTGACTTTTCTGAAAACCTGGGGCTTGTTGGACCAGGTACGTAGCATCTGTCTTCTTGTTGACTGGAGGTACAGTACCTGCATGGTCCCACAGGCGGTGCAAGAGGTCAAGAAGGACTTGTGCACCGGTATTGCCATTATCTCCCTTGGAGCATCTACAATTTGTAAGACCTCCATCTTGTGACAAGAATCTTCTTCCTGCACCAGTTGAAAAGGGATATTCTCAGACATCTCTCTGACAAAATTGGCAAAGGAGAGGTCTTCCAGAGGTGATCGTCTCTTCTCTTCCGGGGGTGAAGGCTCTGAGAGCAACTCCTCAGAAGCTTGTGAAGAATCATCCGTAGATGCGTCTCCCCATGGATCATAGGGGCTTTCCCCGTCCCCTGGAGGACTTCCTGTTGGAGGAAGTATGCCAAAGCCAAAAGGGCAGGAAGGCATCGATGGATATAGCATCAGCACCGAGGAAATAGGTACCGGCATCGAGGGCACTGAGGCAAATGGGGTGCGTTTGGGCACAGATAGCCCCGATGGACCTGGAATGGGTTCCGTCATCTGTGGTTCCTGTAGAGGGATCTAGCCGGGAATCGATTCTTCCTCCTCCGAGGAACCCGGTATTGGTATCGGGACCTGCAGAGGTCTCGATGGATGACTCAGTGCCAGCGAGTCCGGTGGCATGGGTTGAGTCGGCAAGGCACCGATGAGCATATTGAGGCGCTCGAGGAGCAGTGCAAACATCGAGGGAGCTGGATCTAGTGCCGGTATGGGGGGCTGGCGCCGGCGGTGATTGGAAGCCTCGTAGGGCATTCAGCACTGCCTCTTGGACTATGTGGTCCAATTCCTCCTGAGAGGCCGGCATGGGTGGCACAGCAATTTGGGTAGGAGGCAGGCTAGGCATCACCGGAGCTTCCACGGGGGCTCGTGGAGGCTTGGTGCCCGGCACTGGTATCAGTGGGGAGGAGGATGGAGGCTCCTCTTCACAGGCAGCTTGATGGAAGTCGATGCCGTCGCGGTATCGGTGCCAGCACAGGTCTGGGATGCCCGTTATTTGTGCACAACTAGGGCATCGATGGATGTCATGTGAGGGGCCCAAGCACAAAACGGAAATGGTATGCGGGTCCATAATGGACATGGTCCTCGGATACTCGGGACATTTTCTGAATCCGGTCACCATCGTAAAAAAGGCGGGCGCGCGGTCGATGACCATCGAGCACCAATAGAAAATGCCACCGGGAATCGACCACAAACAACGGGGAACACTTACCAAGCGTTGGAGGGAACGATATTCGATGGGGGATCCCGGTGAGGGATTTTTCTAAGAAGTTAAACTTCAAAGTTCCGTGAGGAAAGTTGTGAGAAATTTCTCACAGAGCTCCTAAACCGCGAGGCAACTGCTGCGTGGAAAAAAAAAGAGACTGAAGGGGGACCCCTGGTGGCTACAGGGTTAGTGGCATGCTGGGCATGCTCAGCATGCCAGTCAAAGTTCTAGAAACTTTGACAAAAGTATTCCGTGACAGGGCTCCATCTGATGATGTCACACATATGCGAGGACTACAATCCTGCTTGTCCTGGGAGAAATAAGATCTACTCCTCATGTTCCCCACCAAAGCTACTCTTGCCAATTGGATTCTGTAGGACCTCCACAAGGCAAATTTTTCCAAATGTACTGTGATGCTTCAAATTCAGGTCAACATCTCATCCACAAGACATGTCACACATTTCCATTGTTACATAAAAGAATATGAAATCTGCAGAGAATCACATGTTCCCACTGGGGTTGTGATGCTTGAACCTCAAAATAACCTCTCATGTACAAATCTGAAAATTATTTTCATTATGTTACCCTATAAGCAGAGCCTCCAGTTTCCTGTGGCAGATTTTTCAAGATTCTGCAGGAAAAGTTAGCAAATTCTATGGCAATAATTTTGCATGAAGTTTCATATCTCTCACTATGCAAAAAAAGTTACTTTTTTTTAGATCAAAAACCTTTAAATGTTTAAAAAAATAAAACTATATATAAAATTTATCATGTTCAAAAATCAATTATTTATCAAGTGGAGACATACATGTTACAGATTTTTAACTGTGAAATGTCAATTTCATTTTGAACTAAAATACAGTACAAACATCCTTTTTTTACTTTGAGAAAGTCCTTGTGAGCTTTGAGAATATGAGTTTAAATATATGCTGAATCTACCCTTAGCAGTTTGTCATGTTGTTAATTTCACAGAACAATGTTTGTGCATATGATGGATACTGGATACACATAACAGACACAAAAAAGGGTTTGATTGGCATAAAACTGAAACTTGAGATCAGCCAATAAAGGACTGCTATCAATTCCCACAATTAAATCAGCACTCCTCAGCCAAGTAAGAGAGAGAGCGCTGTCAATTGCGGGATCAAAACTGTGGAATATGCTACCAACTCAATTAAGGCTGCAACAGGACAGAGACAAGTTTAAAGCTGAACTTAAGACATGGCTGTTTAACGTTGCTTACACTGAAAATGAGAAATAGGCATGCACACAACTGTTTAATGCTGCTTACATGGAACATGAGAAAAGCAAAATTGCTTACCTTGTAATAGGTGTTATCCCAGGACAGCAGGATGTAGTCCTCACATATGGATGACATCATTGATGGAGTCCTGGTACGGAAAACTTTCTGTCAAAGTTTCTAGAAACTTTTGACTGGCCCTGTGAGGCCACTGAGCATGCCCAGCATGCCATGATATTCTCTGCCACAGGGGTCTCTCTTCAGTCTCGTATGTAGCAATAAGCTTTAGCAAAAATAAAATAATAAAACGTACTGGACCCAACTCCGCGGGGTGGCGGGTGGGTTTCGTGAGGACTACATCCTGCTGTCCTGGGATAACACCTATTACAAGGTAAACAATTTTGCTTTATCCCAGGACAAGCAGGATGCTAGTCCTCACATATGGGTGATTAGCAAGCTAGAGGCTGAGTCATTTGTAGTGAAGCAACAGAATGTATTGTTGTTGAAAATGAGGCAGCCGAAGATCACAGCAGATTGGATGTAGAAGGAGTTGGGATTAAACTGGAAACAAGTTCTTTAAGACAGATTGTCCATAGGATGAATCTTGTCGTCCTTGCTTGTCCAAACAGTAATGAGCTGCAAAGGTATGAAGTGAACTCCATGTTGCTGCTTTACATATGTCAAGAATTGGCACTGAACGATAGTGTGCAACTGAGGTTGACATTGGTCTAACTGAATGCGCCTTTACTCGCCCTTGGAGAGGAAGGCCTGCTTTTTCATAGCAAAACTGTATGCAATCTGCTAACCAGTTGGATAGAGTATGTTTACCCACTGCTTTACCTGGTTTGTTTGGATCATAAGATACAAAGAGTTGAGTGGATTTCCTGTGGACTGCAGTACGGTCTAAGTAAAAAGCTAGCACACGCTTACAGTCCAAGGTATGTAAGCTCCTAGGTGTGAATGTAAGCTCCTTGGTGTGAATGAGGCCTTGGAAAGAATGGGGTAAACCTATGGACTGGTTCAAGTGGAATTCCTTAACTACCTTAGGGAGGAATTTTGGATGTGTTCGGAAAACCACTCTGTCATGTAAGAATTTTGTATAGGGTGAGTACGTGACAAGTGCTTGCAACTCACTAACCCTTCTAGCTGATGTAATGGCTATAAGGAAGATAGTCTTCCATGTGAGAAATTTAACAACACAGGAATTCATGGGTTCGAAAGGAGAATGCATGAGTCTTGTTAAGACCAGATTCAGGTCCCATTCTGTGACTGGTGGCCGAATTGGTGGTTTAAGTTGGGTTAAACCTCTCATAAACCTGCTGACAAGAGGTTGTATGGATATTGGTGCATCTCCCATCCTGTTATGGTAAGCTGAGATTGCACTTAAATGGACTCTTACAGATGAAGTCTGGAGACCAGAGTCTGAAAGATGGCATAAGTAGTCTAGTAGAGAGGTTGTGGGGCAGGTGAAAGGATCTATATTCTTTTGGCTGCACCACAAAGTAAACCTTTTCCATTTCGAAGAATAGTTCTTTCGTGTTGAAGATTTACGTGAAGCTATAAGCACTTGAGATATATTGGTTGAAAGATTGAGTGGTTGTAAAATCAAGCTTTCAACATCCATGCTGTCAGGGATAGGGACTGAAGGTTGGGATGGCGCAACCGACCCTGATCCTGAGTTATGAGATTGGGAGCTACACCCAGGAGAATGGGATCCCTGATCGAGAGGTAGAAGTGTGGGAAACCATACTTGTCGAGGCCAATACGGGGCTATGAGTATCATGCACCCCCTTGTCCTGTTGTAGCTTCACTAGAGTTTTGGTTATGAGCGGTATTGGGGGATACGCGTATAGAAGGCCTGAATTCCAAGGGCGAGCAAAGGCGTCCTTGGCTGGCTGGTTTTTCTGTTTGTGTAGAGAACAGAATCTGTCCACTTTGTGATTTAGGTGTGATGCAAAGAGGTCTATTGTTGGTTGTCCCCAACTTTGAAATATCCTGGTAACTATTAAGGGATCCAGGGACCACTCGTGTGGTTGGAACAGATGACTGAATTGATCCGCCACTTCATTCTGAATGCCTGCCAGATAAGTGGCCCGGAGAAACATTGCGTGTGTTAGGGTCTATTCCCAAATCTGTGCAGCTTCTTGACAAAGGAGATTCGAGCCCGTACCTCCCTGTTTGTTGATGTACCACATGGCTACTGTGTTGTCCGTTTGGATCAGAACAGTCTTGTGTGAAAGGCAGTCCTTGAACGCATGCAGCGCATAACATATAGCTCGAAGTTCCTGGAAATTGATTTGAAATGTTGCTTCGAGTTTTGTCCAAGTACCCTGGGTTTGGAGATTGTTTATGTGAGCTCCCCAACCCAAAGTGGATGCATCTGTAGTTAACGTTATTTGTGGTACTGGTTGTTGGAAGGGTAGGCCCTTGCGCAAATTGTCCATGTTCGCCCACCAAAGTAGAGAGGAACGTAGCTGGTGAGTTATTTGAATTGGAGAATACAGTGGTTGAATGGCTTGGATCCATTGTGATCTTAATGTCCATTGAGTTACCCTCATGGCTAACCGCGACATAGGAGTAACATGCACTGTGGAGGCCATGTGGCCTAGTAAGGTTAGAAACTGATGAGCTGTTGCTTGTTTCTTTGAATGTAGCGAGTTTGCCAATAGGGAAAGTGTCTTTGCCCGATCCTCGGGTAGAAAGGCTTTTGAGAGGATGGTGTTTAATTCTGCTCCGATGAATTGAAGCAGGTGAGATGGAATGAGAAGATCCTATGGATTTATGTGATTTAGGTTTGCCTTGTGGTGTAAACAAAAGACTCTAGATCCTTTTTCCTTCCCCAAATAAAAACTAAATTTGTCTCTCTCCATTTTGTCAAGCACGACACAGTGACTGCGCCAAAGCACTGTCCTGTGTTATAGGCCAGCACATAATTGGTTATTGGCACCAAAAGTACAGCACAGTAGCTTTATTTGAGCCGAGGGCAAGGGGCAGTAGAACCTGAAGTCTAGATTGTTTGCAGGGACGATTTTGTTGATGTTGATGGAGAAGGAAGAAGCTGAAGGTGAAAAAGATGTTCCATCTTCTCTTGTCGAAGTTTTCTTCCTTTGGGAGTCATCTCTGCACATTGAGGGCAATTTGAGACATCAT
Organism: Rhinatrema bivittatum; assembly: GCF_901001135.1. Taxonomy (NCBI): domain Eukaryota; kingdom Metazoa; phylum Chordata; class Amphibia; order Gymnophiona; family Rhinatrematidae; genus Rhinatrema; species Rhinatrema bivittatum. The sequence continues at coordinate 536,899,440 of NC_042617.1, forward strand.
GTTTCTCCTAAACAGAGAACACACTCGAGGTGTGGATCTATTATGGACATTGTCCGATTACAAACCGGACATTTTTTAAATCCGGAAGCCATTTTTTGTCGACAGCCGTCGATGAAAAGAGGGAAAGAAAATGTGAAAAAAAGTTTTTACTCAAGAATAAAAACGAGAGTGCGATTACACACCAGCCGGTGGAAATCTAAGAGAGATCCCCCTATGGGAGAAAATTTCTTGAGAAATAAAATACTTTTTAGTTAGGTAATACTAAGGAAAAACTCACAAGGCTCCTTGTCCTGCGATGCTCACAGCAGCGCGGAAAAACGAAGATTGAAGAGAGATCCCTGTGGCAGAGAATATCATGGCATGCTGGGCATACTCAGTGGCCTCACAGGGCCAGTCAAAATTTTCTAGAAACTTTGACAGAAAGTTTTCCGTACCAGGGCTCCATCAATGATGTCACCCATATGTGAGGACTAGCATCCTGCTTGTCCTGGGATAATAGACATGCACACAACTTTAATATCTACAGCAGTTTCTTCTTCTTTATTTTTATTTTTTTAAAAATACTAGAAATGTTAAGTCACGCTTTTAGTATTTATTGATTTGATATCTGTTTTATTTTTTACTATTAATTTTTTAACAGCTAATGCGTGTTTTGTAAGTTTCATTCTTTTAATTATTTTAGCTGTTAATTCTTTTATGTCTGATTGTAATTTCATTGCTTTTATGTATTTATTGAAATGTTAACTGCTGTGAAGGCTATGCTGAGACAGCGGTATATAAATTTTATTTATTTTATTTATTTTATTAAGGCTTTTATATACCGACTTTCTTGATACAAATCAAATCAATTCGGTTTACAATGAACTAAGCAGAGTATACAATTAACCAATCAACAAGAGATACGGAGCATACAGTTACATTATAACAAGGAAGCCTTAACTTGGAGTAGGAAAATAAAGAAGGGGTGAACGGAGCAATAAATATATAAATAAAATGAAATAAAATATAATAAATACTATATACAGAAGAGGGGGCAAGGGGCCAACCTCTCTTTAATGGATATTATGCATGAAAAATTTGGAGAGTTTTGTTTACAGAGATGTGTGGTGTACAATTCTAGATATGATAAATAAACCTTGTGAGCAGTAGTGTCAATCATCCAGGTTTCTATGAAGTGAAATTAATGCCATCTCTGCCAGCTGTGGGACACCAGCAGCTACAGACTTTCAAATCCCACCTAGGTCTTTGGCCATATATGTATGTGCAAGAACCTTTGTAAAAAGATGAAATTCTTCTAAAGAGACATCACACCATCCAGGAATTATATCAAAATCATCTTTGGTTTGATTTAAAAGAACTTTGAGGGATCAAACTTCTGACTGCTTTCTCTGTCCATTCCAACCTCACTCCTCCCCTCTTGTTCCCTTCAGGATGGAAGGGCCGGATTAGGGAGTAGAGTGCCTTTTCTCTTTCCGCTGCCTGTTCCAGCATCAGCCTAAACCCTTCTCTCCAGTTCCCTGCAGGCTGCCTGTCAGGGGAGGGGATGAAACAACAAAGAGTACTTGAGACTAAAGATTACACAATGTAGCTTTCTTCAGATAACTTAATTAGGAAGTGGGGGAGCTTCAGATTTATTGATTGTGTAGCAGGTTGAAAATTATGTAGCAACATGTTAATAATGCAGTTTTCTCCTGTGGCCGCAGAATCATGGGAGCCTGAGGGCACTGCTATACCATATTGAAATTTCCTACCAGTGCCATATAGAGTAGGTGCTTCTATTAGTTAAATGAACTAAAGGGAGGATTAAGGTTCATTTTAAGGATCATCATCTATATTCGGTACAATGTATATAATCAACATAATATTTGAATGATGTCACCAAACCCAGGAAAGAGTTATCAAAAAGTAGCAAGCCAGAGACAGAGGTTCTGCCATAAGGTTTGGAAAGTTATTGAAGGGAAGGTGAATACTGATAGGATAAGAGGATCACTTAAAAGAAATGGTGGTCATCTACATGGACACTGTACATTTTACTTTGGGTTCTAAGAAAAGTTGAACACTGTCACAGACATTCTTACCGAGTCTACTTTGCCTTGATTCTTTAAATATTCTTTATAGCGTTGATCAACATACTCTTCATATCTATAAAGAAAGGATGATCTGGTATTATCAGTTAAAGGGAAAAAGCTTCAAAACACAGAGGAAAAAGCCAGGTTGTGAGCATCCTGAGAAATTTCACAACCCATCAAGTCTCCTCAAATACTAAGATCCATGTGTACCACAACCCACACATATAAAGGTCAGCAAAAGCCAAAATCCATGTATATTTTTTACTATTACCAATTCTTCCATTTTTATCACATCTGTGAACACATACATAATGTGATAAGCTGCAATGTGTTGTGTTTGTAGACATAAACAGCAATGCAGTGTGTGAACATTTGTGTTTATTTATTTATTATTTATTTATTTAACGTTTCTTTTATACCGATGACCGTTCGCACATCGCATCGGTTTACAGTGAACAAAAAACCATTGGGCGGAGCCCTTACAAATAACAGATAACATAGTAAACTAGGCAACATATAAATAATATTTGGGAGGAGCCCTTACAAGAAATACAAACATCAATGAGTAAATACTATGGGGATATGCTATGGGATTGAACTATAACAGAAACTATATACAAGTTAGTGCACAGTACCAAATCAGCAGGCAAAAAGGCGTTCATACCAGGATATCAGAAAAACATCAGTTTGAGTTATGACACGCCACCAGATGGCAACCTTAAGGAATAGGCTAATCCAGTCCTGTTTTTTTTCTTATTGCAAGCTTGACTTCTAGTTCTGATTTTCCCATTGATTTCCCTAAGAAAATCAAGACTTCAAATCCATTCATGCACTGGGGCAAAATCAAGATTGAATTGGCCTGTACATTATGATGTGGAGCCAGATGGAAACCCTAGTTTGAAAATATCTATGCATTATAAATGCTATTATTAATATAATTATTAATTTAAGAAAAATATCCACCTGAATGATGCAAACACATTTTTCCTTCTTTATTTTCCTTCTTCATATTTATATACCGCATGATCAGTATAAGAACAATAAAAGCAGTTTACAGTCAAACACTCATAATCTTTAAAAACAAACTAAAGGACAATTTAGTTGACAAATTTCTTACTCATACCAGCCCATGAAACAAAAAAATATTCCTTTAAAATAAAATAAATACCTTCTCTAATTTACACTCGTCAAATAAATAGCCCCTATCTTGTTACCCTCACTTAGCCAGCCATAGGGAACATGCAGGCCTTAACTTGCTTACAAAATTTTAAGCACTTTAATTCTACTCTTGTGAATACTGGAAGGCTTTCCATAACTGAGGGATTATGATGGAAAAGGTCCGATTGGCATACCATCTATGATAAAACTTCCAAGATTATGCTGCAACCAACAAACAACCCTGCGGCGATGTGAGAGGCTGACCAGATTTATACCTGTACCCTCACCATCAATGGTATAACCTTGTGATATTAAAATCCTCAAAAGCATTCAGGACAGGAGGAAAATCTCTTAGGAAAAACTCTTAGTGCACCTTTATGGCCAGATATAAGCACAGAAGCAGTGGTCATCTTTCTTCCCTCTCTCGTGCATCCAAACCCTGCTGGCCATATCACAGTGCTATGGTGCACTAGAACTGTAGCCTTAGCCACAGAAAGGTTTATTCAAGTATAAATTAATAGTCTATACAGAAATGCCAAGCTGTACAAATGTCTACAAAACCCACACAAAAAAGCACAAATCTCCCACATGTTGCCACATTTTTATCCCGCTAGTCTGTTGAAAGAAGCTATTTCATTCTAAAGTATTTCTGAAAAATTATCAGTGAGCCCATTTTTGTACATAGAGACATTAGGAAAGCAAAACAAACTGAACTAAATCATATCTTCAAATTTGTATTTTTTTAAACTGCATTGTACTTTGTGTGATTTCCATTTTGATTCTTTCATATGGACATTGAGTTTGATGAGGTGTCTCACAATATTACACTATCCACAAGAAAATCAAATCCTCCCTTCTCTCATTTTGCTGGTGAGGGGATAGGGCAGGCTATGGTACAATACAGTGGTGTAGGTGTCTCAAATACACATACTAGAACTCAGACCTCTGCATTGTTTTGTTATTGCTACCAGAAGACCAGGTATCATATGACAGTGCAAGGTGTTACCTGGGATCAAGTTCCTTAGCCACTCGTTTTGCTTTATTCCATTCTTCTCCTTCAATGAAGGCATCAATTGCCTCCTTTATCAGATCCAGGTTCAGGAAGAGCTCTGCAGCCTACACATACAAAACAGAAAACAGCATCAGCATCTATCCAACTGCTAACATCTGTTAGATTCTAATGTGAACACCTGTCCAATTGAATCCTAACCTCTAGCTCACTAAGAACTAGCTTGCTTACTCTTCTCTAAGCACCAATGCTCATTCCAATGCCTATAAAAATCATGTTGATTAATTTTCTCCCCACAGAATATTATCCACCTGGTGATTTTCTAAACACTTTTTTTCCAAACACCAATGCCTTTTAGACTGTTCCTGCAAGCATCAGAAATGGATGACTACTACCTGAACACATGCTCTTGTCCCAAAGTGCCATCTGCCAGAGTGCTCCTGATACAGCAACTCAAACTCAAATTTGGTGAGGAATGGAAAGAGGTCTCAAGTCAGCAGTGAAAGGATGGGCTATGCTATATATGGTATGGGCTAGAAAGATTCTCAGATGGATGCCAGCATCACTGAAAAGATTTGTGTGAGGCAGTGCCTCTAGTGTTCTCCTATTTACCTGTGCAGGCCGAGACTAGAGCCTGGTTCACTTTAAATCCCTTAAGAAGAATATGCTTCATGGCCAGGATCCTGCGGGGAAGGTAGGGCTCAAAGGGCATAACCAGAGACTGGGGAATAAGAGCTGGGATCCAGATGGGTATAACTAAACCAGGCCCAGGTCTCCGGAAGGAAGGCAGCTCTGTCCAAACACTGAGCTGAGACAAAGCAGCACAAACTGTGAGTAGAGAGAGTACACTAACTGAAGGTAAAGGCAGTCTACTGTTGTGCATATGAATGAATCTGTGAATAAAGACTATGTTTAAGAAAGGCTGGAGTCAGACTGAATTTCTGACTCCAGGCCTGTGGGAATCAACGCTCATTCTCACAGTCTGCAAAAATGGAGATAGTTCTCTAAAAGAAAGGAGAATAAATGAACTGCTAGTGACGTTCTGGATTATCTTTTTGTGTAGAAGATTGGCACTTTGAAATATATGTGATAATCAGATCCATCTTGGGTTCCACTGAAAGATAATCTGGGTTTCCATTTCTGGAAACCATTTGTAAGGGAACAAAACATGTTTTTTTCTTTATCAGTAAGATATATTGGAATCAGAAATTAGGCAACACTCAAGTCTCCCGTCATAGATGAGTTGAGTATCCTCCATAATAACATCATAAATTATATTTAAAAAACCCAAAATGGCCCATCCAGTCTACCCACTAAAGTGTTTAAGTTTGTAACTGTCATTCTATGCAGCAGAAGAGGACCGGAAGGCTCATCTGCATACATTACCCAGCAGCCACTGGAAGAGGACTCCAGAGGTCACCATGAGCGATCTAGACTTCAGACTCTACAGCCCCAGCTTCCAGGGGCCTCATATGCCCCTTGCAGCAGACAAGGACTGGAAAGATTATCTGCAAACATTACCCAGCAGCTCCCAGGAGATGACTCCAGAGGTCACTGCAAACAATCTAGACTTCAGGTTCTACTGCCCCTTGCCCTCGGCGCAAATAAAGCTACTGTGCTGTGCTTTTGGTGCCAATAACCAATTATGTGCTGGCCTATAACACAGGACAGTGCTTTGGCGCAGTCACTGTTTCATGCTTGACAAAATGGAGAGAGACAAATTTAGTTTTTATTTGGGGAAGGAAAAAGGATCTAGAGTCTTTTGTTTACACCACAAGGCAAACCTAGATCACGTAAATCCATAGGCTCTTCTAGAAGAATCCTTTCTTGAGACATATTGTCAGATAAATCAAGCGGTTGCAAATTCAACCTCTTAACATCCAAATGGTAAGCAACAGAGACTTGACGTTGGAATGGCACCACCTGAACATAAGATATGTAATACTGGGTCAGACCAAGGGTCCATCAAGCCCAGTATTCTGTTTCCAACAGTGGCCAATCCAAGTCACAAATACCTGGCAAGTACCCAAACATTAGATAGATCACAAGCTATTATTGCTTATTAATTACAGTCATATGAGTTTATGGATTTAACTTCTAGGAACTTATACAAACCTTTTTTAAACCCAGTAACACTAACTGCTGTAATCGCATACTCTGGTAATGAATTCCAGAGCTTAACTATGCGGTGAGTGAAAAAGAATTTTCTTCGATTTGTTTTAAATGAGCTACTTGCTAACTTCATGGAGTGCCCGCTGATCCTTCTATTATCTGAGAGAGTAAATAACCGATTTACATTAACTTGTTCAAGTCCTTTCATGATTCTGTAGACTTCTATCGTATCCCCCCCTCAGTTGTCTCTTCTCCAAACTGAACAGCCCTAACTTATTTAGCCTTTCCTCATAGGGCAGCCATTCCATGCCCCTTATCATTTTGGTCGCCCTTCTCTACACTTTCTCCAGTGCAGCTATATCCTTTTTGAGATGCCGTGATCAGAACTGCACATAGTATTCAAGGTGAGGACTCACCATGGAGCGATACAGAGACATTATGACATCCTCCATTTTATTTTCCATTCTTTTCTTAATTCCTAACATTCTGTTTGCTTTTTTGATCACCACAGCACACTGGGTCATCGATTTCAATATATTATCCACTATGACGCCTAGATCTCTTTCGTGGGTGGTAACTCCTAAGACAGAACCTAACATTGTGTGAGTACAGCAAGGGTTATTTTTCTCTTTACTACTTTGCACTTGTCCACGTTAAATTTCATCTGTATTTGGAAGTACAATCTTCCAGTCTCGCAAGATCCTCCTGCAATTCATCACAATCTGCTTGAGATTTAACTACTCTGCATAATTTTGTGTCATCCGTAAATTTGATCACCTCATTTGTTGTACCCCTTTTCCAGATCATTTATAAATATATTAAAAAGCACTGGTCCAAGTACAGATCCCTGAGGCACTCTACTGTTTACCTTTTTCCACTGTGAAAACTGACCATTTAATACTACTCAGTTTCCTGTCTTTTAACCAACTTGCAATCCACAAAAGGACATCACCTCCTATCCCATGACTTTTTAGATTTCTTAGAAGCCTCTCATGCGGGATTTTGTCGAACGCCTTCTCAAAAATCGAAATACATCACCTCTTCTGGTTTATTTTGTCCAAATGTTTATTCACCCCTTCAAAAAAAATGTAGGAGATTTGTGAGCAAGACTTCCCTTGGGTAAATCCATGTTGGCTCTGTCCCATCAAAACATATCTATCTAAATGTTTTGTGATTTTATTCTTTATAACAGTTTCCACAATTTTTCCCGGCATTGAAGTCAGGCTCACCGGTCTGTAGTTTTCCTGATCACCCCTGGATCCCTTTCTAACTATAGGTGTTACATTGGCCATCTTCCAATCTTCAGGTACATCGGATGATTTTAATGATAGGTTACAAATGTTTACTAACAGGTCTGAAATTTTATTTTTTAGTTCTTTCAGAACCCTGGGGTTTATACCAACCAGTCCAGGTGATTTACTACTCTTCAGTTTGTCAATCAGGCCTACCACATCTTCCAGGTACACCGTGATTTGGTTCAGTTGATCTCAATCACCACCCATGAAAACCTTCTCCGGAACAGGTATCTCTCCAATATCCTCTTCAATAAACACTGAAGCAAAGAAATCATTTAATCTTTTCGCAATGGCCTTATCTTCTCTTAGTGCCCCTTTAACCCCTTTATCATCCAATGGTCCAGCTGACTCCATTGCAAGTTTTCTGCTTCGGACATATTTTAAAAAGTTTTTATTGTGACTTTTTGCCTCTATGGCCAACTTCTTTTCAAATTTTCTCTTAGCCTGTCTTATCAATGTTTTACATTTAACTTGCCAATGCTTATGCTTTATCCTATTTTCTTCTGATGGATCCTTCTTCCAATTTTTGAATGAAGAACTTTTGGCTAAAATACCCTCTTTCACCTCACCTTTTAACCATGCCAATAATCATTTTGCCTTCCTTCCACCTTTCTTAATGCCTTGATCCCGAGTGATGAGATATGGGGAAGTCCTCAGTTGGTTCCCTTGATGGACATTTCCCACAGGAATAGAAACCAAATTTTCTCTGCCAAAAGGGAGCTATGAGAATCATGGTACCCCTGTTTCCTTTGAGCTTCAATAAAATATTCGCATTGGAAGATATGCAGGGTGAAGGTAATCCAAGAATAGCTTGTTGCAAGCCTGCTGCCTGGAAAAGAATGAGACTTTCTTGTTCCAAGGGAACGTGAACAGATTCACCACCTGTACGCTCAGTGGTAGAAAATCTCATTTGCTATCCCCCTGATAGAGGGACCACTTGTGAGTTTGCAAGGACTGACCCAGTCACTCCCAATAAGAATTTGGCTATGAATACCATTCCCTGCAAAATGGCCCAGCCCAACAGATGGACAGCCTCCTGACACAAGGGATACAAATTCGTATCTCCCTGCTTGTTGATGTAGTCCATTACCACTTGACTGTCCATTTGGATAAGGATTACTAGGTTGGACAACCAATCTCTGAAAACCTTTAGAGCATTCCAGGAGCTCCAGGAAGTTTATTTGATGTAACGTCTCCTGGGCACACCATAAGTCATGATTACAGAGGCCATCTACATGAGCTCTCCAACCCAAGTCAGATGCAACTGTCATGAGGACAATTTGGATTGGAGATTGATCCACCAGGACAGAATCAAAGAGCGGTTAATTGACTTGGATGCTGTCCCAAAGGTCTTGAGTTGCTTGTAGCCATTAAGACCTTAAGGTCTACTGCAGTGTTTCCCAACCATTTTTACTTTGTGGCACGCCTGGCACAAGGATCACTTTGTTGTGGCACACCATCCACTTCCCCATCATCACTTTCTCTTCTCTTCTCCTACCCCTTGGCATCATCACCTTCTCCCTTCCCTCCTGGCCCCAGCATCATAATCATGCCTGTTCCCGGTATCATCATCTTTTTCCCTTCCCTAATCCCAACCCCCACTGGCATCATCATCATCACCTTTCCTCTCCTACCATCTCTTCCCCTTCCCTTGTATTATCATCACCTTCCCTCTCCCTCACACCCTGGCATCAATATCACCTTCTCTCTCCACCTCCTCACCCCTGACACCATCATCATCTTCATCACTACCTTCCCTTTCATTCTACTCCTCTCCCCATTCCCTGGCATCATCATTATTATCTTTTTCCCCCCTCCTCCTCCTTACCTTCGGGTGACCTCCATCCCTCGTCCCCACCACTTGGCATCATAATCACCTTTCCTCTCCCTCTTCTCCTCATCCCCTGGTATCATCTCCTTCCCTCTGCCGCCATCCCTCTCCCTCACCTCTTGGCATCATCACCTTCTCTCTTCCTCCATCCGTCTCCCCAATCTCCAGGCATCATCATCATCTTGGAGATAATAACCTTATTCAATAAACATACACACGGTTAATGCGACTCCAACATTGCTCTAAGAGCCCAACATTGCTCTAAGCTTCAACGGCAAGAGGAAATGTGGAAAAAAGGATTTGCATTCACAAAAAAGCAGGGAGTAGCTTGCTTGTTACGGCGGTTACTACCCCAAACCAAATAAGCCTGATACTTCACGCATATCCAGCATAGCTCTCTGTTTCAACGGCAGGGGAGAAAGACCGCTACTTCATGCATATCCAGCATAGCTCTCTGCTTCAACGGCAGGGGAGAAAGACCGCTACTTCACGCATATCCAGCATAGCTCTCTGCTTCAACGGCAGGGGAGAAAGTCTGCTATTTCACTTTCAATGCATATCCAGCATAACTCTCTGCTTCAATGGCAGGGGGAATGAAGAAAAGTGGATCTATATACAGACAACAATCAACAAGGACTGAATTACATAGTCTGGGTAAACAAGCATGGGTGTAGCTTGCTTAATGCGGCGATTACTACCCTTAACTAATTAAGCTAGATATTTCACTTAGATGCAGTTCCAACACTGCTCTCTACATTAATGGTGGGGGTGGAAGGGAAATAGAACCAAAAGGTTACTAAGAGCCAAGAGAAACAGATAAGAATTAAAAAAAAACAAAAAAAACTGCGAAGCTTGCTGGGCGGACTGGATGGGCCGTTTGGTCTTCTTCTGCTGTCATTTCTATGTTTCTATATCACCTCTTCCCCACTCCTTCACATAATCACTTCCCTCTCCCTTCACTCATCATCATCATCACCTTCCCTCTCCCCCTCTGCCTCCACCCCTCTCTCTGTGTCTCTTGGCATCTCCTTCCCTCTTCCTCATCAATTTCCCTCTCTCTCCATCCCCTGGCATCATCGCTTTCTCTTCCCTCTCCTTCCACTCCGCATGTCAATCACCTTCTCTTTCCTTTCCCTTCAACTCTGGCATCACTTGTCCTCTTTCTCACTTCCTGGCATCATCATCATCTTCCCTCTCTCTCACCCCATGGCATCATCACCTTCCCTCTCTCTCCACTCTTCTCCCCCACTGACATAATTATCAATCTTCTGTTTCCCTCACACCCTGGCATCACCTTCCCTCAACCTCACTCCTAGTATCATTATCACTTTCCCTCTCCTTCCACCTTTCCTCTCCACCCCCTTGAATCATCATCTTGTCTCTCCCTGTCCCTCCTCCCTCTATCTCTGGCATCATCACCTTCCCTTACCCTCTCCCCCCACACACTGTAGCACATTCATCTATCCCTTTCCTCACTTCACTCCCAATCCCTGAACAGCAAAAGTCTGGGAGAAGGCTTATCAAGTGCTGTTTCTTCTTCCTTTGCTAGCCTCCATCTGCAATCTGAACTGCAGGGGGCCAGCAGGTTTCAAAAGCCTACACAGTCCCATGCAGTTTCTGTTGTGCAGGAAAGCCAGCAGAGGGGAAGCAGGAGTACCTGCCGATAAATTCTGCTCTCCAATGCCCCCTTGCTGGCAGGAGGACATTCTGCAGGCCAGGAGGGAAACAAGAAATGAGACTGCAGCCATGGCTTACCTGCACTCCAGCCATGGCACACTGGTTGGGAAACGCTGGTTTATTGGACTCATGTGGAGATGTAAAATGGAAGTGACATGTACTGTTGATGTCATGAGGCCCAACAGCCTCAATTTTTCCCAAGCTGAAGTCTGCTGACTCTTCCCTTGCGGACATCACTGTGGCAGTCCTTTGTTGTGGAAGGAAGGCTTTCACCTGAATCCAATTGAGGTGACAGGCTCAGATAAGACTTGGGGTAGTTTACTATGAACCCTAGTATCTCCGTCACCCAGATGGTCATTATCAGTTTCTGAGCTCCTGCCTGAGAGGCGCTCCTAACCAATCAATCGTCCATGTGTAATTGTGCTGCCACCACAGCCAAGTATTTTGTAAAAAGACATGAGGAAGATGTTAGCCCAAAAGGAAAAATGCAATACTGGAGGTGGCAGTCTCCCACGACAAATTGGAGATATTTCCTGTGATCGGGAAAAATCTCTATATGAGTGTAAGCATTCTTCAGATCAAGAGAGCATATCCAGTCCCTTTTTTGCAAAAAGGGAATTAAGGTAATCCAGGGGAAACCATCCTGAAATTTTCTCTTTTGCTAATTTGTTCAAGGCCATTAGGGTGGACAGAATCCTCCTGTTTTCTTTGGAATCAGGAAATACTTGGTGTAAAATCCCTTCCCTCTTTGCCTTGGTGGAATGGGTTTGACTGCTTTTGCCATTAAAAGGAAGGAGAGCTCAATTAGAAGCAGTTCCTGATGTGTGATGAATGACCCCAATTGAGGTCCACAGGCCAATTTGGCAGAAGATCCAATAGATTTATTCTGTACCCTCTTCTGATGATGCTGAGAACTTATATGATGGAGGTTACACTGGGCCACCAGTTTACGTAAAATCGTAGACTTCCCCTGACTGGAAGGTCCTCTGGCATGGGTACTGGCTATGTTCTCTACAATCCAGTCAAAATCCATTTCCTGAGGTTGACTGGATTGCTGTTTGGGGCTTAGGTGCCCTCTATTGCCTTGGTTGGGCATGAGGTGTTTGCTGTATATGGGACTGAGAAGGCGGAGAATAGTGCCTACTTTGGGTGGAAAAAATGCCTCCTCTTCCCTGGCCTCGGATACCTCCAAAAGGAGGCGGCTAGGTCCTGAGTGCCAGCGGAAAGCTGCTGGAGTATTGCGTAATGATCGTGCGACTGCATCCCTCAATCTATTTCCGAAGAGATTCTCTCAAACATGGCACATCAATAAGTCTTTACTGCACTTCTGGATGGAGATCTGAGGCTTGCAGACAGACAAGTCTGCAGGCTTCTATCCCTACGACACTGACTCTCGATGCTGTTCTGAAAACATCAAAAGTTGAATGGACTGCCTGTTTCCACACTCTAACCCTTACTTTACAGGATGGCATCTTGCTGCTTTTGAACAAGTTGCTTGGCCACCCCTGCACTTGGCTTCACTACTGGTATACTGGTTCATGAAGAGCTGATAGGATGAGCTATATGGTGTCTGCCTTCCCACTGATAAGAACCACATAGAGAGGGGTTTTCCCACATCCTCATCTAAATCTCCTGAAGGATCATGTGAACTGGGGCTCTACGAACTGGAGGATGTCCAGTATTTTGGTTCTGGACTCATCCTCCATTTGTAAAGTAAAAGGAATGACTTTTGCCATTTTCCTTACAAAACTTGTGAAGAGGAGGTCCTTCTCTCTGGTGAAGGATGGAGGAGAGCCCTGTCAGCACTTCCTCTTTAGAGGAGGCTGCAGAGTCATAGCCGTACCCCCAATAATACTCAGAGTCTCACTCACATTGGTCTGCTGGTGGTGAGTGACCTCTCAGTGCCCAATCCACAGCTAGTCTCCAGGACTGGTGCACTCGGCTGTTTGGGCATTGATCCCGAGAATGTTTGATGACCTGGGGGAAGCTTCCTCCCATGAAGAGCCGGAGATCAAGAGTGGGGAAGCAGTCATTGACCTTAATGCTCCTCCAATCAACAGTGTTGTATCTGGCACTGGCGCATTGATGCTGAGCATCTGAAGGGAATCAAGCATGACTCAAGGATCGACAGTGCTAGCCTCTGTGTCCTCGCTGCCTCAGCACTGAGGCCCTGCAGCACCTTTTCTAAGGCTTGCTGGATAATTTTATTCAACTCCTCTTCAAAGGTTGCCAATGCCATCACTGACTAGGAGGCATGGGGGGTGACCACAACCTCTTTGGAACTGAGAAGTGGATCAATGACAGACATCAGAAATGGTGGAGACGGTCACGAATCCCTGGCATGCTTACAGGATAAGCCCTCCTTGCTTCAGGATCACTTCTGGGAGTACTTGGCATGCACCACACTGTCCCTGCTCTTGGTATCAGCACCAATAGAGACAGTGATGATGCTTTATTGGCTTCCCTTGATGCGTGGCATGAGATCTTCTTGATGCCAGAGTCAGTGATGTGGAATTAAATTGATTGAGAGAAATCAAACAGTAGCATGTCTCTGGGTTCTCTATCGACAGGATACATCGAGGGAAATGATGGCCACCCCCAATGCCATTGATGTTCTTCCCATCGATGCAACTCTGAAGTCCTTCCATGCTGCTTCTAATGCCGATGGATCAGTCTTCCTGTGCCCAAAGAGACTATCCATAAATTCTAGTTGGGACCGGCATCCTTTGAGGGTCATTGCTGCATATTTTCGACAACCGTGGAGATCTTGCAATGTCCATGATAGACAGGGTCCTTTTACACAGAGGGCATAGCTGGAACTGCTAGTCATGTCTGGCCAAAATAAGAGAGACTCAAAATCGAATTCAATTATGGGTAATTATGGGCCTTGGCATTGCAGTGTTCTTTTTGATTACACCCAAATTGTGGCATGTTCCATTAGCATGGGCTCAGTCTCCATTGAGAGGCTTAAAGCCTTGGGCAGCCACATTTGAATGAGTTGCAATAGATCTACATTCTTCACCAATTCCGATGCTCCAATGAGATGAATATTGTTGCAACTACCTTGATTTTCCTGATCTTCAATGCAGTTATTCAAGTCCTTGTTTTCTTTCTTTAAGGCTTCTAGTTGCACAGTAAAATAATTCGCCACCATTTCCTGAGTCAAGATATGGCTTTCCAGCTCTTGTAATTTAGTAGTATGCTTGTCCAAACTCTCCCGAATCTCATCCACAGATGACAATAACTTGTTTAAGCTATCCACTAGCACAACAGTTACATTCTTAGAGATGTCCTTAAATCATATTTCAGTTCTTGCAATGAGGCTTCTGCCTCAGATGCCACTTTGTGATTTCTGGGCCAAAGTTTTTCTTTCACCAATCTTGATGATCTTGTGTACATGCCACTGCAACTGCATAAAAGTTGTTCTCTAACCATTAAGGTAAGTAATCAGCTCAAAAACCACTAATCTGATAGTGAAATTAATCCATAATTGGCAATCTCTGCAGAGTACAACTAGAATGAGACTTCTCAGCGGCCCAGCATAACTGGAAGTCCCAAAAAAATAATCTATTCTTCATACCAATTTTCTACAGCTGAGAGTGATTTTAAATGCTCTAAGAACATTGGCTGAAGATCATACAAATACAAATGGACAATCAAATTGCCATGTTCTAGATAAACAAGCAGGGAAGAACAGGATCCTACCTACTCTGCAAAGAGACCATGGATATGTAAAACTGGGTGACCCATAGGAAAATGCAGATTTCGGCAATCTACCTACCAGGAAAGAACAATATAATAGTCAATAGATTGTGCCATTAGTTACCACCACACAAATGGTCACTCAACAATCTCATACTACAGGACATTTTCACAATTTGGGGCATCTATTTGTATCTCCATTCATTCACAAACTACAGAAGTATTGTTTGAAAAGGCTATCACAAGATGCAATAGCGAATGATACCTTTCTAATTCCAAGGAACGAACAGATGGTATATGCTTTTCCACAAATTAAATTAATAGCAAACAATTCTGAAATTAAAAAAGGACAGAGAAACAATTTTAATAGAACTCTGCTGGTCTCATCAAATTTGGTTCCTTTGATTGATTAGACTGGTGGCAGATGCACCTGTAAAGTTACCAATATTTCTGAATCCATTAACCATTTTGAATTTATTTATTTATTTATTTATTTATTTATTTAGGGTTTTTATATACTGACCTTCTCGATATACATATCAAATCAGGTCGGTTTCCATAGAACAAAACTGTCGCCGGTAAGGCGTTACATTAAACAACAATAGACAGAGTACTGAACAGATAACATGCGGCGTTACATTAAACAATCAACATATTGAACAAAAGAACGTAAATCAATAAATATTAAAAATTAGATGTGAAAGAAATATAAAATAGACAATAAAAATTTGTCAAATAACATGAATAAATGATAAGATAACTGCAAGATAACTTATAATATTTATTTATTTATTTATTATGCAAGATAACTTATAAATAAATGATAAGATAACTGAATCTCAAACTCAAGTCGCTAGCATTGATAGCACTGATGATGAAAGCAACTTGATCATGCAGGTACATTTACCATAAAGAATAAATGAAATTCTAAAGTCATCCAGAAAACCTGCCACAAGAAGATCCTGCAATTTCAAATGGAAAAGGTTCACTAACTGATGCCCAAATCAAGGAGAACACCCTTTTGCATGTTCAACTTTGAAAATACTTCAATAATTACTTCACCTTATGGACTCTGGGATAAAAACAAATGGATTGCATCTTATTTCACACCTCTCATCCTCTCTGTAAGGATTGTTGATTTGAGGAACAGTTGTATTGGCAGCACCAAGATCCAGTGTATTAACTGTGCCGATATGTGCCCTGAGGCTTGAGGGAGGAAGCATTATTGTTGAAGCTGTGTGTGTGTAATGCTCTGGTGCTCAATGCGTCAATCGCACCACCACTCGATGTGCTGGTGAATAGTGTACCATGGTGCTAGTGGTTCATGCACTGACTGTGTGGCCAGTGTTGAGGAATGGTGCTTTTTCTTTTCACTCAGCCTAAAGTCCAGAGAGGCACGTGAAGGGCTTGCCAACACCTGAGAATGGCACTTTTGCTACTTGCTTGAACCCCCAACAAGGTGGAGAGGCCCCAGGCCTGCTCCAACAAGGTGGTAGACCTACTAAAGGAGCTCCTGCTTAACTCAGGGAGCCAGAAGAGGTTCTACTCTGGAAGGAGGAATGGCTGAGGCTCTTCAGAGGCTTATGCAGCAACTCCATCTTCCAGGCTCTGGATTTCTGAGATCATGGAGACATCCAGCCACAATGACAGCAGATGGATTGGTTGTGGCAGGTCGTAAACAGTGGCAACAAATTTCATGGCCATCAGTGATGGACATCTTCCTACTACACACACAATCCCTGAAACCACTGATGGTGGGCTTCTTAGAGTGGACATTTTCTGTGAAGAACGTTTTTTTTCCCCCAATAGCACTGCAAAGTATTATTTGAAGGGCTGCTGAGGCAGCAAGGCAACACAATAATAGAAAAAAGTTATAAAACTGAAGATTTAATATGACATATAACTTAGAGCAAAAGCTCTATGAGCTAAGAGAGAAGGATCTGTTCAGCACATCTCTCATGTGTCATGGCTAATTCAGTCCTGCTTGTCAGAGAATCCTTTTACCATCATCTTCTGTCGTCTATCACACAACTAATTTCTAATCCAGTTCATCTCCTTGGAACTTACCCAAGATGCTCAGTTTATTTTAAAATATTTTAAAATGCTTATCACATCAAAGTCATTCTAAGCAAGGAACAAAATACATAATCATTTAAGACAGCCAATTACAGACATATCAGTTCAATGCAGAACAAACTCGATAATCAGACATTATAGCTTGTTCAAATAAATGTTGCTTCAGTTTCTTATGAAAGATATTTATATCCAATATGGTTTGCAGCTCAAATGGCATTCCATAAATACAGGACCAATTACTGAGAATGTTCTCTGTCTTGGGGAAACTAATTTGGCGTCTTTGAGGGAAAAAATATTGCCCTTGAGACTGCAGCACATGCTGTGGAGTAATCGGTTGAGGTCATCCTTCAAATATTGAGGTTTTCCATCATGAATCACTTCAAACACCAATAATACTACCTTAAACCATATTCTATATTGTATAGGTAGCTAATATAAATGCGCAAGCACAGGGGAGATATGCTCATAAAGAGAGTTAGAGGTACACAGCTGAGCTGCTATATTTTGAATGAGCTGAATAACCCATAATTATATTTTGGGAAGCCCCACATAAAGGGCATTACAATAGTCTAAAGAAGTAATTATGAAGGCTTGCACAACAATATGAAAATTTTGTAAAGGCAAGATGTATTCCAGCCTATGAATTAATCTAATCTTATAAAACATAGATCTCAGTAAGAAGTTAATCTAAGGTTTAAAAGACAATGATGAATCCATTAAAAGCACAAGATTATGGATACATCATGAAAAGAGTAAAGGAATCCCTACAATTGAAAGATTAGGTAAATCAAATTTTGCAGCAGTAAAGCAGACCAGCAATGCCTCAGATTTTTTTTAAATATTTCGAGAAAGACAATTGTGAGCTAGCCAGTTATGAATCTTATCTAAACAGTCTATCAATTGTTTAGTAATTATGTTAATTTATTGAGTAACAGGACAAATGAGCCTTATATGTCATCTGCATAAATCATGAATCTCATCTCTCACTTGGAAATAATAGTACAAAGTGGTTGTATATAAATATTAAATAATACTGATGATAACGTGGAGCCCTGTGAGATTCCAGCACTGATGGAATACTATGAAGAAATATGTTCTGCAAATCTAATTTGTTGCTGATGATTTGTCAAAAAATTATGAAACCAATCTAACAAACAACTGCCTATGTTCAGCATAGTGAATCTATCTAACAACAATGCATGGTTAGCCATATCAAAGGCAGATGATATATCAAGAAAAACCATGGCTGCCCCTTATCAAGATGAGGCAACAAAGAATCATATATCGAAACTAAACCATTTCAATGCTGTTCTTCGTTTAAAAAACAGCTTTATAGGTATTGGCATAATATTCTTCTATAAAATCATATTGTTGAGTCAGGACTATTTTTCTAGGATTTTACCTAAACAGGTAAATTGGTAATAGGTCAATATGCAACAAAATCACCGAGAACTGCTGAACCTTTTTGAACAGATTGAACCACAGCACATTTGAGGGATTGTGAAATCTTAGCATTTTGCAATGAAAGATTAACCAAATTAGTCAGAACATCCAAAATGTGATCCTTTAACTGATTAAAAAAAACTACGCAGGACAAAGGAAAATTGGTTCTTATCTGCCAATTTTCATTCTAATACCACAGATCAGTCCAGCCCAGTTGGGTTTTGCATCCCTACCAGCAGATGAAGTCAGAGAAACAAAACTTTGATGCACTGCTACATAACAAAGAGTGCCACCTGCAGACCCTCGGTATTGACCTATACCCAAGACAAGATTAAACTAAACACCCTTCGAACAGGCGAAAGGAATCAAAGGTTTGGAAACATGAAAACTTTGCATGTCCTCAATGAAAAACGAGACAAGAACTGAAAAACACTTAGGATCCTGTCCAACAAAAATCTCCTCCTCCTCTTTTTTTTTTTTTAATCATGGCAGGAAAAATTCAGTCTTTCAGAGTCAAATGGGTGGGCCTCTGGACTGATCTGTAGTATTAAGGGAATGAAAATTACATAGAAACATAGAGAGGATGGCAGAAAAAGACCAAACGGCCCATCCAGTCTGCCCAGCAAGCTCCCATACTTAACAGTTTCACAGACTGCCAAGGTCAGGGCCCTTAGCAGGTAAGAACCAATTCTCTTTCCTGAGCATACCCAGATCAGTCCAGACCACTGGGAATGTACCCAAGCACCCCTAAACTGGACGGGTACCCGAAAGACCCGCTCGCAGAACACTCTCACCAAAGGACGCCTCGTCTTGCGCCCTCACATCTAACAGATAATGTCTGAAAGTATGAATCAAGGACCGCAAATCTCTTGCGGCAAAAGAAGCTGACACTCAGCCCAGGACGCACCCTGCGCCCTTGCAGAGTGTGCTCTCAAAACCACAGGAATCTGCTGCCCTTTACAAATGTACGCCAAACAAATTGCCTCCCTAAGCCAAAGAGATATGGTAGTTTTAGAGGCTTTGTCCCCTTTCCTCACTCCACCATACAAGACAAAGAGATGATCGGAATGGCGAATCGCATTCGTGACTTCTAAATAGTGTAAAAGAATCCGATGTACATCTAAAAGATGCAACTTCCCATCCTGAGGGGAATCTCTTGACCACTCCAGAAACCCCGGCAGCTCCACCATCTAATTGACATGGAAGGAGGACACCACTTCAGGCACAAAGGAAGGCACTGTTTGCAACGACACCCTGTCGATGTAAATCCGCAAAAACAAGTCCCTACAAGACAGAGCCTGAAGCTCTGAAATCCTCCTAGCAGAGCAAATGGCCACTAAAAACAATGTCTTCAGCTTCAAATCCTTCAGGGTTGCTTTCCACCAAGGCTCAAACGAGGCTCTGCACAGGACATGGAGAACCAGGTTTAGATTCCAATCTGGACAAGTCTTACGCACCATCGGAAGACGCAAATGCTTTACCCCCTTGAGGAATCTCATTACATCCAGATGAGCAGCAAGAGTTCGACCATGACACTTGTCCTTGAGCAATCCCAAAGCTGCCACCTGCAAACGAAGCGAGTTGTACGCTAAACCCTTCGCCAAACCATGCAAGACATCCACCGCCAGGGAATCCAGCTGACACTGAAGACACCACACTTCAAAAACCTTCCAGACCCAAACTTACGCCATGGACATAGTTGGTCTTCTAGCCTGCAGAAGTGTGGAAATGACTTGTTCAGAGTAACCCTTCAAACGCAGCCTCCACCTCTGAAAAGCCAGGCCATGAGACAGAAGTGATCCTCCCAATTCAAGAATATGGGCCCATGCCACAGCAACCCAAGAAGATGAGCTAGCCTGAGGGGACAGTCTTCTGCGAGCTGCACCAGATCTGCGAACCACGTTCGCCGAGGCCATTCTGGTGCCACTAGTACCACACTCCTGGGCTGTGCACGGAGCAGGAGAGAGACCTTGGGGTGATAGTGTCAAACGATCTGAAGTTGGGGAAACAATGTGACAAGGCGATAGCTAAAGCCAGAAGAATGTTGGGCTGCATGAAGAGAGGAATATCGAGTAAGAAAAGGGAAGTGATTATCCCTTTGTACAGGTCCTTGGTGAGGCCTCACCTAGAGTACTGTGCTCAGTTATGGAGACCTTATCTCCAAAGGGACAGAAACAGGATGGAGGTGGTCCAGAGAAGGGCGACCAAAAAGGCGGAGGGTCTTCATCGAATGACTTATGAGGAGAGACTGAAGAATCTAAATATGTACACCCTGGAGGAAAGCAAGAACAGAGGTGATATGATACAGACTTTCAGATATTTGAACGGTTTTAATGATCCAAAGACGACAACAAACCTTTTCCATTGGAAAAAAATCAGCAGAACCAGGGGTCACGATTTGAAGCTCCAAGGAGGAAGACTCAGAACCAATGTCAGGAAGTATTTCTTATGGAGAGGGTGGAGGATGCCTGGAACGCCCTTCCGAAGGAAGTGGTGAAGACCAAAACTGTGAAGGACTTCAAAGGGGCGTGGGGATAAACACTGTGGATCCATAAAGCCTAGAGGATGTGAATGAAGAGAGAGTGGCTTGCGGGAAAGACAGCTAATGCCTGGAGATAATACCCTTATTCAATAGACATACACATGGTTAATGCGACTCCAAAAGTGCTCTATGCTTCAACGGCAAGAGGAAATGTGGATAAAAGGATTTGCATTCACAAAAAAAGTGGGGAGTGGCTTGCTTGTTACGGCGGTTACTACCCCGAATCAATTAAGCCTGATACTTCACTTTCAATACATATCCAGAGTAGCTCTCTGCTTCAATGGCAGGGGGGTGAAGAAAAGAGGATTTATATTCAGATAACAACCAACAAGGACTGAATTGCACAGGCTGGGTAAACAAATAAGCGTGGGAGTAGCTTGCTTATTGCGGCAGTTACTACCCCTAACCAATTAAGCGAGATACTTCACTTAGAAGCAGTTCCAGCACAGCTCTCTACATTAATGGTGGGGGTGGAAGGGAAATAGAACCAAAAGGTTACATTAATGGTGGGGGTGGAAGGGAAATAAACCAAAAGGTTACATTAATGGCGGGGGTGGATGGGAAATAGAACCAAAATCTTACTAAATTACTAAATGCCAAGAGTAACAGATAAGTATGAGAGAGAGGAAAAAAAAGTGTGTAAGCTTGCTGGGCAGACTGGATGGGCCATTTGGTCTTCTTCTGCCATCATTTCATTTCTCTGTTTCTATGTGCCTGAGGATCCGACTGATGAGGGGCCACGGGGGAAACACATAAAAAAGGATTCCTGTTGGCCAAGGGCACACCAGGGCATTGAGGCCTACAGAACCGGGCTCCTTTCGTCGACTGAAAAATCTTTCCATCTTTGAGATGGCTTGCTTCCCCATCAAATCCAAATGGGGGATGTCCCACCTGGCACAGATGTAATTCCACACCTCAGGGGACAACTCCCACTTCCCTGGATCCAGTTGTTGTCTGCTGAGGAAATCCGCCTACACGCTATCTACTTCCACTATGTGCGACACTGCTAGACCTTCGAGATGGTGCTCCACCCAAGCAAACAACCTCCGAGCTTCCTGTGCCACGGTGTGACTCTTCGTACCGCCCTGTCGATTGATGTATGCCACTGCGGTCGCATTTCTGAGAATACCCAAGCCATCCACCCCATGACCAGGGGCAGGAAAACCTCCAGGGCTCGATGACTGCCCTCGTCTCGAGACTATTAATGGACCAGGATCTCTCTCCTGGAAGCCAAAGACCTTGTGCCAACTGGCCCAAGCAAACTGCCTGCCAACTGGAGAGACTTGCGTCCATGGAAACCACCACCCAGTCTGGTGTTCCAGGGCCATCCCCTTCTCTAAACTGAGATGAGACAGTCACCATGAGAGACTGGACCTGGATTCTCAAGGCAGAGGCAAAGGATGATGATACTCCTCTGACAAAGGACTCCATCTGGACAACAGCACGCATTGCAGAGGCCTCATGTGCGCAAAGGCCTAGGGAACCAAATCCAACGTGGAAGCCATGGACCTCAGGATTTATAAATAGTCCCACACTTTTGGTACTGTCAACCGAAGGAGACGCTTCATCTGGGATTGCAACATCACCACCTATCCACTACCAGGAAGATTCTGCCCCGCCGAGGGTTAAAAAGAACTCCTACGTACACCAAAGACTGTGTGGGCTCCAAATGACTCTTCTGCACATTTATGACCCAACCGAGTGACTGTAAGTTGACCATCACCATCTGAAGAGACCTTTCGCACGCCTCCTTGGACTTTGCGCGAATCAGCCAATCGTCCAGATACAGATGAACCAAAATTCCTTCATTGCTAAGGGCCACTGCCATCACAACCATCACTTTGGTGAAACTGCGTGGCGTCATCGCCAGACCAAAAGGGAGGGCCCGGAACTGAAAGTGCTGATCCAACACCATGAAAAAAAGAAATTTCTAATGACCCTCCGGATGAGAATGTACAGGTACACCTCCATGAGATCTATGGAGGCCAAAACTCTCCTTTGTGCACTGCCACTACTACGTTACATAGCATCTCCATGCGAAAGGGCGGGACCCAAAGGGACTGGTTTACCTTCTAAAAGTCGAGAATGGGCTGAAAGGAGCCCTCCTTTTTGGGCACCACGGAGTACACGGAATACCTTCCCTGTCCCTGCTCCGAGATTGTGATGGGAACAATGGCTTTTAGGTTGCGTAGACTCTGCAGAGTCCTCAGTACCGCCTCCCGCTTGCTGTGGGAGACCATGTGAGACTCCACAAAGGCCTTCGTTACCAGGCATGAAAGTCTAGAGCGTAGCCCTCTCAAATTACCTCTAGAACCCAGAGGTCCGAGTTAATCCTTTCCCACTCGTCATAAAAGCTGGACAATCTGCCTCCTACAGCTTCTACGAAGGAGTGGGGATCCCTGGCTTCATTGGACTGACTTTCCACCACCAGAGCCCTGACTTGTCCCATCTCTGGCTGACCTGCAGGCTCCACGAAAGGATTGCTGACATCCAATGCTCTGCTTCGCTGCGGAGCCAGAAGAGGAATTGCCAGACTGGAGCCTGCGAAAATCCCAAAAATGAGCCTGAGCTGGAAACACCTTCCTAGTGGGTTTCCTGTCCTCTGGCAACCTGCTCCCCTTTGACTCCCCTAACACCTTCATCAACGGTTCCAAGTCCTCCCCGAACAAAAGCTTCTCCTTGAACGGGAGGTTACAGAGCTGGACCTTGAATGATAAGTCCGCCGACCAATTACGTAGCCACAGAAGTCTACGAGCTGCCACTGAAGAGACCATGCTACAAGCCAACGTACGTACCAAGTCATACAGTGCATCTGCCATATAGGTGATCCCAGCTTCTAGACAGCCCACCTGCAGGGAACCACCGTCTTCTGCTGCTGTATGCTCCGGAACCTTCTGAACCCAGCCCAGACAGGCCCTCTGCATCAAGCTGGCGCATACCACCGCTCGAAGACTCAACGCGGAGACCTCAAACATCCGTTTGAGCTGCACCTCCAGCTTGTAGTCCTGAACATCCTTCAGGTTGGCTGCTCCCGCCACAGGAATTATTATCTTCTTGGTAACAGCCGAAACAGCAGTGTCCACCTTTGGAACCTTGAGCAGGTCAAGGGCTTCCTCCATCAGGGGATAAAGCTTGGCCATCGTTCTGCTCACCTTCAGACCTATTTCCAGGAAGTCCCACTTCCAGTTCACCACCTTCTAGATCTTTTTCGGCAAAGGAAAGGCAATTTGTGGGCCATCTAAGCTCATCCAGGACCAGATTGACCCCTTCATTATCAGACTCCTCCTGAGTAACCTTCACGCTTAACTCCTCTAAGACCTAAGGAACCATAGGCTATAGCTCTTCCTGCCTGAACAAACGCACCACCCGCAGATCATCCCCTTCAGGCACTGGGAACTCATCGGATCAGGGTCATCCTTGGAGCCATCTGCATCGGAGGTTGGTGTTTCATCCGGATCCGTACCGTAATGATTGAGAAGGTCTTCTTGCGAGTGATCGGAATCCTCCCCATCCCAAGGAGTGCTGTCGGCCCCTACTTGACACAACCCCAGATGCTGTAGAATGTCACTAGACCCGGTGAGGCCCTTCTGGGCTTCTTTATTTATTTATTTTATTTACCGTCTGTCTGACGAGCAATCAAGACAGTGTACATAGCGGTCGTGTAATATATATCTAGAGTTTCAATCTGGTTAAACCAGTCTTAAAATTTAAACATATTAAATTTAAACTATAATAAATGTCAATAATAATAAATTTAACATGTTAAGATAAATTATAATAAGATACATTTCAAGCATTCAAACGACCTAAGATCACGATAACAATTTAAAATCAAAGTAATATAAAATCTAATATTAACTTTAAAATAACAAGGAAATAAACACAATTCATATCAATAAAATAGAAAGCATTAAAATGAAAATAACAAAGCATAATGGTTATAGACACAAGTTAAATAAAAAATGATCTTATTGAGGGGCAGCAGGGCTGCTCTGCAGCCCGTTTTCTCCTGGAGCCTCTCCTGGCTAGGTATGCCTCAGGTAAAAGGAGAATACAGTTTGGGGAAACATTCCCCGAATCAGCTTCCCCCAAACCTGGGGGACCGTCCATTGCATCCCCCTCCCCATCAGAGGCTCTCAACCCCACTGGGAAAAGGGGGGGAGGGGAATCATCATCTCGAGCCGCGTCATCCTGAACTTCCTCCTCAGCGGGAGCAGAAATGGGCCTGGTTTCCCTCCCCGGCCCCCTGTCGAAGAGCCCTCCTGCCCCAATCTGCAATCCGGGCAGAGGGACCAGCATCCAGCTGTGCTGCGGAGGAGCCACAAATGCGGCATGTGGCCATTTTCTGCTTTGGTATCATTAGGGCCTCCATGAGCCATGTGGCGCACCACCTGCTAGGCCACCGACAAACTCTGACCTCGGGACTGTAGCTGCGCCGAACACCAGCTCCCGCCGGTCACGTCACTCAACTGCAGTCGCCGACTGGCCTGTCTACAAAAAGAGCAAGGGAAAGAACGGTTGTACCACGGCCCACCCCCGAGCCTATGCTGGTGCTGCTCGCCGCACGCATCTGGAGCCCTGGGCTGTCGTTGCACCTGCACAAAGGCAACTCCTCCACCCCTCAGCACTGGCCAACAGCCCCCGCTGTCCAGCCCACCACAGACGATTGTAGACAGCCTTCCCTGCAGAAAATCTCTTTATTTTTATTTATTATTATTTTTTATTGTTAAAGAAAGAAAGAAAAACTGAAGAAATACTTTCCTGACACGATCAGTGATGACCAAGAGGGGAGTTTCGGAGGGTCAAAGGAGCTAGATCCCCTGGCTATTGGACCTTCCGGAACATCGTGGACGAAGCCCAGTCAGGGATATCCAACCCCCCAGTCACCTGGCTCCACTTGAGTGATGACCCACAAAGGTGCCTAATACCTCAGGGAGCTTCCATCGTCCCCTACACCTAACACCTTGCACCTGTAAGATCTTCTGGAGTCAGAGAAATACTGAGGGACTGCAGGTGGCACTCTCAATTATGTAGCAGTGCATCAAAGTTTTGTTTCTCTGACTCCATCTAATGGTAGGGATGCAAAACCCCACTGGTCTGGACTGATCTGGGTATGTTCAGGAAAGATTCAGAGCACAGCGTGAGGTTTTAAAACCAGATAAAACACGCTCTACTTCAGATGAAACAACAAAATCAAACATGCCTCAAAGCACCTAACAGCGAAACTGTAGTTGGCAAACTTACATCTAGATAGGCTTATAATTTAAGAACCTTCTGTTCACAATATCCTGCAAATCCATCTCAGTCCAGAGAGTCAATTCTCTTGACTGAATTAGCAGGCCTGATTAAGTTGTAAACCAATGCAAAATGTTCAAATGAACAATTCAACGAGGCATGCAGATAACTGACATAATAATACCTACGTGAACTATCAAAATATTTATATGCAATATGGGGCGGATTTTAAAAGGCGCGCGAATAGCCTACTTTTGTTTGCGCTCCAGGCGCAAACAAAAGTACGCTGGATTTTAGTAGATACGCGCGGAGCCGCGCGTATCTGCTAAAATCCTGGATCGGCGCGCGCAAGGCTATGGATTTTGTATAGCCGGCGCGCGCCGAGCCGCGCAGCCTACCCCCGTTCCCTCCAAGGCCGCTCCGAAATCGGAGCGGCCTCGGAGGGAACTTTCCTTTGCCCTCCCCTCACCTTCCCCTCCCTTCCCCTACCTAACCCACCCGCCCGGCCCTGTCTAAACCCCCCCCTTACCTTTGTCGGGGGATTTACGCCTCCCGGAGGGAGGCGTAAATCCCCGCGCGCCAGCGGGCCTCCTGCGCGCTGGGCCGCGACCTGGGGGCGGGTACGGAGGGTGCGGCCAATCCCCCGGACCGCCCCGGGCCGTAGCCACGCCCCCGTACCCGCCCCCAAAACGCTGCCGACACGCCCCCGAAACGCCGCGACGACCGGCCCGCCCGCCGACACGCCCCCCTCGGAGAACCCCGGGACTTACGCGAGTCCCGGGGCTCTGCGCGCACCGGGAGGCCTATGTAAAATAGGCTTCCCGGCGCGCAGGGCCCTGCTCGCGTAAATCCGCCCGGTTTTGGGCGGATTTACGCGAGCAGGGCTCTGAAAATCCGCCCCTATGTGTTTGTTTATAGATTTCTCTGTTGGTGTCTTTCTTAGAATTGTGCCAGTGGTGCTCAGAGGCTCATGATTTCCTCTTAAAATCTATTAAATCTATTGAAAACCAGGGGACAAATTTACCTCGAGTATGCTGACTCTGCATTCATTGAGGTGCCACAACATTAACTACTGCCTCAATTTTTCCCATATAATATGGAAACCAAAGAATTTTCAGAGATAGTATCTATTTGCAGAGAGGACCCAGCCCATTCTTTGGCAAAATACTCTCTCCCCCCCCCCCCCCCCAACAATGTGTGGACAATACTTTTCACCTTTGCTCTAATAGTTGAGAAAACTTTATTTATCCAAAACCTTATAATGGTCATACCAATCCACTTTTTGGACACTAAGGGCTTGATTTTCAAAAATATTTACATGCTTAAAAATGGGTTTTACAGGTGTAAATGCACTTTACCTGTGTAAGTAGGCTTTTGAAAATTGCTACAATATATGTCATTGAATTGTCCATAGGATTTACCCACATAAGTGCATTTTATGTGGGTAAATAGCTTTTGAAAATTGCCTCAATAGTAGTTACATTTGTGTTAATCCATCTGAAAATTACCCCCTAAATGTATCAACACATCCTCTGGTGACCCAGTTATTGGGCACAATTAGAAAATCTAGGATGTGACCCATTTGATGGATAGGTTCAGTAATAAACTAAATAAAATGATCCAGAAACACAGCCAGAAATCCTTGTGTACGAGAATCCGATAAATATGGATGTTAAAATCTCCTACAATCATGAAACTAGTATATTTTAAACATAAGAAAAATCAGAGTTGCTTACCGGTAACAGGTGTTCTCCCAGGGCAGCAGGATGTAGTCCTCACATGTGGGTGACGTCACTGGACGGAGCTCTATCACGGAAAACGTTTCTGTCAAAGTTTCTAGAACATTTGACTGGCACACTGAGCATGCCCAGCATGCTATTATCCCTTGCGACACAGGGATCTCCCCCTTCAGTCTCGTTTGTAGGAAAAGGTGCGAGCGAAAAAATAAAATAATAAAATGTTTCGGACCCAACTGCGAGGGGTGGCAGGTGGGTTTCATGTTTGATTTGGACCAACAGCGTACAACTTGTACAACAGGCACAACAACTGGCGTAATGTTGGGAAAAATGAGGCAGCCTGAAAATCACAGCAGACTGGATGTGGAAGGAGTTGGGATTATACTGGAAACAAGTTCTTCAAGACAGATTGACCAAAAGCGGAGTCTTGGTGTCCTTCCTTATCTAGGCAGTCATGTGCTACAAATGTGTGAAGAGAACTCCATGTTGCAGCTTTATAGATGTCAGCAATCGGTACTGAACGATAGTGTGCTACTGAGGTTGCCATGGCTCTCACTGAGTACGCCTTCACTCGTCCCTGGAGAGGAAGGCCTGCTTTTTCATAGCAGAATTCGATACAGTCTGCTAGCCAGTTGGAGAGAGTTTGTTTGCCCACTGCCACTCCCAGTTTGTTTTTGTCAAAAGAAACAAAGAGTTGGGTGGATTTCCTATGGACTGATGTGCGGTGAAGGTAAAATGCAAGTGCACGTTTACAGTCTAAGGTGTGTAAAACTCTCTCGCCCTGGTGAGAGTGAGGCCTTGGGAAAAATGTGGGCAATACTATAGACTGATTCAAGTGGAATTCAGTAACCACCTTGGGAAGGAATTTAGCGTTAGTACGGAGGACCACTCGGTCATGTAGGAACCTTGTATAGGGTGAGTTTGTGACAAGTGCTTGCAACCCACTAACCCTTCGAGCAGATGTAATGGCTACTAAGAAGAGAACTTTTCACGTACAAAATTTAAAATCGCAGGAGTGCAAAGGCTCAAAAGGGGAGCGCATGAGCCTTGTAGTACTACATTTAGGTCCCACTCAGTGACTGGTGACCATAGAGGGGGGCTTATGTTTTTATTTATTTATTTATTTATCTCCCTTATATGGTTTGATCTGTTATTAGTCTTAGTCTTTCTCATTTATTCAGGTTCCCTCTGAAGAGACCTTCAGTCAATTTTTTGACTTTTCCTTTTATTTTATTATTTTGATTTATTTATTTTATTTTATTTTAATTTTATTATTTTTATTTATTTTATTTTAATTTTATTGTATTTAATTTTATTTAATTTTATGTTATTTCATTCCATTTATTTCTTCCGCTATTCTCCACTCCTTTTCTACATATCTTCTTAGTTCCTTCTCCCTAATCTTAGCCTAGTACAAGCACAACAATCTTTGAATTTTTCATTTATTGGACTCTTATCACTTATGACCATCATTACTATGTAATTCTTATCTACCTTGATTTCTATGTAATTTAAATTGTATATTTAGTTTTTCTTCTCTTTGACTATTACTTAAAGTTGCTTAAATGTTTATATGTTTATTGTTCCATGTAAGGCCTTATTTATTTATTTAATAACTTTTATATACCGGCATTAGATAGGCACATCATGCCGGTTTACATATTAATAAAAGCGAGGAAACTACATTATAACAGGGAGTGGGAGGGGATATAACAAACTGAGAAAGGCAAGAAATACAGAGTTGTGAACTAGTTAAATAAGTCAAAAATCAACAACAAGTGCAATAAATGCAACAACGGCAACTGGTAAAAAAAAAAAAAAAGTTTTTCTTCTTTGTAAACCGGTTTGATTTGCATCTAATGTAGGAAGATCGGTATAAAAAAACAATAAATAAATAAATAAATAAATACATTTGCTTTTTTTTTTATACTGACATTCAATTCAAAATATCACACCGGTTTACACTGAAACAAATTGTCATCAAATACTATTGAGGACATAATACAGTAAAACAGTTCAAAAACATAACGTATGGAACTAAGAAACATTGTAAAAAAAACCCCAAAAACCCCCTATAGATTAAAAATAGATCTATATAAAGCAATAACCTATCATTGTCACACAAATTTCAATATATCACAAAAATAAAAGGAAAAAACCATAGATAAGGGGATGTAATCTATTGTATTTGTTGGGGGAAAGCTTTGATAAAAAGCCATGTTTTGAAGTTTTTTCTAAAGATAGGTGTAGAAGGGTCGGTCCTTAGTGGCGATGGTAGGGAGTTCCATAGAGTAGGACCAATTATAGAAGGGGCCTGGTTTATAGTAGCTGTTTTGAGAATTTTTTTGCTGGTGGGAATAGTCAGTAAAACCCAGTGTCTGTTGAATGAAGCTTTCTAGTAGAAATACATTGATATAGTGGTTTCTGTAACCAAGATGAGTAATCATTGTATAACGCTTTAGGGCAGATTTAAAAAAGTTGCGCGAGCGCGTACTTTTGTTCGCGCAGCCGCGCGTATCTTATAAAATCTGGGGTCGGCGCACGCAAGGCTGCGCAAAATCGGCAGCTTGCGTGCGCCGAGCCGCGCAGCCTGCCTCCATTCCCTCCGAGGCCGCTCCGAAATCGGAGGGAACTTTCCTTCGCCCTCCCCGCACCTTCCCCTCCCTTCCCCTACCTAACCCACCCCTCCGGCCCTATCTAAACCCCCCCTTACCTTTGTCGGCAAAGTTACGCCTGCTGGAAGCAGGTGTAATTTTGCGTGCGTCGGCCGGCAGCCCCGCTCCGTCCTCCGGGCCCACCCCCGAAACGCCGCGTCAGTAGGCCCCGCCCCCGACACGCCCCCTTACAAAAGCCCCGGGACTTACGCGCATCCCGGGGCTTTACGCGTGCCGGCGGCCTATGCAAAATAGGTGCGCCGGCGCGCGAGGGCCCTGCGTGCATAAATCCGGAAGGATTTACGCACACGGGCCTTTGAAAATCCGCCCCTTTGTGAATAAGCATAATTATCTTATACTGCGATCTAAAAGTGATGGGAAGCCAATGTAATTGGTGCAAGATTGGAGTGATGTGTTCAAATTTTCTACAATTTGATAAGGATCTAGCGGCAGCATTTTGAAGCAGTTGAAGAGATTTAATTGTGGAACCAGGCAATCCTATCAAGATAGAGTTGCAATAGTCCAATTTTGCAAAAATTAAGGATTGCAGTACTGTTCTAAAGTCTGGGGGATGCAGTAAAGGCTTCAGTTTTCTCAGAATTTGAAGTTTATAAAAGCCTTCTTTAATTAGATTTTTGATGTGAACTTTGAAATTAAGTTCTTTATCTAAGGTAATTCCAAGGTCCCTAACTGATGTGCATATTCTATAATTAGGGAATACTGATGGATCTATAGGTGGTGGTGATAACTTCTTGGAGAGAAGAAACTCTGTTTTGTTATGATTGAGTGATAGTGCCATTGTTGTGTTCTGCGCACGTGGACGGCCACGGGCACGGCCCCCTACCATGCCCACGGCGACCCGCCGCGGGAGTTCCGGGAGAAGCCCCGGATCCAACATCCCTCGCTCTGACATGGACCCCGGTGCTGGTCGCCAGGTGGGGAGCCGTCCCTGCTCCTCCTTCGCGGCGTCCAGCGGCATTTCCTCCGCGGAGGAAATCCAAGATGGCCGCCGCCATCCTTAGGCGCGAGGCCGCGCCTCCTTCTCAGATTTAAAGGGACCTGATCCCTTTAACTAGACTCACCTGTTTCCTATGAGCCAGAGCAGAGGAAGTATAAAAGGAGACTTCCTCTGCTCATTCCTTGACTTGACAACTTTCGTGGTTAACGTAGAATAGTGAACTGCATATATCCTGCACATATGTAGTTATAGCACTGTGAAGCACTATGATCATTGAACTTACCAGAGAATCATCCAGCACGGATGACATCATTCCTGGAAGGATGGAACTAAGTTTGTTATTCTATCTGATAAGAAGAGGCCTGTGGCCTATAAGTAAGAGCAAGCTAAAGTACACATGTTAACATATATATCGATTGGCTATTAAAGGTAAAGGGTGTGGATTATGCAGATGACTGATAATAGCAGACCCCAGACCCTTTATAAGCTGAAGCACACATCTTGAAGCTCTGAGCAGATTTTGAACAGACTTTGTACACCTTTGCTTGTACTATCTTTCTCTGCTCCATAGAGGAAATTTTCCGCATTCCTCTATTAATTACTTTTATTAATAAACCTCTTTCTTTATTACTGTCTGAAGCTGGTATTCATTCTGTAATTAGATAGAGGGGAAGCCCCTCTTTTAACATTAGTCAGGTCTGCTTGCTTCGGTGAGTTCTTGTGCTTTGGATCCTTGTTCCTGACTTCGGATCGGCTAGCGGTGATTCCTGGTGTGTGACTTTGGATCGGCTAGCGGTGATTCTTGGTATTGACTTCGGATTGGCAAGCGGTGATTCTCTGGTGTGTGACTTCGGACTGGCAAGTGGTGATCCCTCGGTGTGTGACCTCGGACTTCTTCTTGTCCATCGTCTCCAAGGGCCCGCCTAAGTCCCAGCGGCCCGGGTCCCTACGGGCTCCTCCCGGGGGGACCGCGGGTTTCCAGGGGTGAAGCTCCAGTCAGCCCTTGCACCAAACTTCTTGACCTCTCAAAGGTCCACCTAAGTCCCAGCGGTCCGGGTCCCTACGGGCTCCTCCTGGGGGGACCTCGGACCTCCAGTGGCGAAGACACACTTCCTTCCTTCGATGTCACGACTCTTCATTTGCCTCCGCAGTCGCCTCTGTCTCCAGTGCCGAGGGTCAACTGGTCACGTCTTCTGTTCCTGCCTCGCCAACCGACGGGAGAACCTATGGATCTTCCTCCTACGATATTCCATCTTCCTGTCGGCCCAAGGGTTCACAAGCCTGAGCATAACAGCCATTTGAGATAAGATATTGTTAATATCAAATATAAATAGTTCCCATTGGGACAATCTACTGTTGATGTTATCTTTAATAGGTAACAAAATTTGGACATCATCTTCATAAAGGAAGTATGAGAGGCCTAATTTATTTAGATAGTGACATAATGGAAGCATGTAAATGTTGAAAAGGGTAGGAGAAATGGATGAACCTTGAGGGACACCTAGTGGGAGAGGTGAGAGATCCGAAGTATTGTTATTATACGATACCTTGAAGGAACGATTAGAAAGAAAAGACTGAAACTATTTCAGTACATTACCATTTACACCAATCTCTACTAATCTATGGAGTAGTAACTTATGGTCGACTGAGTCAAATGCAGCAGAGATGTCTAAGAGAATCAAGATAAAAGAGGTTCCGTTGTCGAAACCATGATGGATTTTATCAACCAGAGTAGCTAAAAGTGTTTTAGTGCTATGTCCTTTCTTGAAGCCATGTTGGGCCGGTAGTAGAGTATTATTATTTTCTAAGAATTCCGTAAGTTGTAAATTAACTACTTTTTTCAATAATTTTACTAAGGAAAGGTAAAATGGAAATGGGTCTGTAATTAGCTAAAATTTGATGGATCTAAATGAGGCTGTTTTAGAATTGGTTTAACAACTGCACACTTAAGTGAATTTGGGAGGAAACCTTGTACGAGAGAAAGGTTGACAATATCTGTGATGGGTCTAGCTAGACAGTTAGGAATTAGCTTTAGGGATTTTATAGGAATAGGATCTAATGGGTGTGCCGCTGGATTAATTTTATGGAGGATGGATTCCACTTCAGAAGAGGCAATGGTCTCCAATTGAGACCAAATTGGAGAAATAGAAGATGAGGGTGATGACAAATCAGAATTACAAGGAGAATTTATTGGGGCAAGCTTCGATATTTTGTCTTTAAGATAGTTAGAAAATTCATGACAAGATATTGAAGGTTTATTATTATATGGGTCGTAATTAATAGGGAGGGTCAGTTTGGATACATAATCAAAAATAATTTTTGGATTAAATTGATATTCATGTATTCTTTTAGAATAATAATTTCTTTTGGACGTATTAATGTCTGTAGAATAGATGTAAAGTAGAGTTTTGTATCTATCATGTAGTTGACTTGTGGGATTTTTTTCTCCAAGCTTTCTCAGCATGCCTTAACAGACGTTTTTTATTTTTTTAATCTATATTAAACCATGGTAATTTATGTTTTATTGAAGTTTTTATTTCTTTTAAAATGGTAGGGCAAATAATTTTACCTGTTTCTGTATTAATTTTAAGCCAGGAATTCACTGCAGATAAGGTATCTGAAATATTTAATTCTTTAAGAGCCTCTGGAAGAGTTTTTTCTAGGATATCACTAGAACAAGATTTGATAAATTTAATGCGTTTAACCTTATTGTGGGAATGGAGATAAGAGTAGTCTATTTGTAATTTAGTTAATTAATTTATGATCAGACCAAGGAATAGAGGTGGTAGAA
This sequence comes from Rhinatrema bivittatum, assembly GCF_901001135.1. Classification (NCBI taxonomy): domain Eukaryota; kingdom Metazoa; phylum Chordata; class Amphibia; order Gymnophiona; family Rhinatrematidae; genus Rhinatrema; species Rhinatrema bivittatum. The sequence continues at coordinate 536,933,728 of NC_042617.1, forward strand.
GGGGGAGAGATAACTGTTGATGTTATCTTTAATAGGTAACAAAATTGTTGTAATAGACCCCTCATGAATCGACTGACAAGGGGTTGTGTTGTTATCGGGGCATCACCAACTCCCTTGTGGTACGCTGAGATGGCACTCAGGTGTACCCTCACCGAGGAAGTCTGGAGACCAGAATCTGAAAGGTGCCAGAGATAGTCCAAAAGAGATGGAGTGGGGCAGGAGAAAGGATCTAAATCTTTTTGCGGGTACCACATGGTAAATCGTTTCCACTTAGAAAGGTAGGATTTTCGTGTGGAAGGCTTACATGAAACTACAAGCACTTGAGAGACATCAGTTGAAAGGTTGAGCAGTTGCAGGCTCAAGCTTTCAACATCCAGGCAGTGAGGTATAGGGTTTGAAGGTTCAGATGGCGTAACATGCCTTGATTCTGAGTTATGAGAGTGGGTGCTGTGCCCAGGCGAATGGGTTCTCTGATCGAGAGGTTGAGAAGAATGGAGAACCATACTTGTTGAGGCCAATATGGGGCTATGAGTATCATTGATTCTTTGTCCTGTTGTAGCTTCACTAGCGTTTTGGCTATTAGCGGTATTGGGGGATACGTGTATAGGAGGCCTGTGTTCCAGGGGCGAGCGAAGGCATCCATGGTTAACCTGTTTTGTTGCCTGTGTAGGGAGCAGAATCTGACCACTTTGTGATTCAGTTCAGATGCAAAGAGGTCTATTGCTGGTTGACCCCAGCGTTGGAAGATTCTGATCATTACTACAGGATCCAGAGACCACTCGTGGGGATGGAACTGTCGGCTGAGGCGATCTGCTAGTATGTTCTGTATGCCTGCCAGATAAGTGGCTTGGAGATACATGGAGTGTGCAAGGGCCCAGTCCCAGATCTGCGCGACTTCTTGGCAGAGGAGATAAGAACCTGTGCCTCCTTGTTTGTTCAAATACCACATTGCAACAGTGTTGTCTGTTTGTATGAGAACAGTTTTGTGTAAAAGGCAGTCCTTGAACGCATAGAGGGCAAAATGAATAGCTCGAAGCTCTAGGAAGTTGATTTGAAAGGTTGCTTTGAGTAGTGTCCAAATACCTTTGGCTTGAAGATTGTTCACATGAGCTCCCCAACCCAAGGTGGATGCTTCTGTGATCAAAGTTATCTGTGGAACTGGTTGCTGAAAAGGCAGACCTGTTAGCAAGTTGGCTTTGTTCGTCCACCAGAGAAGTGAGGCACGTAACTGGTGGATTACTTGAATCTGGGATGAGAGTGGTTGAGTGGCTTGGAGCCATTGAGTTTTTAAAGTCCATTGAGTCATTCTCATGGTCAGCCTGGCTATAGGAATGACATGGACCGTAGAAGCCATGTGGCCCAGAAACGTTAAGAATTGATGGGCTGAGGTTGATTTCCTGGTGCGCAGCAATACAGCTAGTCTGGAGAATGTGTCTGTGCGGTTGTTGGACAGGAAGGCCTTTGCCACCGTGGTGTCCAACTCTGCTCCAATGAAAGTGAGGAGGTGAGTTGGAGTTAGGTGGGATTTTTGGTAGTTGATGAAAAATCCTAATGAGTGAAGTAGATTGATGGTGAGCTTGAGGGCGTCGAGAGCTCCTTGTTTGGATTGGCTCTTGATAAGCCAGTAGTCCAGGTAAGGAAAGACTTGTATGTGGTTCTTGCGTAAATGAGCCACAACCACTGCTAGACACTGTGTAAACACACGGGGTACGGAGGCCAGTCCGAAAGGTTGGACCCGGTACTGATAGTGCTGATGTCCCACTAGGAAGCGCAGGTACTTGCGGTGAGGTGGGTATATTGGAATGTGAGCGAAAGAATCTTGAAGGTCCAGAGAACAGAGCCAATCTCCTGTTTGCAGAAGGGGGAGCATGGTGCCCAAGGAAACCATCCTGAATTTTTCTTTTCTTTATTATTTATTTCTTTATTATAATTTTTTTTTTATATACCGACATTCGATCTGAGATATCACAAAGGTTTACATTCAGGTACTGTAGGATTTAGTAGAAATCTGTTGAGATTGCAGAGGTCTAGGATGGGACGGAGGCCGCCTGTTTTCTTTGGAATAAGGAAATAGCAGAGTAGAACCTTCTGCCATACTGTGACTGGGGTACAGGTTCCACAGCCCTGGCGCCCAGAAGGGCGGACAATTCTGACTCTAGAAGATTTGGGTGATGTTTTGCATCCACAGAGGATTGGGTGGTGAATTCTGGGGTACCATGACAAAGTTTAAATGGTATCCCTGGGTTATGATGGAAATAACCCATTGGTCTGTGGTAATGTTGAGCCAATTGGTTATTAAATGATGAAGTCAACCTCCTACTGGCAAATCTCGTTTTGGATTTGTGGAGGCGCTGCTGTTCTCTGGGAAGGTTTCAAAATCCAGATGCTTGGCCTGTCTGTGGAGGAGGCAGAGGTCTGGATGTTTTAGGCTGTCAAGGATGCCCTCTTTGAGATGGCCTAGCTGTCTTCACGAGAGATGTAGGTGGGTAGAATCTGTGTGGACGATAAAATGGCTTTTTAGGGTCCATTCTGGTTGGTCTTCTCGCAGAGGAAGGGGCCTCGGTTGTCACTGTTGACAATTGGCGCAGGGTTTCATTGTGATTTTTTAATTGAGTCACTGCATCTTGTCGCCTGTGCATGGTAAATCTGCAAGTCTGTCCTGTGCAGGGGAGGAGCCGGCTGTCATGGTACATGCGGGCACCAATGACATAGGAAAATGTGGGAGGGAGGTTCTGGAAGCCAAATTTAGGCTCTTAGGTAGAAAGCTTAAATCCAGAATCTCCAGGGTAGCATTCTCTGAAATGCTCCCTGTTCCATGCGCAGGTCCCCAGAGGCAGGCAGAGCTCCAGAGTCTCAATGCGTGGATGAGACAATGGTGCAAAGAAGAGGGATTCAGTTTTGTTAGAAACTGGGAAACCTTTTGGGGAAGGGGGAGTCTCTTCCGAAGGGATGGGCTCCACCTTAACCAGGGTGGAACCAGACTGCTGGGGCTAACTTTTAAAAAGGAGATAGAGCGGCTTTTAAACTAGAACAAAGGGGAAAGCAGACAGTCGCTCAGCAGCGCATGGTTCGGAGAGAGGTAGCTTCAAAGGATACTAATGATGCATTAGAATTAGGGCATCCTGAGAGTGAGGATCCAATTATAAGAAAAGTAGTCCAAGTGCCTGTAACTAAAAACTCAGCTGAGCTAAAAAATTCTAACTTATCCCTATCAATTAAAAAGCAGAATGAAAATACAAACAAAACACAAACTTTGAAATGTTTGTATGCTAATGCCAGAAGTCTAAGAAGTAAGATGGGAGAATTAGAATGTATAACAGTGAATGATGACAGACTTAATTGGCATCTCAGAGACATGGTGGAAGGAGGACAACCAATGGGACATGCTATACCGGGATACAAACTATATCGCAATGACAGCGAGGAGTACTCGGGAGGAGGTGTGGCACTTTATGTCCGGGATGGCATAGGGTCCAACAGGATAAACATCTTGCATGAGACTAAATGCACAATTGAATCTTTATGGGTAGAAATCCCTTGTGTGTTGGGGAAGACTATAGTGATAGGAGTATACTACCATCCACCTGGGCAAGATGGTGAGACAGATAGTGAAATGCTAAGAGAAATTAAGGAAGCTAACCAAATTGGTAGTGTGGTAATAATGGGAGACTTCAATTACTCCAATATTGACTGGGTAAATGTATCATCGGTACATGCTAGAGATATAAAGTTCCTGGATGGAATAAATGACATTTTTATGGAGCAATTGGTCCAGGAACTGACAAGAGAGGGAGCAATTTTAGATCTAATTCTCAGTGGAGGACAGGATTTGGTGAGAGAGGTAACGGTGGTGGGGCTGCTTGGCAATAGTGATCATAATATGATCAAATTTGAATTAATGACTGGAAGGGGGACAGTAAGCAAATCCAGGGCTCTCGTGCTAAACTTTCAAAAAGGAAACTTTGATAAAATGCGAAAAATTGTAAGAAAAAAACTGAAAGGAGCAGCTTCAAAGGTAAAAAGTGTGCAAGAGGCGTGATCATTGTTAAAAAATACCATCCTAGAAGCTCAGTACAGATGTACTGCACACATTAAAAAAGGTGGAAAGAAGGCAAAACGATTACCGGCATGGTTAAAAGGAGAGGTGAAAGAAGCTATTTTAGCCAAAAGATCTTCATTCAAAAATTGGAAGAAGGATCCAACAGAAGAAAATAGGATAATGCATAAGCGTTGGCAAGTTAAATGTAAGACATTGATAAGACAGGCTAAGAGAGAATTTGAAAAGAAGTTGGCCATAGAGGCAAAAACTCACAGTAAAACCTTTTTAAAATATATCCGAAGCAGAAAGCCTGTGAGGGAGTCACTTGGACCGTTAGATGATCGAGGGGTTAAAGGGGCACTTAGAGAAGATAAGGCCATAGCGGAAAGAAAAAATGATTTCTTTGCTTCGGTGTTTACTAAACAGTATGTTGGGGAGATACCCGTTCCGGAAAAGGTTTTCATGAGTAATGATTCAGATGGACTGAACCAAATCACGGTGAACCTAGAAGATGTGGTAGGCCTGATTGATAAACTGAAAAGTAGTAAATCACCTGGACCGGATGGTATACACCCCAGGGTTCTGAAGGAACTAAAAAATGAAATTTCAGATCTATTACTAAAAATTTGTAACCTATCATTAGAATCATCCATTGTACCTGAAGACTGGAGGGTAGCTAATGTAACCCCAATATTTAAAAAGGGCTCCAGGGGCGATCCGGGAAACTACAGACCGGTTAGGCTGACTTCAGTGCCAGGAAAAATAGTGGAAAGTGTTCAAAGCATTAAAATTACAGAATATATAGAAAGACATGGTTTAATGGAACAAAGTCAGCATGGCTTTACCCAAGGCAAGTCTTGCCTCACAAATCTGCTTTACTTTTTTGAAGGAATTAATAAACATGCAGATAAAGGTGAACCGGTAGATGTAGTGCACTTGGATTTCAGAAGGCGTTTGATAAAGTTCCTCATGAGAGGCTTCTAGGAAAAGTAAAAAGTCATGGTATAGGTGGCGATGTCCTTATGTGGATTACAAACTGGCTAAAAGACAGGAAACAGAGAGTAGGATTAAATGGACAATTTTCTCAGTGGAAGGGAGTGGGCAGTGGAGTGCCTCAGGGATCTGTATTGGGACCCTTACTTTTCAATATATTTATAAATGATATGGAAAGAAATACGACAAGTGAGGTAATCAAATTTGCAGATGATACAAAATTGTTCAGAGCAGTTAAATCACAAGCAGATCGTGATAAATTGCAGGAAGACCTTGTGAGACTGGAAAATTGGGCATCGAAATGGCAGATGAAATTTAATGTGGATAAGTGCAAGGTGATGCATATAGGGAAAAATAACCCATGCTATAGTTACACAATGTTAGGTTCCATATTAGGTGCTACCACCCAAGAAAGAGATCTAGGAGTCATAGTGGATAACACATTGAAATTGTCGGTTCAGTGTGCTGCGGCAGTTAAAAAAGCAAACAGAATGTTGGGAATTATTAGGAAGAGAATGGTGAATAAAACGGAAAATGTCATAATGCCTCTGTATCGCTCCATGGTGAGACCCCACCTTGAATACTGTGTACAATTCTGGTCGCCGCATCTCAAAAAAGATATAATTGCGATGGAGAAGGTACAGAGAAGGGCGACCAAAATGATAAGGGGAATGGAACTCCTCCCCTATGAGGAAAGACTAAAGAGGTTAGGACTTTTCAGCTTGGAGAAGAGACTGCTGAGAGGGGATATGATAGAGGTGTTTAAAATCATGAGAGGTCTAGAACGGGTAAATGTGAATCGGTTATTTAGTCTTTCAGATAATAGAAAGACTAGGGGGCACTCCATGAAGTTAGCATGTGGCACATTTAAAACTAATCGGAGAAAGTTCTTCTTCACTCAATGCACAATTAAACTCTGGAATTTGTTGCCAGAGGACGTGGTTAGTTCAATTAGTTTAGCTGTTTTTAAAAAAGGATTGGATAAGTTCTTGGAGGAGAAGTCCATTACCTGCTATTAATTTAGTTGACTTAGAAAATAGCCATTGCTATTACTAGCAATGGATTGGCCACTGTTGGAAACAGGATGCTGGGCTTGATGGACCCTTGGTCTGAGCCAGTATGGCATGTTCTTAGGTTCTTATGTTCTTATCTCAGCCACAGATCCGAGGATTTTAGCCAGGCCCATCTCCTGGCACTGATTCCTGTTGCTGACATACGAGAAGCTGTCTCAAAGGAAACGTAAGCAGCACGAACTTCATGTTTACCAGCCTCAAGGCCTTTATATAATATGGCATTGAAGGTATCCTGCTGTTGTTGAGGAAGAGAGTCGGCTTCTTGAACCTGTTTCCACAGATTTCTCTGGTACTGTGTCATGTAAAGTTGGTATGCAGCAATTTGTGATACTAGCATGGACCTTTGAAAGATTTTTTGACCTAATAAAAGTCCAGGAATTTTGGATCTTTGCCAGGAGGACTGGAAAGTGTGGTCGCAGTCTCCTGGATTTATTTTGTGCAGATTCAACCACTACTGACTGATATGTAGTTGTGGTTTTTGGAAGCCAGGGAGTTGCATCAGTTCTTTTATTTACTGGTGGAACAAGACACGGATGCTCCCAGAGATGATGCGGTACATCTACAAGTACTTCATGTACTGGAATTGCTACAACTTCTTTTGGAGCATCGACAAATTGGAGAACTTCCAATGTCTTGTGCCTTGTGTCTTCCTCTGTAATGAGATCAAAAGGAATTGTGTCTCTGACATCTCTTTAACAAAATTGGCAAAGGAGAGGTCTTCTGGGGGAAAGTTTCCCCTTTCCTCCGGAGGAGATGGTTCCGACAAAATATCCTCCGTGGAAGTGTTGGTGTCTATATCTTCCCATGTGTCAGGTTGAGATCATGAACGAGGGAAGAAAGTTGGTGGTGCAGGACGTATTGGCACTGATGCATGGTGCAATGGCATTGATGCAGGCTTCGACTGCACTGGCGGCATCGATGGAAAATGAGGGCCTCTCGGTCCCGAGAGCCCTGATGGACCAGACATCAGTGAAAAGGGACTGGAATCCGTGCCCTCATCGTCGGAAGACCTGGGAATAAGAATCGGGGTCTTCAGAGGTTGCGCAGGTTGCTTTGGCACCGATGGCACGGGCTGCTTTGGAAGGGCACCTATGAGTGTATCCAGCCTGGTGAGCAATGGTGCAAATAAGAACATAAGAAATTGCCATGCTGGGTCAGACCAAGGGTCCATCAAGCCCAGCATCCTGTTTCCAACAGAGGCCAAACCAGGCCACAAGAACCTGGCAATTACCCAAACACCAAGAAGATCCCATGCTACTGATGCAATTAATAGCAGTGGCTATTCCCTAAATATCGATGGCTCCGGTGTTGGTGCTGGTATGGGTGTTGGTGCTGGTATGGGGGCTGGCACCGGTGGATGTAGGTCTCGGAGAGCATCGAGCACTGCCTGGCGGATGAAACTGTCCAGTTCCTCCCTGAAAGCTGGTGTTGATATAGCAGCACAAAGCAAGGGTGGAATAAACAGCACACACATATAGAGAAATACAAAAGAAACAATGTGTGGCAAAGCAATATACTGGACAATAACTGTTAACCAAAGAATTTTATTGATAAATAAGCACACATCAATTCTGCATCATTTATATATGCAATTCAAATATGGTGTACAAACAAGGACCCCAACACGGCCATGTTTTGCATCAGGGCTGCGTCAGGGGGACCATATCTTCCAAAAGTCTGAAATGTAGCAAGTTCCAGGGTAGAGTTTCAAGGTACCATGGAACTCAATAAAAGCATAAGGATAACCTTCAGACAACAATTCAAAGGATTTATTTATTTAAATTTATTTATTTATTTAAAATTTTTTTTTATATACCGACATTCATCCAGGATATCACATCGGTTCACAGTGTAACGCAAATATACGCCATGCATGGCGCTTTACATGGAACAGATAAAACATGTTAACAAGGGAATAACGGGATAAGAGAACATGGGATAAATTGCATTAAATATTAAACAAGAATTGCAATTATATACATATGTACAATGTTGAGAGAACTGAGAGAAAAGGGATTTGGGAATATTAGGGGGGGAGGGGGGAGTGGAGAGCAGAGGGGGGAGAAGAGGGGAGAAGGGGGCGGAAAGAAGAAGGATGGGGCAAAAGCGGGGTACCGAAAGGGGGGCCGTGGAAAGGCAGAGTGGAGATTAAGTGTATGCTTTGGCAAATAGCCAGGTCTTAAGCTTCCGCTTGAAGGATTTCAGGCATTCCTCTTGCCGTAGTTCAACTGGCATTGTGTTCCAAAGGGTCGGCCCGGCGATGGATAGTGCACGGGCTCTTGTGGAGGTTAGTTTGTGGAGTTTGGGAGAGGGGATAGGCATGGTTGCGAGATGTGCATGTCTGGTAGGTTTATTGGACTGGTGTAAGCGGAAGGATTCATTGAACCAGTTCATTTCAGGATTGTATAAAGCCTTGTGGATGAGAGAGAGTGCCTTATATTGTATACGGGATGCTATTGGGAGCCAATGTAGATCTTTTAGAACAGGTGTAATATGGTCATGTTTGCGTAGGTTGGTCAGGATTCGGGCTGTTGTGTTTTGCAGAATTTGAATGGGATGAATGGCGTTGTTAGGAAGGCCGAGGAGCAGGGAGTTGCAGTAGTCTGTTTTGGCAAAGATAGTGGTTTGAAGCACTGTCCGGAAATCAGGGGCATGCAGTAAGGGTTTAAGTTTTTTCAGTGTATGGAGTTTAAAGAAACCATCTTTAAGTATATTGTTGATAAATTTCTTCAGGGTAAAGTGCCCGTCGAGGATGATTCCCAGATCACGGACTTGTTGGGCAAATTTGAACTGTGATAGAGGGGGGAGGATCGAGTGGTTGGGGGGTGAGATGAGCATGATTTCAGTTTTAGTTGTGTTAAGGGCTAGGTGGATGGAAGAGAGGAGATTGTTTATGGATTGGAGGGTATCATTCCAGAAATCCATGGTTTTCGAAAGGGAGTCAGTGATGGGTATGAGCAGCTGAACATCATCAGCGTATATGTAATGGGGGAGATTTAGGCTAGAAAGGAAGTAGCAGAGGGGAAGGATGTAAATATTGAAGAGGGTAGAGGAGAGGGATGATCCCTGAGGGACACCTTGATTAAGGGGGATGGCATTGGATACGTGATTGCCTAGCTGAATTTTGTAGTCTCTGTTGCTGAGGTAGGATGTGAACCAGTTGTGGGCAACACCTGTAATGCCTATTTCAGTTAGGCGCTGTAGAAGAATGGGATGGCTGACGGTGTCAAATGCGGATGAGATGTCAAGGAAGGCAAGTATGTATGATTGTCCTTTCTCAAATCCTTTAAGAATGTGGTCAGTCAGTGAAAGTAATAGAGTCTCCGTGCTGTGAGATTTACGAAAGCCAAATTGTGCGGGGGCAAGAATGTGATTGTCTTCAAGGTATTCTGTCAGTTGCTTGTTGACAGTTTTTTCAAGGAGTTTAGCGATGAATGGAAGGTTAGAAATAGGGCGATAATTGGCTAGATCAGAAGGGTCTAGTTTGGGTTTCTTGAGGATCGGTTTGACAATAGCCTGTTTCAGGGGGAGCGGTACCTGTCCAGAGTTAATGGATAGGTTGATAATGTTTGTTAAAGGTTTAGCAATAATATTGGGTATTGTGAGGAGATGTTTTGTGGGTATGGTGTCAGATGGGTGCGTGGAAGGTTTGGCTTTTTTGATAAAGGTTTCAATTTCTAATGTTGAGGTGCAGTCTAGAGAGGATAGCACTGTGGTATTTTTGCTAGTCATTGTATGGATGAGATCAGGTTCGACGAGGTTGATGGGAATAGCAGAAGAGGGGAACTTTGATATTAACTTATCTATTTTGGTTTGGAAAAAAGTGGCTAATTCTTTGCATTTGGATTTAGCTAGTTCATCAGGGATGTCAGGAGTAGCCGTCTTGGTAAGTGAGTTAACGTAGTCATAAAGAACTTTGGGGTTGTATTGGAATTGGTGTATTTTGATGGCGTAGAAGTCTCGTTTTGTCGTGTTAAGTTTGTCACTGTATAGGTGTAGGGAGGATTTAAATTGTGCCAGATGTGTGTGTGAAGGGTCCTTGCGCCATATCTTTTCAGATTTCCGAAGGTGGTGTTTGAGGTTTTTTAACTCTTGGGAGTACCAAGGTTTCTTACTCTTATTGCTTTGTGGACAGATAAGTTTAGTTTGTAGGGGACAGGTAGTATTGGCTATATTATTGGTGATGTCGTACCAGGAGGCAAGTGCAGTGTCTGCATTGGTGAGTTCAAGGTGTTCAAGGTTATTAGCGACAGCCGAGATGAGGTCATCTCTGGTACAGTTTTTTCTAAAGTGTATGGTTTTATTTGTGTTGTCATGGATGGTAGGTGTCTTGATGGAGAGAGTGGTATTGATGAGGTGATGATCAGACCAGGGGATAGGAGTATGAGAGGGTGAGTCAGTTTGTATGAGGGCATTTGTAAAGAGGAGGTCAAGGGTATGACCCGCCTTGTGAGTAGGTAAATGGATGGATTGCTTGTAGCCTAAAGCATTTAATGAATCAAGAATGGCATCACATGAAGGGGTGCGGGGGGTGCTGTCTACATGCAGGTTAAAATCACCAAGTATGATTGCTGGAGTGTTGATGGAGATATTTGTTGCAATGTATTCAATGAGGGTTGAAGGGTTGTTATGTAGGATACCTGGAGGGGCATAAATAAGGCATAATTGTAAAAAAGGGGATTTGAATAGGCCTATTTCAATTTTTGGCGGGGGCGGGATAGTGTGGAGAATCATGTTAAATTTTTTCTTTATGATTAAAAGTAAACCACCTCCTTTCCTTTTCGGCCTAGGGATGGAGAAAATGTCGTAAGTTTCGGAAGGAAATTGGTTTAAGAGAACAGAGTCAGATTCCTTTAGCCAGGTCTCTGTTATAGCACAGATGTCTGGGTCTTGGTCGGTGAGAAGGTTGCAGAGGAGAGGTATCTTTTTGTTTAGAGATTGGACATTAAGTAGGACGAGGGATAGAGCAGTGAGGCCGATGATTTGGGTAAGGGGGGGGGGAGATCATAGTGGGGAGGATTGTTCTAATATATGACTGGTGTCGTGGGTATAGGGGGGTGTTGGGTCTGCGTTTGTTATATTTGAGTATGGTGATCTGGTGCTGATGCATGTTGTAATGTGAGGTGTTGGTGGGTGGTGTGTGAATGGAAATAGAAAGAGTTAGGGGGGGAGGTTAGTGAGTAGTGAATAGGTTGTTTTAAGCTATCATGAAGTGGACAGGGCAGAGGCGGGGGTGTAGATTTGTGAATGGGTAGAGGGGGGTGAGGGGGACCTGGTCGGATTAGATCAGGCGCGACCTTTTGAGCAAGATGACAGAAGGGGGACGGGAGGTACTTGAAAACGTATTTAGCAATAAAGAACAGTAGTTGAGTTGTGTACATTAGATGGAAGAAAAACAGTAGAAGAGAGTGCAAATTCACAGTGCTGAATTAAGTGGTCGGAGCACAGCGTGAAGGGCAGAGCCAAGACTGAACGTACTCTTACCCTAGCAATAGTGTCTTCTTTCTAAGTCCTTCTTTCTTTCTTACTTAGCCCTTTGTCCACAGCTGGGCAGTGATGCAGCGGGGGCTGTCCTTGATGTAGATCTCGCGGGTTAGTTGATAGGGTGGACGACGGCGTGTTGAGGAGTGGGGACTGAAATCAATGTTTGGTGCCGTTCGTCAGGGCTGCTCGAAGGGGCGCTCAAAGGGGCAGGCCCCTTTGTCGCGCTCCTTCGGCGCGTGACGCTAGGTGCGTGACGCCTGGACGGAAGGGACTTTTAAATCCCAGCGCGGGCTGCCTTGATAGGCCGGCTGTCGCTGGAGCGTCGAGGGTTGGCTGTCCGTCGGTGGAGGCGGGGCAATCGGCCCGGAGCGGATGAGGACGGCGCCCGGAGCGAGGTAAGATCGGCAGGCCGGCTAAGCCTCGTGGTCGGCGAAGGGGACCCGTTCGGGGCAGGAGCGCAACAGCAAGGCCTTACCCCGGTGGGTCCTCGGCGCCGAACGCGCAGGCCCACTCTCCTGTCTGCCGCCGGAACGAAGAGGAAGGCTTGGAGCAGCGCGGGCCCTTTAAATCCCAGCGCGGGCTGCCTTGATAGGCCGGCTGTCGCTGGAGCGTCGAGGGTTGGCTGTCCGTCGGTGGAGGCGGGGCAATCGGCCCGGAGCGGATGAGGACGGCGCCCGGAGCGAGGTAAGATCGGCAGGCCGGCTAAGCCTCGTGGTCGGCGAAGGGGACCCGTTCGGGGCAGGAGCGCAACAGCAAGGCCTTACCCCGGTGGGTCCTCGGCGCTGAACGCGCAGGCCCACTCTCCTGTCTGCCGCCGGAACGAAGAGGAAGGCTTGGAGCAGCGCGGGCCCTTTAAATCCCAGCGCGGGCTGCCTTGATAGGCCGGCTGTCGCTGGAGCGTCGAGGGTTGGCTGTCCGTCGGTGGAGGCGGGGCAATCGGCCCGGAGCGGATGAGGACGGCGCCCGGAGCGAGGTAAGATCGGCAGGCCGGCTAAGCCTCGTGGTCGGCGAAGGGGACCCGTTCGGGGCAGGAGCGCAACAGCAAGGCCTTACCCCGGTGGGTCCTCGGCGCTGAACGCGCAGGCCCACTCTCCTGTCTGCCGCCGGAACGAAGAGGAAGGCTTGGAGCAGCGCGGGCCCTTTAAATCCCAGCGCGGGCTGCCTTGATAGGCCGGCTGTCGCTGGAGCGTCGAGGGTTGGCTGTCCGTCGGTGGAGGCGGGGCAATCGGCCCGGAGCGGATGAGGACGGCGCCCGGAGCGAGGTAAGATCGGCAGGCCGGCTAAGCCTCGTGGTCGGCGAAGGGGACCCGTTCGGGGCAGGAGCGCAACAGCAAGGCCTTACCCCGGTGGGTCCTCGGCGCCGAACGCGCAGGCCCACTCTCCTGTCTGCCGCCGGAACGAAGAGGAAGGCTTGGAGCAGCGCGGGCCCTTTAAATCCCAGCGCGGGCTGCCTTGATAGGCCGGCTGTCGCTGGAGCGTCGAGGGTTGGCTGTCCGTCGGTGGAGGCGGGGCAATCGGCCCGGAGCGGATGAGGACGGCGCCCGGAGCGAGGTAAGATCGGCAGGCCGGCTAAGCCTCGTGGTCGGCGAAGGGGACCCGTTCGGGGCAGGAGCGCAACAGCAAGGCCTTACCCCGGTGGGTCCTCGGCGCCGAACGCGCAGGCCCACTCTCCTGTCTGCCGCCGGAACGAAGAGGATAAAGTACACGGGGAACCAATCTCAATGCAAATAACTGTTGAATGAAACAGTGTAGATACTTCAGCGTGGGAACATCACCGTATCAGAAATATTACCTCAAATATTAGCTCGGGTAGACAAAGAGTAGGTGCAAGAGCATAGCAGGCACAATTGACAGATTTAATCCGGACCAAGCTGATCTCATATAAGGTTATAGCTGCAACTTCAGAAAACGGGTTTAAAGAAGAAGGTGTACGCAAAGAGTCAATCACATTACAGCAAACAGTTGAATGGAACAGTATAAATGTTTCAGCGCGGGAACATCACAGTGTCAAGAATTATGCCTCAAAAATGACTTGGATCAACAAAAGGTAGGTACAAATCATATAGGCTCTGGAAACGAGTTAAATGCGGACCAAACTAGTCTCATGTAAGGATTGTAGCGAAGATTTGTACCTACCTTTGTTGATCCAAGTCAATTTTGAGGCATAATTCTTGACAGCCATCGAAGCCGATGTGGTATCGGTGCTGGCACCAGGAGTAGACTTGCGTCGATGCCGGTGTCTGTGTTTTCCTCGGTGCTTGGCCTGGTCTTTCCCCAGCACAGAAGTAGATGCTGTCGATGCCTTAGATGGAGTCGGTGACGGTGGTCACCACTGCCCTGGTGGCTCCCAGCGAGGTTTGATGACTAATTTCTTCGATGCTCCTGCCGGTGACAACTGGGTGGATGTTGATGGAATCAGTTATAATTTAAACAGGGTTTCCATCTTGTCGAGGCAAGTCCGCCTACTCTTCGGAGTTATCTCGGCACAACTTGGGCAGGTAGACACGTTGTGTGATGAGCCGAGGCACAGCACACAAACATCATGTGGGTCGGTAATGGACATGGTTTGGGTGCCTTCTGGACATTTTCGGAAACCTGTTGCCATGACAGAGGTTGAGGCCCAAAAAACCGTCGATGGCCTGCGGGCATCGAAAAAGGTGACAGTGGGAACTGGCCCGGGAACGTAATTTTTACTCACCGAACGATAGAAAACTTTTCCCGATGGGAGACCCCTATGAATGAATGTTTTTCTGAGATTTTTCCGTGAGGAAATACATGTGAGAATTCTCACAGAGTTCCTAACCACGAGACAAACTGCAGCGCGGAAAAAAAGAGACTGAAGGGAGACCCCTGTGGCGCGAGGGATATTAGCATGTTGGGCATGCTCAGTGTGCCAGTGAAAAGTTCTAGAAACTTTGACAGAAAAGTTTTCCCTGAGAGGGCTCCGTCCAGTGATGTCACCCACATGTGAGGACTACCATCCTGCTTGTCCTGGGAGAATAATGAAATCCAGAATATCAAAAATTTAGCTCTTATTATATCAGTGGGACAGTAAATTACTAATAAAACACATCTACAAGCAATTTGTGAGCCTCTTATGTGGGACAGTATCAAAAGCTTTGCTGAAATCCAAATAAACCGTATCTGGTGTATACAGTCAACCTAATTCATTAGTTACCTAATTGAAAACAATCAATCAGATTTCTTTGACACAATCTGCCTCTGGTTAACAAAAAAACAAAACATGCTGCCTGGGATCTTGCAAAATATTTTTTTCATTCATGTGTCAGAAGGTGTGGTAAATGTAGATGGCATAACTGGGTTTAAACAAGGTTTAGACAAGTTCCTTGAGGAAAAGTCCATAAACCTTTATTAATCAAGTAGACTTCGAGAAAGCCATTGCTTATTCCTAGATGCAAGCAGAATGGAATTTATCTACTATTTGGGTTCTTGCCAGGTACTTGTAACCTGGATTGGACCCTTGGTTTGATCCAGTGTGGCAGTCACTTTCTATTGATTTTTGATCAATGGAAATTATGTTCTATTATCTAAAAAAAAGAAAAGCTTTGAGTTTTACCGCACTGTGCTTCCCAATGGTAATCAATTGAGGACCTACGATCCGTATCACTTCCAAACTTTTAGATGGCGTAAGGAATTTTAGAGAGAGCTCAGCGGCCTAAGGAATAAGCAAGATTGAACAGAGTAAGTAAAGAGGGAAAACCTGAAACCCATTTAAGTCAGAACCAGCACAAAATATGGATATCATGAAAAACAATATATTAAAATATGGAACATAAAAGGAAATGAACGAAATAGAAATTGTGTGATAAAGGCAAAAAAAGGCAGTCCATGCAATTTCTTCCCACTCTTCTTCCAAATACCCAAAGAAAAGAATAATACATTGTAAGTTACTTCTAAGATTGCAAGCTCTTTGTAGGGCAATCCCTTACCAATAGGACTTCTCCTAAGTTAGTTGTTGTATCTACAGCTCCTGGTATACCCAGGTGGTCTCCCATGTGAGTACTAACTAGGCCCAAACCTGCTTAGCTTCCAAGATGAGAGAAGATCAGCACATTCAGGGTGGCATGGCCATAGGCCATATATCTCTGAGATATATATGTTTATTTAATACAACACTAGGCACACTATCACTGCTATGTAAAATTTAAAAAAGATAGCCTTTTACCTTCATCCAACACTTTTCCATCAGGCTCATATTATCCATGTCTTTCACCTTCAGGTAGCAGTCCACAGCCCTAGCATGTTCTCCTGCCTGCTCCCACTCACGGGCCTGTTCCACCATCCCTTGCATTCCTCTACACAACAAAACCCATTCATGAGAGAAATGAAGAGACAGTTATTCTTAGAGACTGCTAAAACTTAGGTAAGTTACACCAAAAATTCTCTGCTGAATAGACTACTACTTCCTGTTAAAAAAGGCAAAATGATCTTTGTAAGATACTCATTGCTAGAAAAGTGTAAAATTTTACAGGGTAATTTTCAAAGCAATTAATATGGGAAAAACGTTAATTAACCATCTAAAAATCCTCCTTCTCCAATGTAGCTAAAAGTCCATGTATTGTGAAACATTGCCCAGACTTTAAGACACATTGGGGCCGATGTCTTAACACCCAGCTGAAATTGGTATAAATTTTCAGCGCATATTTGTTTTAGCATGTGTGGCAAAAGCAGGCGCCTCCATGGGATGTAATAAGGGGATGGCATGCAAATTAGATATGTGCAAAAAAATGCACACAAGACCAAATACATATACCAATACCCACAATAAAAGCCCCGATGCAGAAAGCTGCAGGAAAAATTGGCACTAAAATGGGCACAATTGAAAAAATGTTGCAGATTCACGAGGGTATTTCTAACTTACTGCTGATTACATTGGCTCCACGTTATTTAAAAATAAATTGTTTCAGCTCCTACCGTTTTTTTTACTCCATTGCTAGCATTAGTTTGGTTGTGTATCCGTGGTGTCTTTTCCTCGCAAAAAGCCTCTAGACAGACGATTTCACTTAACTCCTGCCGTGACTCAGGTGCTAAAATACCCCCTTTAAAAACTCCACACTGATTTCCCTGCTACCATGGCTCCCTGCATAGCCCATGAATAGACAATTACTTCCTGTATTTGCCAATTGTATGCACTTGTGCAAAACTTGCTGCGGTTTACTGCTTGGGTATGTGCGCATGTTTTTACATGCTAAACGCGTTATTACATATGCGCGTAAGATTAGCAAGGAAAACCACCTGCGCAGAAACCCATGGCAGATTTGTGCAGCTTATTACATCAACCCCACATTGAGTAAACATTCCAGGAAGTGTGTTTGGGTTTGGGAAGTAAAATAATATTGCATTTTAATATCTACCAGTGGGCATTGGAGAGACGGTTGCGATTGATGGTGGTGAGAGACTGTTGCGCTTGAGAAGTTTCTCACCCAATCATAAAACAGTCATGGAGTCTCATTGCATGTCCCAAGGCATGTGAGAGGTAGTTTGGGATGTGCTGCAGTGGTTGCAAAGGCTAGACGCAGTTGTTTTTTGTCCTGCCAACTGAATGCCATAGGGTAGGTACTCAATTTATTTTGTAGTTCCCAAGAAGGAGAGCACTTTTCCAGCCCTTTCTTGTTCTCCAGAAATTCTATTTGATGATGTGAGTTCCATGTTTTGTGGACAGTATTAGCAGCGGTTTGTGGAGGAGAGTGTTCCTGCTGGCGATGGATCTGGCGGAGGTCTATCCACATTCCCTTATGCACAGAGCATCAGAAGTTTCTGAGGTTTATAGTATTTTAGCATTTCCAGTTTCAGGCGCTCCCTTTTCGGCTACCATCAACGCTGTGGACTTTCACGAAGGTGATGGCGGCCATGAGAAAAAAGGGGATTCTAGTTCATCCTTCTCTGGACGACTGGCTCATCAGAATGTAGTTGGAGGAGAAATGAGGTCAGGCAATTTGGCAGGTGATGGAGAGGCACGATCCCTGGAATGGGGGATAAGCCTGGCAAAGTGTCATCTGGTGTCAGCTCAGTCACTGGAGTACCCGGGAATGCAGTTTTCTTTCTTCAGAGAGAGTAGCGAAGCTGCAGACACAAGTGATTCATCTGTTGCACCTCTAGGTGCTCAGGGTCTGGGATTATTTGCAGGTCTATAGCCCCCATGCTAGTTTTGATACCATGAGCGTTTTCTCATGTGCACCCCCTTCCAGGGCCATTGTTGTTGTTCCTTCCATAGGTCTGAGGAGGAATGGTGAAAATCTTCTCGGACAATACAACAACAGTAGTGTAAATCATTCATCCAGGAAGGACGAAGAGTCATGGAATGGCTCTGGAGGCCCAGGAACAGTTTGTTTGGGCAGAAAAGCATCTGGAGGGAATAGGAGCACTGCTTGTCGCAGGAGTGGATAATGTGTATGCAGATTATCTTACCAGGCAGCAGTTGAACCCGGGGGAAATAGGAGTTGTCCTAAGATGCCTGGAAACTCATTTGTGCCAGGTGGGGAAGCCCCAGCTGGCTCTGATGACATCACACATGGCTACGTTGAGGTGACTCGACTTTTCAGTCACAGAAGGGAGGTTGAGTCCAAGGGGATAGATGCTCGGGTTCTTCCTTGGCCGATGGGGATTCTGCTGTGTTGACTTGGGTATAAGTCAATACTGAGGGACTGCAGGTTGCACTCTCGGTTATGTAGCAGTGCAAGAAAAGGTTTTTTTTATTCTTTGCCTCCATCTGCTGGTAGGGATGCAAAAAGGAAAATTGGTTCTTACCTGCTAATATTCGTTCTTGTAATACCACAGATCAGTCCAGACAAGCGGGTTTTATTCATCCCTACCAGTAGATGGAGGTAGAGAACAAAACTTTGGGCACTGCCACATATACGAGAATGCCACCTGCAGTCCCTCAGTATTAATCAATACCCAAGCCAAGATAAGTAAAAATAAAGAATGAACGAGGCTCCCAACATGGACACCCCATACCAACTAGATAACCATGCAGAAATGCTAAACCTAGAAATTGAAGTCAGAAAATGGCAAATCTGCTTTGCAAATAAATACAACAGTAGACCAAGCAGTCTTTCGGCAGAGATCCTCAGGGCGGGCCTCTGGACTGATGCGGTATTACAGGATCGAAAATTAGCAGGCAGGAACTAATTTTTCTTTCCTGAACATACCCAGATCAGTCAGACAAGTGGGATGTACCAAAGCCCTCTTACACTGGGCGGGAACCCGAAAGACCTGCTCGAAGAACTCTCTCCAAAAGGGGCCGCCTCTGGGGCCCGCACTTCCAAACGGTAATGCTTGGTAAAAAAGTGTGCAATGAAGACCACACCATGGCTCTACAGATCTCTTGGGGAGACACCAGTTGACACTCAGCCCAGGACGTCGCCTGAGCTCAAATTGAATGTGCTCTAAGACCCACAGAAACCGCTCTTCCTTTTGGTACATAAGCTGCAGAGATTGTCTCTTTCAACCGAGACAAACAAGCCTTAAGACGCCTTTTCACCCTTTTTTGCTCCCATGAACAGGACGAACAGATGATCAGAACGACGAAAAGCATTAGTGACTTTCAAGTAACGTAATACCACCCATCTCCCATCTAAAAGGTGAAGCTCTCGTCCCATCGAGGGATCCTGAGCCCAATACGGAAACCCGGGCAACTCCACTGATTGGTTTACATGAAAAACCGACACCACCTTACGGTAGAAACGAAGGTGCCGTATGCAAGGACACTGTATCGGACGATATCCGGAGAAACTGATCACGGCACGAAAGCACCTGCAATTCTGAAGTCCTTCTAGCCGAACAGATAGCTACCAAAAAGACCATCTTCAGAGCCAGGATCTTCAAAGATACCCGGATTCAGAGGCTCGAATGGCTCCTCGCAAAGGACCTGTAACACGAGATTAAGATTCCATTCCGGACAAATATGACACAGAGGTGGATGGAGATGGCAGATGAAATTTAATGTGGACAAATGCAAGGTGTTGCATATAGGGAAAAATAACCCTTGCTGTAGTTACACGATGTTAGGTTCCATATTAGGAGCTACCACCCAGGAAAATGATCTAGGCATCATAATGGATAATACTTTAAAATCGTCGGCTCAGTGTGCTGCAGCAGTCAAAAAAGCAAACAGAATGTTAGGAATTATTAGGAAAGGAATGGTTAATAAAACGGAAAATGTCATAATGCCTCTATATCGCTCCATGGTGAGACCGCACCTGGAATACTGTGTACAATTCTGGTCGCCGCATCTCAAAAAAGATATAGTTGCGATGGAGAAGGTACAGAGAAGGGCAACCAAAATGATAAAGAGGATGGAACAGCTCTCCTATGAGGAAAGCTGAACAGGTTAGGGCTGTTCAGCTTGGAGAAGAGACGGCTGAGGCGGGGATATGATAGAGATCTTTAAGATCATGAGAGGTCTTGATCGAGTAGATGTGAATCGGTTATTTACACTTTTGAATAATAGAAGGACTAGGGGCATTCCATGAAGTTAACAAGTAGCACATTTAAGACTAATCAGAGAAAATTCTTTTTCACTCAACACACAATAAAGCTCTGAAATTTGTTGCCAGAGGATGTGGTTAGTGCAGTTGGGTTCAAAAAAGGTTTGGATAAGTTCTTGGAGGAGAAGTCCATTAACAGCTATTAATCAAATTTACTTAGCGAATAGCCACTGCTATTAATTCCATCAGTAGCATTGGATCTTCTTAGTGTTTGGGTAATTGCCAGGTTCTTGTGGCCTGGTTTTGCCTCTGTTGGAAACAGGATGCTGGGCTTGATGGACCCTTGGTCTGACCCAGCATGGCAATTTCTTATGTTCTTATATTATGTTTGACTCCTCGTAGAAAACACACCACATCCAGAAGGGATGTCAAGGCCTTCCCCTGGACTCTCCCTCTGAGACAACCCAAAGCGGAAACCTGAACCCGAAGGGAACTATGGGCTAATCCTTTGGATAAACCCACCTGTAAAAAAGACAAAATATGGGACACTGACACCTGAAGAGGATCCAATCCCTGTTGTCCACACCAGGTCTCAAACACCTTTCATACCCTGGAATAAGCTAAAGAGGTAGCAGGGCATCTCGCTTGGAGCAGCGTGGTAATAACTGGTTCCGAATACCCCCTCATGCGCAATCGCTTCCTCTCAAAAGCCAGGCCGCGAGACATAAGCGATCCTCCCGATTGGAAAATATAGGACCTTGATGCAAGAGATCCGGTAAATGGGTCAGGCGTAGCAGTCCGTCCACTGCCAGCTGTACCAGATCTGCAAACCACGGATGGCGAGGCCATTCCGGAGCCACCAGAATCACTGACCCCGCGTGGCCCTATACACGCCTGAGTACCTTTGCTATCAGTGGCCACGGAGGAAAGACGTACAGGAGGACTCTGGTCGGCCACGGACATACGAGGGCATCGAGCCCCACCACCTCGGACTCCCTCCGGCGGCTGAAGAACCTTTGTGTCTTGGTATTGAGACTTGTTGCCATGAGATCAAACTGCGGGGTTCCCCACCATTCGCAGAGAAGCTCCCAGGCCCTCTGAGAGAGTTCCCACTCCCCCGGATCCAACTGCTGCCGGCTGAGGTAATCCGCCTGGACGTTGTCAACTCCTGCCACATGGGAGGCGGTGATTCCTTCGAGATGAAGCTCTGCCCACTTGAACAGCAGCTGAGCTTCCTGCGCTACCGTGGGACTCTTGGTTCCCCCCTGGTGGTTGATGTAAGCCACCGTGGTCGAATTGTCAGAGAAAACTCGCACCATCCGATCGCGGACCAAGGGTAGAAACTGCTCCAGAGCTCGGCGCACCGCTCTCGTTTCCAGGCGATTGATGGACCATGTCTGTTCCGACATTGACCAAAGGTCCTGAGCAGATCTGTCCAGACAAACTGCCCCCCCACCATCCCCGAAGACTTGCATCCATGGTGACCACCACTCAATCCAGGTCCTCGAGAGGCATCTCCTTCTCCAGATTGTTCCACGTCATCCACCAGGCCAGACTGGCCCTGGCTGATTTAATCAAAGCCAGGGGCAGGAAATATTGTTGCAACAGAGGATTCCAACGGGATAACAAGGCTCTCTGCAGAGGCCTCAAATGGGCAAACGCCCAGGGCACCAGTTCCAATGTGGACACCATCGAGCCCAGTAATCCCAGACCTTCGGCACCTGTAGACGAAGCAGAAGCGTTATCTGCCCCTGAATATTGTTCACCCTGTCATCTGTAAGAAATACTCTCCTCCGCTGGGTGTCGAAATGGACTCCCAAGTATTCGAGGGAACAGGAGGGGACCAGATGGCTCTTCTGCACATTGATAACCCCAGCCTAGAGATTCCAGGAGCGACCGAATTCGGTCCACAGACCGCACACATTCCTCTAGTGACTTCGCCCGTATCAGCCAATTGTCCAAGTATGGGTGCACCAGCAATCCCTCCTGTCGCAGTGCTGCCGCCACTACCACCATCACCTTTGTAAAGGTCCACGGGGCGGTGGACAGCCCAAAAGGCAGCGCTTGAAACTGATTGTGCTATCCCAGAACCATGAATCTGAGAAACTTCTGGTGCTCCTGACAGATGGGGATATGCAGATAAGCCTCGGTGAGATCCAGAGACGCCAAAAACTTTCCTTCCAGTACCGCCGCAATTATGGTGCGCAATGTCTCCATCCAAAAACGTGGTACCTTCAAACTCTGGTTGACTTTCCTCAGGTCTAGGATAGGTCGGAACGTGCCTTCCTTATTGGGCACCACGAAATAGAAGGAATATCTGCCTTGTCCCTGTTTGGACACTGGCACCGGTACAACAGCCTCCAGACTTAACAACCGCTGAAGCATTTCCTGAACCGCTGCCCGCTTGCTTTGGGAAAGACAACGCGACTCCAGAAAGACCGACCGCAGTGGGTGAGAAAATTCTAAGGCATAGATGTTTTTCACCATGTTCAACACCCACCGGTCGGAAGTGATCTTGGTCCACTCCGTGTAGAACCGGGCCATCCTGTCCCTGATTACCAGTGATGAGGAATGGACCTGCCGGATCTCATTGTGAGGACTTATTGCCACCCGCACCCTGGGTGGATCTGCCTCTAGATGACCTTCCAGCCCCTCAAAAGGACTATTGCCTATGCGAGGACTGTCTTGGGGCCGAGGTCCCCGAGGGTCTCGTCTGACGAAAACTTCTGGACTCCCAAAAGCGAGGCCGAGAAGAGAGAGGTTTCTGGCCAGACTTTCGATCCTCTAGCAGCCTATTGCCCTTTGCCTCTCCCAGCGACTTCATCAGACGATCGAGGTCCTCACCAAACAGCAGTTTCCCCGGAAAGGGCAGATTACAGAGCTGCGATTTTTATGACAGATCCACTGACCAGTTGCGTAGCCACAAGTGTCGTCTGGACGCCACCGCCGACACCATAGCATCCGCGACATAGGCAACCACTGCCTCCAGGCGGGCTGCCTGGACTGTGGAAAGAGTCCCGGAGGCCAATTGCTCCTGTGGCTTCTGGATCCAACACAAACAGGCCCGCTGCATCAATCTTGCAGGCCGAGCCCCAGGACCTCAAAAGTTCGCTTGAGATGCACTTCCAACTTCCGATCCTGAACATCCTTCAGAGCGGAATCTCCAGCCACCGGAATAATGGTCTTCTTAGTGACTGCCGAAACTGCCGCATCCACCTTCGGGACTTTGAGAACTTCCAGATGGTCCTGCAGAAGCGGATAAAGCTTGGACATCGCTCTGCCAACTTGCAGACCTGAGTCTGGGGAATCCCACTCTCGGTTGATCAATTTCTGGATTTCCTTCGGAATTGGGAAAACGCTGGGGGGTCTCCGTAGGCCATCCAGAACCGGATTAACCCTTTCAGCATCTGAATCCTCCAGGGTGAGCTTAATACCCAGCTCCTCCAACACCTGAGGTATAACTGGGCAAAGCTCCTCTCTCTTGAAAAGCCGGGTCACCCTCGGATCATCGCCTTCAGCCTCCGGACCCTCCAAGGTCCCCTGTTCAGTTTTAGAGTCCCCTGGGTCCAGAGGGGGACCGCTAATCGGGTCCCCATCCTGATCGGCCTCCGAGGAGACCTCATCCTCCTGCTTAGACTCGTTGGAATTTTCCGAGTCAGATTCCAATCGTGCTAGCCGTCCCTCGGGAGGCAGAGTTCGCGGGCCCGTGGAACCTTTAGGGGGGACCTTCCCCTGCTTTGCCGAACCCGTCGGGTCGTCTGTGTCACTGCACTTACCTACTTGCCTAGCTAGGAAGGCCTCGTTTAGTAAAAGTACGAATTTGGGTGAACACCCCCCCCCCCCGGGCCCCCGAAAGGCGCTTGGGGCTGCTAGGGCCCGAGACATCCGGACCTTTTTCCCTAGGTCGAACCATGGGAGACAGGAGCGATGGGGACACCCCAGACCCCCGAGGAGAAGCCCCCCCTATCCGGCTCCGCTTTTGCAGCCATAGCCACTCCCTCCTGTGATCCTAGCGCCACTGCCGCGGTCCGCGAATGCCTCTGTGGCTTTGCTTGCCTTTCAGACCTCCCTCCCCCCTCCAGCAATCTCCGTGTAGAGGAGGAGGTCATTCAGGCTGACCGACGGGCTACCAGAGGCCCTGCAGGTCTGTCTGTCATAACAAGCACCAAGAAATAAAGCAAGGCCCGGATCGCGGGGCCTTGCCTGTCATAACAAGCACCAAGAAATAAAGCACGGCCCAGATCGCGAGGGGGAGGGTGCACCACATGGCAGCTGTCAAACCCTGAAGAGGGCGCATTGCCCCAAGAACTTCCTGTTGGCGCAGTGAACAGGCCGCTGCTGCAACTGAAAACCGCACGGCTCAATCGGGAGTACAGCCAGCCCCCACTGGAGTTAATCTGCTCCAACTGGGACCACCCTCCTCCGAATGATCCCCCGATCCGCCCTCTTACTGCCCGGCCTGCACCAGACGATCTCGCCGAGGATTTCAGCCTGCTAGGCTGCACAGCCTGCCACATGCTTCTGCTGTTGCAAAAGCAGACAGCTGCCAGTTACTTTGCTTGTTTGTTTTTTTTAACAACAAAACTTTAAACTTAAAGTCCCAGATACACAGGAAAGCTCAAAATAAAAGTAAGGGTACTTCCCTGCTCCTGGGCTTGTGGAGGGGCTTCGGGCCTACCGAGGTACCCAGACCACTGGCTGTCAGGGGTCCCGGAGTTGCGGGCTGAAGCTGGCCAGGGGCATCCAACCCCTGTTCGCCCGGCTCAACCCGAGGGACGACCCTTCTGCAGGAGCCTGTTACCTCGGGGAGCAATTATCCTTAAAATATCCAATCAGTCAGGACTGTAGGGTTAGCACCTCTACCATCTGCTGGAGGTAGTGAAATACTGAGGGACTGCAGGTAGCACTCTCGTATATGTGGCAGTGCTCAAAGTTTTGTTCTCTACCTCCATCTGCTGGTAGGGATGAATAAAACTCGCTTGTCTGGACTGATCTGGGTATGTTCAGGAACCCCACTTGTCTGGATTGAATGCAAAACCCCACTTGTTTGGATATCTGTGGTATTCCAGGAATGAAAATTAGCAGGTAAGAACCAATTTTCCTATTTGAGTGGACCAGAGAGAGACCTTGGGGTAATAGTATCTGGAGATCTGAAGATGGTGAAGCAATGTGACAAGGCAACTAAAATCAGAAGAATGCTGGGCTGCATACAGAGAAGAATAACCAGCAGGAAAAGGAGGTGATAATGCCCTTGTACAGGTCCTTGGAGAGATCTCACCTGGAGTATTGTGTTCAGTTCTGGAGACTGTGTCTCAAAAAGAAAAGAGACAGGATGGAAGTGGTCCAGAGAAGGGTGACTAAAATGGTGTGGGTTTTGTATCAGAAGACTTAGGAGATGCTGAAGGATCTAAATATATGTAGCCTGGAAGAGAGGAAGTGCAGGGGAGATAGGGTACAGACCTTCCGATACCTGAAAGATTTTAATGATGCACACATTTCGAACCTTTTCAGTCAGAAAGGAAACAACAGAACCAGCAGTCACGAAATGAAACTCCAGGGGTTACAACTCAGAACCAATGTCAGGAAATATTTCTTCATGGAGAGGGTGGTGGATGCTTGGAATGCCCTTCAGGAGGAGGTGGTGAAGAAGAAAACAGTCAACAAATTCAAAGGGGCATGGGATAAACACTGTGGATCCCTAAAGGCTAGAGGACCAAAATGAAGAAGAGGGTGCATGGGAGTAACCTGCACTGAGTGGCAATTACTACAATTTACAGAAGGCATGGGGATTACTACCCTCAATAAATAGTCTTGATGCTTTTGACAACTGCAACATCGCTCCCCGCTTTGACGGTGTGTGTGGGGGGGGAAGGGGGAATTGGATACAGACAACCACCAACATGGGCTCTGAATTTTATGGACTAGGGTACTAACACGCAGACAAAGGAAAAAGCACAAGACAGCTTCTACAGCCAAGTCCCAAAGCAAAGATCACCAAGCAGCATTATCTGAATTATCAAGAAGACAACGGGAAAGCAGAGGACAGCTTCTACAGCCAAGTCCCAGAGCGAAGAACATCAAACATTTTCTGAATTATCAAGATGGCTCCTCACCCAGTAAAAATGTTGCTAACAGTAATTTATAGGTTTGACAGTTGCTTGGTTTTGATTGTAAATATTACTACCCTTATCAAGGCCAGGGGGTAACTGCATGGAGTGGCAATTATTACCCTTGAGAGAAATATTAGGGTATCCTACATAGACTGACAGATACTACCATAAGATGCATGCTGGGCAGACTGGATGGGTTATCTGGTCCTTTTCTGCTGTCATTACTATGCTATTATGAGTGAGAAAAGTGGGATAGTTCCCTGCTCCTGAATCTCTTCCTTGATCTCAGCTTCAAAGAGTGTGATTTGCCCCCTTGGTACCAATGAGCCATCAACAGACAGCTTGTCTCCTTGCTCCTTCAATGCCAATATCTTAGATGCCAACAAGGCATCAGACTCTGCAGGTGAACTGAAGATATTGAGCAGTTGAAATATCTGGAAACTGATGTACTTGGGCGACATATTAGTATGGATGTTATAATTTGAGACATCATAGTTTTGGCCCCAGATACCTATTGCAATCTTTGTGATAGTCTGTTATGGACATCTTGAAGCAGTTGGCCTACTTCTGTGCCATAGTGAGAAAAACTGTTGAAGCAAAATCAAATGAAATGTTTGTGAGATTTAGTGATGATGTTGAAAAAAAGAAAATAAATGTAAAAGTGTCAAGAAACCTTAACTAGTGAATTTTAACAGGATGAATGAGGAGGTCTGCAGAACAAAAAGCCATTCAGCACAAAAACCTGCCACAACAATAGTGAAAAAATAGCATAAAGAAAACACAAGAAAGATACTTGCACGTCCAGTCACATGAGCAGATGATAATAAAAAGACAGAGGAACTTCAAGCAGTGGTGGCAAATGCAAAAAAAAAAAAGCTTCACAGACTTTCTAGGCTCTGAGAATGCTTTTTTCCCATGTTGGTACCACTTTGGGTAGTTGATCATCTTGCTGGTTGACGGACAGAGAGATGTCTCTGCCCTCCACTAGACTTGAAGCAACATACTTTTGTATGCATCAGCAATCCCCAAACATCTCCTCCTAGAGATATGGAAAACCCTTCATATTACATTGGTTTCTGTTTAATTTATTTAGTTTTATTAATATTGATTTGTGTAGTGATTTTATTGTCTATTTATAACAAGTCACCTTATGCAGGATGCCATATAGGGGTAATTCTGTAACATCCTGCATAAGTTAGCCTGCAAATACATACCAAAGTTACTCCAATTTTCAAAGCAGATTTATTCAAGTAAGTCCGCTGTGAAAATTATCCTACCAAATTTACCTGCACACAATTACACTTGCTATGATATGTGAGGAAACTTACAAATTTAATTTTAAAAATCCCAAAATATGTGCATAAGTTCAAACCCCTCCCCAATTCCACCCCTGGGAATGCCTCCTCTCAGCCAGAGTAAAATTATCCATAAACAGGACATATATGCATAGGTTAACTTGCAAATCAGGTAGGCAGTTTTGTAAAAGATGAATTTCTATGGGTTAAACACTTTTACTTGCACGAATGCCTTTGGAAGTTACTCTCATAAAAGCTAAAGTTGTTATTGTTAACAACAAAACTAAACATCAAACAGTTTTGTTGCTATAGCTTTTCAAACAGCTGTGCACACTGTTTTGTAACACACATTACAATTAGAAAAAGAAGGAGAGATTCATTTCAGTAGGCACTTGGTTACCCATTTTAGGAAACTTGTTCAAGAGAAGCTCCATTTGTTGACAGAAATATACGCACCTGAAAAAGGCTGTCCAGTGCACTTCTCACATATTGGGGCCGATGTAATAAGACCCACGGCAAAACAGGCGCTCGTTATGTGCGCTGGTTTTGATCACCGCGTGTGGCTAAAGCTGCTACTTCCGTGCGATGTAAAAAAAAAAAAATTATGCAAATGATTTGCGAGCAGAAATCCGTGCACGTATGGAAAAATGCGTGTACCTAAATGTGGTACAGGGCCTATGTAATATGTGACCGCATCCGCGCTCAAAACTCGCACCGATAATCCATGCATAAAAGCGAGTGAGCAAGCGAATGGGTCTCCCTATTAAGTGAAAGTATGATCCTGGAAAGTATTTTTAATAATTTCAGTAACTGTGCTGCAGAAAACATGGCAAATATTTTCATGGGTGATAATTCACAACAACCTTGCTGTTCTTCTGGCCGTGTATTTGTCTGCCCAAGGAAGCACCTACCTCAGATGCCATGAAAAGCGCTTTGCTAAGATGGCCACTCTGAAAACGAGGTAAGCGTTCAGTAAGGCGCTTATCAGGCCGCTCGTGCTCTTCTGATAGTGGCAGACAAATCTGCACGATTGGGCGCCCAGAAAGGTGCCTAGCTTACCTTGCCGTTTGGGCGCTGAGCTAGGTGCTTAGTTGCTCACAAATCTGCACGATAGGGCGCCCAGAAAGGCACCTAGCTAATCTTGCCATTTGGGTGCTAAGCTAGGCGCTTATCAGGTTGCTCATGCACTGTTCATGGCAGAAAAATCTATATGATCAGGCGCCCAGAAAGATGCTTAGCTAATCTTGCTGCTCAGGTGCTTTTCTGGCTGTGTATCTGGCTGCTCAGGCACTGAGCTAGATACTCAGCTCAGCGCCTAGGGAAAGCAGAGTTGCTTACCTGTAACAGGTGTTCTCACAGGACAGCAGAATGTTAGTCCTCACATATGGGTGACATCATTAGAATGGAGCCCAATCACGGAAATATTTTGTCAAAGTTTCTAGAACTTTGACTGGCTCCTACTGGGCATGCCCAGCATGGCACTAACCCTGCATCCAGCAGGGGTCCCCCTTCAGTCTCGTGTATAGCAAGAAGTACGTGTGAAAAATAAAATAAATCGCAAGCGAGCCCAACTCCGCGGGGTGGCGGGAGGGTTTCGTGAGGACTAACATCCTGCTGTCCTGTGAGAACACCTATTACAGATAAGCAACTCTGCTTTCTCACAGGACAAGCAGGATGGTAGTCCTCACATATGGGTGAGTAGCAAGCTGAGGATGCCCAAGCAATGCACCAACTGCACCCAAAGACGTGCAACAGGCACAACAACAGGGGTGGATATGGGTAGGAGGGCATCCTGAAAACCTTAAACGTGTCGCTGGTAGGATGTTTGGTAGTTAAGCTGAGAATAAGTTGCGTAGAATAGACTGGCCAAAAATGGAATCTTGCTTGCCAGCCTTATCCAAGCAATAATGGGCTGCGAAGGTATGGAGAGATCTCCAGGTCGCAGCCTTACAAATATCAATAAGTAGCACCGAACGAAGTGTGCCACTGAGGTTGCCATGGCCCTAATAGAGTGTGCTTTCACACGGTCTTGTAGCGGAATGCCTGCTTGCTGGTAGCAAAAGGAGATACAGTCCGCCAACCAGGAGGAAAGGGTCTGTTTTCCCACTGGATTTCCCAATTTGATGTTATCAAAAGAAACAAATAATTGAGTGGGCTTCCTGTAGGCTGATGTGCGCTCCAGATAAAACGCTAGGGCACATTTGCAGTCCAGGGAATGTAGAGCCTGTTCCCCTGGGTTTGAATGGGGCCTTGGAAAGAAAGTAGGTAAGATGATGATTGATTAAGATGAAATTCCGACACTATCTTTGTTAAAAACTTAGGGTGTGTACGGAGGACCACTCTGTCATGCAGAATTTTAGTGTAAGGCGGATAGGTGACTAATGCCTGTAACTCACTAACTCTGCGAGCGGATGTTATAGCGAGAAGAAAAATTACTTTCCAGGTGAGATAGTGGAGATCGCAGGAGTGGAGAGGCTCAAACGGAAGTTTCATGAGCTGCCCTAAGACCACGTTAAGGTCCCAAGCAGGGGCCGAAGGGCGTAATGGAGGTTTCAGGTGGAGCAAACCTCTCATGAAGCGTGTGACTAAGGGCTGTGTTGAAATAGAGACATCTCCCACGCCATTGTGGAAAGCGGCTACCGCACTGACATGCACTCTTATAGAGGAAGTTTTCAGGCCTGATTCTGACAGATGCCAGAGATAGTCCAGAAACGTCGCAGTGGAACAAGTGAAGGGGTCTATAGACATGGACGTGCACCAGACCTTAAACCTTTTCCACTCTCATGGCGAGGCTTGCCATTGGAGTGACATGTACAGAGGATACCATGTGACCCAGCAAAATGAGGAAATGACGAGCTGTCGTGTAATCTCGATCCTGGAGGCATTGAGCTAGGGACATGAGAGCACGAGCTCGATCCTGAGGGAGGAATGCTTTCGTCTGCACGGTGTCCAGGTCGGATCCTATGAAGGATAGGATTTGAGATGGAACTAAGCTGGACTTGGGATAGTTGATCAGAATCCCGAGAGACAGCAATGTATGGAGAGTTAGACATAAGGAGGCTAGTACGTCCTTTTGAGTTGGAGCCCTTATCAGCCAATCGTCGAGATAAGGGTAGACATGGACGCCTTGACACCTCAGGTAGGCCGCGACCACTACAAGGCACTTGGTAAAGACTGTAGGTGCGGATACTAGGCCGAAGGGCAGTATCCGGTACTGGAAGTGCCGGGGGCTGACTAGGAATCGAAGGAATTTGCAGTGAGACGGAGTGATCAAGATGTGTGTGTACGTGTCCTGAAGATCCAGAGAGCAAAGCCAATCTCCTCTTTGCCGACGAGGAAGAAGAGAGCCCAAGGTTACCATCCTGAACTTTTCCTTCTGTAGTTACTTGTTTAAGGCACACAGGTCCAGGATTGGACGAATGAGGAAATACTGGGAATAGAACCGCTGCCCCTGCTGGGAGAGGGGTACTGGTTCTATTGTCAGAGATCTCAGGAGGGTTGAAACCTCCTTCTCCATAAAAGAGGAGTGGTCAGATGATCCCCACGTCGGCCGAGGTGGGGAGTCTGTTGGTAGAGACAGGAAGTTGAGGTGGTAACCTTGAGTCAGTACAGCAAGTACCCACTGATCTGAAGTGATCGTGTGCCATATGTTGGTGAACCGACCGCCAACGGGTATGGACGATAGAGGAAGTTGGCTTATGCTCTCCAGCGAGAAGTCAAAATCCAGCAGCTGGACCCGGTGGAGGAGCTGGCTGAGTTTTCTGAGGTCTGGATTATCTGGCCTGACCTTTCTGGTAAGGTCTGGAGGGCGACCTCAAGTAGCAGGAGGATATCTCTGTGGCTTGAAGGACGGCCGCTTAGAATCTCTTCGGAATGTCCTTTTAGAGGTGGACGGAAAATCAGAAGGCACTGACGAAAGCTGGCGTAGCGTCTCATGGTGGTCTTTGAGCTGTGCTACAGTCTCCTGGATTTTGTCCCCGAAGAGATTATCTCCAGCGCAGGGCAGGTCAGCCAACCAGTCCTGTACTTCTGGTCTTAAGACAGAGGACTTCAGCCAGGCCCATCTTTGTGCACTAATCCCCGCTGTGGACACCCTAGAAGCAATGTCAAAAATGTCATAGGCAGCACAGATCTCATGCTTGCCAGCATCTAGACCCTTCTGAGCCAGTGTATTGAGTTGATCCTGAAGCTGGTCGGGTAAAACCTCAGAAAATTCCTGGATCTTTTTAAACAGGTCCCTGTTATACTGGGTTATGTATAACTGGTAGGAAGCAATGCGAGAAATAAGCATTGAGCCATGGAAAACATGATGGCCAAATGCATCCAGGGACTTCTGTTCTTTCCCTGGAGGTATAGAAGAATGAGACTTAGAATGTCTTGCCTTTTTCTGGGCTGACTCTGCAACCACAGAATGGTGATCCACCTGTGGTTTTTGGAAACCAGGGGCTGTCTGTACCAGGTAGGTGGCATCTGTTTTTCAATTCACCGGTGGTACAGAGCCTAGATGCTCTCAATTCCTCTTCAGCAAGTCCAGGAGGACTTCACGAACAGGTATGGACATGATCTCCTTGGGTGCATTTACGAATTGGGGCACTTCCAGCATCTTGTGTCTGGAGTCCTCTTCTATCTGAAGTTGGAATGGTATGGCTTCAGACATTTCCTTTATAAAACTAATAAAGGACAGGTCCTCTGGAGGAGAATGTCTTCTCTCCTCAGGGTGAGATGGCTCTGAAGGTAGATCATCAGAATCCTGGGAATAATCATCGGTCCAAGGATCGTAAGGCTGATCACCAGCTCCCATAGGTCTCCAGAGGGAAGTAATTGTGCTATTCCTAAGGATCAGGCCTAGGCACTGATGGCATTGGAGGAGGCACCGACGAGATTGATGGTGGCACCAATGGCATTGATGGAGGCACCGATTGAGGACGATGTGGTATTGATAGTATCGGTGACATCGATGGGCGAGTCGGTGGCAAGATCCCAGACGGCCCGGGCATAGGTTCCGGCCTCGGTGTTTCCTCATTGTCCGATGACAAAGGAATCGGGGTGGAAGGCGTTGGACATACCGGTATCCTCGGTTCCACCAGTGGAAGGGCACCGATCAACGCATCCAACCTGCCGAGTAGTGGTGCGAGCGCCGTGGGAATCGGGTCGGTGACTGGTGCTGGCATTGGTGCCGGTGTAGATGGAGGCTGCAAGCCCTGTAGTGCCTTTCTGATGGCCCATTGGATCATCCGATTAAATTCCTCGCGGAAGCCTGGGGCGTGGAACCCCAGCTCTGGAGTAGGAGGCAGCACTGGCGTAGCCGGAGGGTCCACCGGTGAAAGTGGAGTCGCAGCTTCCGGCACCAATGAAGATAGGGAACGCCTCGGTGACCCAGTTGCAGAGGAGGATGGGGCCTTCTCTGGACGGGATTTCTTTGTCGGTGGCTCTGTCGATGCCGAGGGCTTGCCTAGATCAGCGGACTGAGCCTTCCGATGACGGTGTCGATGCTTTTCACGATGTTCTCCTCGTTCCTTCTCCGGAGCTGAAGAGGAAGAAGTCAATACCTTCGGAGTAGTTGGCGCTGGGTGGACAGCACCGGTGTCCTGCTGCTGGCGAGAGGTCGATGGCATCGGCTCAGACGATGTCGAAGCTCCATCTTCTCTGAGCGGGCCTTACAGCCCTTTGATGTCATTTGGGCAAGTTTGGTGCAAGTTAAAACGTCCTGGTCTGACTCCAAATACAACACACAGTCTCTATGCGGGTCTGTAATGGACATTTTCCGAGGACAATCGGGGCACCGACAAAAACCTGACGCCATGGCTTCGACAAAAATTTAGCTGAGGTGCAGTTGATGGCCGGTAGGTCCCAAAGGGAAAACTCAACGGGAATCGACCGCAAATGAGGGTAAACCTTATCTTACGACTGTGGACTACGGAATTGATAGGGGGACCCCTATGGGGTAGAATTTTTTTGAAATTTTGGAAATAAGTTCCGTGAGGAAAATTCCTGTCAGGAATCTCTAGAGAGCTCCTTAACCCGCGTGGCTACTGCTGCGTGGAAAAAAAGAGACTGAAGGGGGACTCCTGCTGGATGCAGAGTTAGTACCATGCTGGGCATGCCCAGTAGGTGCCAGTCAAAGTTCTAGAAACTTTGACAAAAGTGTTCCATGATTGGGCTCCATCCTGATGATGTCACCCATATGTGAGGACTACCATCCTGCTTGTCCTGTGAGAAGCACCTACCTAAGCTGGCCGTTCTGACCCCCAAAAAAGCACCTAGCTAAGCTGGCCATTCGGACACCGAGATATGCACTCAGCAAGATGGTTTTCAGGATGCTCAGCCACCGACATAGCGCCCCCCCCCCCCCCCCCGAGTCGGTGCTGACTCTTAACTTGTGCCCTGACCTTGGTGGTAAAAAACCCGCACTAGCATTAGTGTGGCTCCCTGCATTGCCTATGATTAGCTAATCACCTCCATTGCATGTAGTTACCATGCATTTGCGCAGGAAAAACCATGGGTCTGTAAGTGCGTCTTTACACACTTTTTTCCTGTGCACAAAACCTTTACATCTCCGTATACAGCTTTGCGCGGGAAAACAAGCATACATACAAGTATACATCCGCGCATAAAGTTGCAGCAGCTTCAGCGCACCTTATTACATTGGCCCCATTATGATTTACAAAGTATCTTAGGTTACACCTGTGGCACGAGTTATACTTCTCACAAATACCTCTCCTTGAAATGGCTTAGCAGGGCTTACCTAGCTCCTTTCTTTGTCACCTCACTTTCATATTCTTCCTGTAGTTGTTCCAGTTTCCCTGGAATGTATTCCTTGCAAATTCGGATGGCATCACTCCACATTCCAGCTTCCTGCATGTTCCAAAAAACTAAATATCTCAGTTCAAATATTAGGATTTCTTTGATAATTCCCCTTAGATCCAAGTCTAAACTGGCTCCAAGATTTTCCTGACCATATATCAGGTAACAAAAATCCAGGTACCATAGTAACTGTTGGCAGATAAAGCCCAAAACAGTCCATCTAGTCTGCCCAGCAAGATGTTTGGGGATTTAAATGTGTATGTAGTAATCTATCCTTCAAACCAATCCCAGCAGATCACTTAATGAAAGAAAGGGGTTTCCCTCTTCCTCCTCACACCCTTGCTCCACCATGGTTGTTTCTTCATTTCCTCAGTGCATTTCTTCCCCAGTTGCCCTTCTCATGATAATTCAATCCCTTCCCCTACTGTTCCAGGTAGCTTTAAATGTGGGAGTTCACATTGTTACTAGCATATATTTATCTTAATTTATACAGTATTCTTTAAAAGTAAAGCAAATGTTGCTTACCTGTAACAGGTGTTCTCACAGGACAAGCAGGATGGTAGTCCTCACACATGGGTGACATCACAGGATGGAGCACTGTACCGAAAATTTTTCTGTCAAAGTTTCTACAAAGCTTTGATTGACACTGACACACTGAGTGCACAGAGCAGGCTCAGCCTGCAATTATCCCTGTGAGCCACAGGTGTCTCCCTCAGTCTTCTTTTTTCCACCCTGCAGTAAGCATAGCGGTTAGGAGCTCTGTGAGAAATTCTAACACTTTTTCCTCAAGGAAAGACTTAAACTTTTACTTCACAAACACTTTTCCCTGCACGGGTCTCCCTCCGCGTATGTTTATTCGACGCTCGGTGAGTACTATGCCCTGTTTTTTCGGTTGGTTCTTGTTACCTTTCTGGCCTACCAACTGACTGCGGCCTTCCCTCTCCCTATTATTTCAGTTAGCTACACATAGCCTGCGAGTGTCCCTCTGTGACACTCTGCCTGGTTATTAGCACTAGTGGGACAGGGACTTCCACGGTTTCCGTTGCCGCCAGGGGCCCTGTAGATTCAGGTCCTTTGATTTCCTCGGTACCCTTGCGCAGTCGATGCCCCATCGCTACCCCCTTCAGACCGTCCTGGATTCTTAGACGCCATCGGTACCCCTCCCACCGCGGTACCCTGATGCCATCCTCCCTGCGTCGTTTCTATCAGTGCCGTCCATGTTTTTCATCCATGGCACTGATTTTTCCTTGGGCTCTATCGGTGGCATCATTGCCCGGTTGGATGCCATCGATGTACACCTTATCTCGTCGGTGCCATCCATGCCAGGGTCGATGCCACCGTCGCCCGGGGCACTTCCATCAATGCCGGGGTCATTCCATCGATGCCATCCTTTATTTTATGGATGCCATCGATGCCCAGGGCCTTTCCATCAGTGGCCATCGTTGCCCATGTCCGTGGCATCGATGCCCACCGGTGCCCACATCAGTGGCATCAATGCCTGTGTCTGTGGCATCAATGCCTGTGTCCGTGGCATCGGTGCCCGCATCGAATCCATTGGTGCCTGCGCCCATGGCGTCGGTGCCCACGTCCGTGGTGTCAATGCCCACGTTCATGGCATCAATGCTATGGACGGCATTGCCGCCCAATTCGATCCAATTGATACTGTCTACGCCCATGGCCATGCCACCGATGCCCTCGGCACCCGCCTCCATACATCGATGCCCTAGATGCCCACTTCCTTTCCATCGGTGTCTTCGACGTTCCTATTGATGCGATCATCAACTCCGTCGATGCCGGTATCATTTTTCTGATACCAACGATGTTTTTCTCGATTATTCGATGTCATATCATTCCCATAGATACCTACGCCGATGCCGTCAGTGCTCCGTCACTGTCAACATTACTCTGGCCGAGTCATCAACATTTTTTCATATATATTTTTGACGATACCCTTGAGGCTGCTTCGGCCGCCATCGACACCGTCAACACCGACATAGCACCGCTATGTAATGCCCTCACCTAAACACAGTGCTCCATGCTTTGAGTTCTTATTAAAGCCCCGTTTTAGCCTAAGACACTACATAGTGCCAGGAGCAGTGCAGGCATGCTGACAGTCCGTCATCAGTCGCCATCCACGACAACAAGGGCATCCATCTCGGCGCTGGGGAAAGACCGGGCCGAGCACTGTGGCATGTATCATCACCGACATGGTGACTGTCCGCCACCGAAGCCATCCAGCACATCGGTGCTATCCTTCTCGATGCTGGACAATGCTCAGGCCGAGCAACATCACCACTGTCATCGGCACTGTTCCGCACAGTTTTGGCAGTCCTTGGTGCTCCAGAAACACCGGAACGAGTTCTGAAGAATTCTGCACTGGTGTCACGAGACATTGAGCCGCTGCGATGAGGATCGGGTTCATGAGCTCGTTAATCGGCTCCCCTGTTCCCGAGGCGTGCCCCACCGTCATCGGTGCGGGATTGTGGCCCTCCGCTAATTACGGTGTAAGCGCCAGCCACGCCCAGCCTGTCTCCTCTATACCTGCACCACCATACCAGGCATCAGAGTTGAGACGGACGTTACGTCCACAGGCTACCCCTCGAGGACTCCTGAAATCGACGGAGCCAGCAATCTTCACCGGCTCGTCCTTCGGCGATCCACATCGGATGGTAAGTACCTGCTTCTGCAGCATTCCCATTGAGATGTGTTCTCTAATTCGGGCCACATAGTTCGAAAAGTTCTAGGTCATGAACCTTCCAAGAACCGTATAAGTGTCACATATTGCTATGCCAGTTATGTCAGCCACAATACCAGGACAGCCTCTCTGTGATTTCTTTGGGATTGCATCAGGGCTTACTCCCTTTTTCAGCAACGAGGCTCTGTACTGATTAATGCTCTGGCTTCTGGTTCCTGCTTCAGAACCAAAGTTCCAAGTGCAATCACTGATCTGCTACACATGAAATCCAGCAAATGCTGCCTCAAGTGCAAGTCCACCTCGAAGCCTGACGACAGGTCTCGATGTCTCCTTGT
Organism: Rhinatrema bivittatum; assembly: GCF_901001135.1. Classification (NCBI taxonomy): domain Eukaryota; kingdom Metazoa; phylum Chordata; class Amphibia; order Gymnophiona; family Rhinatrematidae; genus Rhinatrema; species Rhinatrema bivittatum. The sequence continues at coordinate 536,971,006 of NC_042617.1, forward strand.
ACAGCACACAGAAATGCGGGTAAGACTTTACCGCTCACACTCCCGTGGGAGGTTACATGATATCCAGATTACATCAGCCCTTCCAGTTGGACACCTGGCCGGATATCAGAGCAGCTACCCCACCTTGTACCAAGGTTCCCGGTACACTCCCCCAGACGCTACAAAGCGCAGAGTGGGGTGGGGGGGGGGGAGTTTTAATTACACTATTTTTTCTTTCAACAGAAAATAGTTACTCTCCGCCCATCCTGGACCTCAGAAATACCAACTTTCTTCTGCTTCATGGTGAGTCAACAATATTACAATCCCAAGCTCTGTCGGTTACACCAGCTTCGGCAACTGGGGTATTCATTGAATCACTATTGTTGAATACTGCTTCTCTGTGGAGTGCAACATCATTCACGTTTTTCCTTGCATGGACAGCTGTATAACCACAGTCAGTCAACGCATGGAGCTCTAACTTCTTCAGGACTCACTATACATTTACTAACTGGGATTACTGTCACTGCCATAAATCCCTTGTACACTTTTGGACACCACAGTCACAATAACCTTCCTGTCCAGTATATGCGCAGACATTCTAATAAATTCTGCATGCATTTTTCCATAATCTCAGCCCCTCAATTCTTCATTGTCGGGCTATGGGGTTTTTTCACTATGTACTTTCCTCATAGATCCCAAACTGCTATGGGTTAGATTCAGTGAAATTCCATTATCAGTGGGTCCAAGCTGTTCAACTGCTTTCGTCCCTCATCTATATTGCAGATCTAGAACCAAAACCTAGTCTGATCCCGCTCATGCTCGCATTTCCTCAGGGTTGTAAGTTTGACCTAAAATCTTCTCAACCCAATATGCGTCTATTCCGCTCCAGGCGCAGTTTCACATAAACGTCCTAGAGCTTGTAGCCATGAGTTATACCCTTATGCCTTCCAATACTGCCCCTCAAAAAATCTTTGTGTATACAGACAGCATAGGGACAATGTGCTTTCCACCACACAAGCACACACAACATCTTAGCTGCTCTGCAAGGAAGCTGCGCAGCTCTACCCTTGGCCCTTGCTCACTCTATGCATCTTCGGGCCACTTCTCTAAGAAATTTACCGAACGCACTAACAGAGCTTCTCCATGTAGGTTCCATCCTCTCAAATGGTCTCGAGCTACATGTGTGGCGAGAAAAATCTTCTAGCGCTGAGGTCAACCGAACTTGCCCTCTGCGTCTGAATCGAACCATACGGTGCACAGATTCTACTCTCTACACATGTTTCCAATGAGTTCCCATAGACGCCTTTCTTCCATCAAGGGCCTCTTAAATGTGTCTCTTCCGCTGCCTTTCATAGCCAGCACTCTTCTAATGCTGAACAGGGACAGGGTTCACTGTTCCTCACACCCACGTCCTGCCCGAGACCAGTATGCTTCCCATGCTTCTCAATCTATCACACCAGTAACCAATTCACCTTCTCACCAGTCAGTCACAAATCGTAGACTTACTAATGTTCTCAGGTACTGGTAGCGTCACAAAACCTTCCACACATAAATCCTACCATTCCAAATGGCATGATTTATCACATGACGCATACAAAAGGGCAGTACCCTTTTTTCTTTTTTCTACACCATTCTTTCTCTTGCTCCCTCGGATTCTGCTCCCCAGACATCCTCCACATAGGTACACCTCTGTTACAATCAGTGTATCGTTTGGGAGTTGGGATACCCGATTTACGATAAACTCCTTCTGAGTCAGCTTACCATGGATTATCCACTGATCAAGTCGCCTCTATTTTCAATAGTCACGGAACGGAACCTATATCTTATCCTTATAAAAGTTTCATACGTTCTCCGTTCCAGCCTTTCCATTGCTCTCTTTTCAGTTTGACGTGGGAAATTTTTTCCCTCATAAATGTCATTTCTGCCAACAGGGTCAGTGAGTTACACACCTTGTTACATACTCATCCGACCCTGCGTTCCTCCGTGATCGAGTGGTTTTTACGTATTCAACTTCCTATCTTTCTTAAGGTAGACGTTGCATCTCACCTTATATACTCTGCCCATTTTTCCCAACACCTCTCTTACCAGAGAGAGAGGGTTTTTTCCACTTCTTGCACAGTAATAGTGCACTTGCATTCTATCTAGATCGCACTACACTCCATAGGAATTCCACCTAACTCTTTCCTTCTGTGGCAAGAGTCAAGCTGCAAGTTCCTGTGGGCAAACAGACCTATTCCTCCTAAATGACGGTCTGTATCTATTTTTCCTACCAACAAGCAGGCATTTCACTACAACACTGTGTGTAACCACACTCTGTTGCGTCCGTCCTGGCCTTCATAGCTTCCCCTCGGCCGCTGCTGCTTGTACATATTTATCAGGCTGCAACCTGGAGTTCTTTCCATACCTTCGCAGCCCATTATTGCTTAGATAAGACTAGCTGGCATACTCCATGTTTGGTCAGTCCGTCTACTCTTATTCTTTTCGGTTTCACTACCCAACATCCTTCCACCAACCCGTTAAGGGTTTCAGGATGCCCTCCGATCCAAATTCCACCCCCGTCATTGCACTTTTCGTGCATCTTGGGTGCATTTGGTGCACTCTCGGGCATCCTCAGCTTGGTACTCACCCATATGTGAGGACTACCATCCTGCTTGTCCTATGAGAAAGCAAGTGTTGCTTACCTGTAACAGGTGTTCTCACAGGACAGCAGGATGTTAGTCCTCACGAAACCCATCCGCCACCCTGCGGAGTTGGGTCTGTATACGTTTTTACGTTTATTTTAGTTTCGCTTGCGCTTTTAGCTATAAGACGAGACTGAGGGAGACACCTGTGGCTCACAGGGATAATTGCAGGCTGAGCATGCTCAGTGCACTCAGTGTGCCAGTGTCAGTCAAAGCTTTGTAGAAACTTTGACAGAAAAGTTTTCCGTTCAGAGCTCCATCCTGTGATGTCACCCATATGTGAGGACTAATATCCTGTTGTCCTGTGAGAAAGCAAGTGTTGCTTACCTGTAACAGGTTTTCTCACAGGACAGCAAGATGTTAGTCCTCACATATGGGTGACATCACAGGATGGAGTGCAATCACGGAACACTTTTGTCAAAGTTTCTAGAACTTTGACTGGCACCTACTGGGCATGCCCAGCATGGCACTAAATCTGCAGCCAGCAGGGGTCCCTCTTCAGTTTTGTTAAAACTACAGGAAGTGTCGAAAAATAAAATAAGCAAACGCAACGAACCCAACACCGCAGGGCGGCGGGCGGGTTTCGTGAGGACTAACATCCTGCTGTCCTGTGAGAACACCTGTTACAGGTAAGCAACATTTGCTTTCTCACAGGACAAGCAGGATGGTAGTCCTCACATATGGGTGAGTACCGAGCTGAGGATGTCCGAGAAATGCACCAAATGTACCTAAGATAGAAACATAGAAACATAGAAATGACGGCAGAAGAAGACCAAACGGCCCATCCAGTCTGCCCAGCAAGCTTCACATTTTTTCTTCATAATTATCTGTTTCTCTTAGCTCTTTGGTTCTATTTCCCTTCCACCCCCACCATTAATGTAGAGAGCAGTGATGGAGCTGCAACCAAGTGAAATATCAAGCTTGATTAGTTATGGGTAGTAGGGGAAGTAACCGCCGCAATAAGCAAGCTACACCCATGCTTATTTGTTTTACCCAGACTGTGTTATTCAGCCCTTATTGGTTGTTTTTCTACTCCCCTGCCGTTGAAGCAGGGAGCTATGCTGGATATGCGTGAAGTATCAGTTTTTCTTCTCCCCTGCCGTTGAAGCAGAGAGCTATGCTGGATATGCGTGAAGTATCAGTTTTTCTTCTCCCCTGCCGTTGAAGCAGGATATGCATTGAAAGTGAAGTATCAGGCTTATTTGGTTTGGGGTAGTAACCGCCGTAACAAGCCAGCTACTCCCCGCTTTGTGAGTGCGAATCCTTTTTTCTCCTCCCCTGCCGTTGAAGCAGAGAGCTATGCTGGATATGCGTGAAGTATCAGTTTTTCTTCTCCCCTGCCGTTGAAGCAGAGAGCTATGCTGGATATGCGTGAAGTATCAGTTTTTCTTCTCCCCTGCCGTTGAAGCAGAGAGCTATGCTGGATATGCATTGAAAGTGAAGTATCAGGCTTATTTGGTTTGGGGTAGTAACCGCCGTAACAAGCCAGCTACTCCCCACTTTGTGAGTGTGAATCCTTTTTTCCACATTTCCTCTTGCTGTTGTAGCTTAGAGCGATGTTGGAGTCACAGTAACCATGTGTATGTTTATTGAATAAGGGTATTGTCTCCAGGCAGTAGCCGTCATTCTGGCTAGCCATCCACTCTTTATTGACGGCCTCTTGATTTTATGGATCCACAGTGTTTATCCCACGCCCCTTTGAAGTCCTTCACAGTTCTGGTCTTCACCACTTCCTTCGGAAGGGCATTCCAGGCATCCACCACCCTCTCCGTGAAGAAATACTTCCTGACATTGGTTCTGAATCTTCCTCCCTGGAGCTTCAAATCGTGACCCCTGGTTCTGCTGATTTTTTTCCTATGGAAAAGGTTTGTCGTTGTCTTTGGATCATTAAAACCTTTCAAGTATCTGAAAGTCTGTATCATATCACCTCTGCTCCTCCTTTCCTCCAGGGTGTACATATTTAGATTCTTCAATCTCTCCTCATAAGTCATTTGATGAAGACCTTCCACCTTTTTGGTCACCCTTCTCTGGACCGCCTCCATCTTGTCTCTGTCTCTTCGGAGATACGGTCTCCAGAACTGAACACAATACTCCAGGTGAGGTCTCACCAAGGACCTGTACAAGGGGATAATCACTTCCCTTTTCTTACTCGATATTCCTCTCTCTTTGCAGCCCAGCATTCTTCTGGCTTTAGCTATCGCCTTGTCACATTGTTTCGCCGACTTCAGATCATTAGACACCATCACCCCAAGGTCTCTCTCCTGCTCCGTGAACATCAGCCTTTCTCCCCCCATCGAATACAGTTCATTCGGATTTCCACTCCCCATATGCATGACTTTGCACTTCTTGGCATTGAATGTCAGCTGCCATGTCTTCGACCACTCTTCCATCTTCCTTAAATCCCGTCTCATTCTCTCCACTCCTTCCGGCGTGTCCACTCTGTTGCAGATCTTAGTGTCATCCGCAAAAAGACATACCTTACCTTCTATCCCTTCCGCAATGTCGCTCACAAAGATATTGAAAAGGACCGGTCCCAACACCGATCCCTGCGGTACACCGCTTAAAAACGCTCTCTCTTCAGAGAGAGTTCCATTTACCATCACACATTGTCTTCTGTCCGTCAACCAGTTTGCAATCCAGGCCACCACCTCGGCACTCACTCCTAAGCTTCTCATTTTATTCACCAGTCTCCTGTGCGGGACAGTGTCAAAAGCTTTGCTGAAATCCAAGTAGATGACATCGAGTGCTCTTCCTCGATCCAATTCCTTGGTTACCCAGTCAAAAAAGTCAATCAGATTTGTCTGACAGGATCTTCCAATGGTGAATCCATGCTGCCTCTGGTCCAGCAATAATTGTGCAATAGGCACAAGTATTGGGGAGGAATTTGGTAGATGGCATCCTGAACCCTAACAGGCAGGTGGAAGGGTGTTGGTACATCAAGTTGTAAAAAGGTTTCGCAAGACAGACTGGCCGAAGATGGAATCTTGTCTTCCGGCCTTGTCTAAGCAATAATGGGCTGTAAAGGTATGGAGCGAACTCCAGGTAGCAGCCCTGCAAATGTCAGGTAGCGGCACCAAGCATAGGTGTGCTACTGAAGTCACCATGGCCCTCACAGAGTGTGCCTTAACACGGTCTTGAAGTGGAATGCCTGCTTGCTGATAGCAAAAGGATATGCACTGGTTCTATTGCTCTGGACTGGAGGAGGAGGGATAGCTCGTGTTCCAGGAATGGTGAGTGGTTGGATGTTCTCCATGCCGGTAGAGGTGGGGAATCCGGTGGAATGGAGAGAAAGTTCAGGTGATAACCTTGAGAGTTAATGGTGAGGACCCACTGGTCCGAGGTGATTGAGTGCCACCTGTTGTTGAAATGGCACAATCGACTTCCCACCAGTATCTGAGGCAGTGGAAACTGGCTGCTGCTCTCTGTGCAGGAGTCAAAAACCGGAAGCAGGGCCCGGCTGAGGAGCTGCTTGTGGCTTTTGTTTACAAGATTGACGAGATTGGGCCTTTTGAAAAGGTCTCGTGGAACGAGTCCTAGACTGTGGTGGATAGGACTTTTTTGGACGGAAGAATGACTTTTTAGTATCCTTCCTGAAAGACTGTTTGGAGGAATACTTAGAGGGCTTCAGAGAGAGCTGGCGAAGGGTCTCATGATGGTCCTTGAGTTCCGCCACCGTCCATTGAATCTGTTACCCAAACAGATTGTCTTCTATGCAGGGCAGATCAGATAATCTGTCCTGTACCTCAGGGTGCAAGTCCAAAGACTTAAGCCAGGCCCATCTCTTGCCGAGATAGCAGTTACAGATACCCTGGAAGCGGTGTCAAAGATGTCATAGGATCTTATTTCATGCTTCCCTGCTTCAAAACCCTTGTGTACAAGGGTTAGAAGTTGTTCTTGGAATTGCTGAGGCAGAGACTCTGAAAAGTCTTGTATCTGCTTGAATAAGACCCTGTTTACTGGGTCATATATAGCTGGTAGGAAGCGAGGTGAGAGATAAGCATCAATCCCTGGAAGACACGGCGGCCAAAGGTGTCCAAGAATTTCTGTTCCTTACCTGGGGGAAAGGAAGAGTGGGGTTTTGATCTTTTTGCCCTTTTTTGGGCAGATTCTACCACCTCAGATTGGTGATCCAGCTGGGGTTTATGGAAACCTGGGGCTGACTGGACCAAATAAGAGGTATCCGCCTTTGTGTTGACTGGAGCAACAGAACCAGGGTGTTCCCAATTCTTTTTGAGGAGATCTAAAAGAACCTGGTGAATAGGGATGGAGGTTATTTCCTTGGGAGCATCCAGGAATTGTAACAGCTCCATCATTTGATGCCTGTCATCTTGTTCAGTCTGCAATTAGAAGGGAACCAATTCAGACATTTCCTTCACAAAATTTATGAAGGATAGGTCCTCTGGAGGAGAACGCTTCCTGCTTTCAGTAGGAGAAGGTGGCGATGGCAAGTCATCGGTGTCTTGTGAAGAATCATCGGTCCAGGTGTCATAGCGATCAGGACCTGGCAATCTAGGAGCCTGATGAGGATGGGACGATGTTATTCCCGAAGGTTCAGAAGGCATCGAGGGAAGTGTTGGAGGCACCAATGAAGGTATCGAGGGCACCGGTGCAGTCATCGAGGGCATCGATGGATGGATCAGTGGCGCTGATGGGCGCATCAGCATCGATGGTTGCAGCATCAGCAGGACTCCCAATGGAGGAATGCGGAACGGTGTTTCCCCTCCCGATGACAGGGTAAGCGGGGAAGGCACCGGAGCCATCGGTGACCCAGGATCCATCGGTGGAAAAGCGGCTATAAGCGCTTCCTTCCTCGACAGCAGCGGTGCCAGAGCTGCTGGGATCGGGTCGGTGGTCGGTTCCATAATCGGCACCGGTGTCGGAGGAACTTGGAGTCTGTGCATTGCCTTATCGATGGCCTCCTGAACCATCCAGTCCAGTTCTTCACGGAGACCTGGAGCAAGCAGCCCCGGCTCCGGAAGGGAAGAAGGAGGCAGAGGCAGAGGCATAGCCGGAGGGACCACCATTAGAGGCGGAGTCGCGGCTCCCGATACCCGTCCGGGTGAGTGTTGCCTCGGTGACCCGGTCGCAGAAAGGGGCGGTGCCTTTTCTGGATGGGGTTTTTTCGATGGCGGCTCGGACAATAGCAAGGTCGAAGATTTTCCTTCCTCTATGGTCCGAGACTTCCGGTGTCGATGCCGATGTTTGTCTCTACAATCCCCTTGGTCCTGAGGGGGAGCAGAGGTAGTTGAAGGCTGAGAAGTCATCGACGCCGGACGGTCACCGGCCGGTGGCTGATACTGGTGCGAAGTGGACGGTGCCGGTTCAGACGATGTTGATGCAATAGACGGCATCGGGGTCTGAGAACGGAAGAGAAGTTCCATTTTCTCCATTCTGGCTTTGCGACCTTTTGGTGTCATTAAGGCACATTTGGTGCAAGTCAGGACATCATGTACTCGCACCATGTCCATCATAGACCTTATGCGGGTTTGTGATGGACATGGTGTGAGTACAGTCCAGGCACCGACGGAACCCCGACGCCATGGCCTTTGAAACATTTAGCTGCGGTACGGTCGACGGCCAGTAGGCCGCGAGGGCCAAACTCGACGGGAATCAACTGAAAATGGGTAAAACCTTACCGGAGTACCACAGGGTCAAAAATTCAATGGAGGGACCCCTGTGAGGTATGAACGTTTTAGTAATTCCGTGAGGAATGTTCCTGTCAGGAATCTCTGTGGAGCTCTTTACGCGTGGTTATTGCTGTGTGGAAAAAAGAAGACTGAAGAGGGACCCCTGCTGGCTGCAGGTTTAGTGCCATGCTGGCCATGCCCAGTAGGTGCCAGTCAAAGTTCTAGAAACTTTGACAAAAGTGTTCTGTGATTGGGCTCCATCCTGTGATGTCACCCATATGTGAGGACTACCATCCTGCTTGTCCTGTGAGAAAATACAGGTTCGTATTTTTGCATATCAATTGCTCTTTGGTTATGACATTTGTACCTGTACATCTTATAAAATTTCATTGAGACATCAAAGCCAAATTGATGACCCCTTTCCCATCCTCTCCTCCCCTACTCACCTTGTAGTATTTGACGGCAAGCTCTGGTCTCTGAGCTCGGAGCAGGAAAGCCTCTGACTTCTGAAACTCCTTCTGATCAAAGGCAAAGCGGGCCTGACCAACCAGAACATCAGCAACACTGTCAGGATCATGGGCCTCTGAAACACGTTGGGCTGCATCCCAATCCTGGTTATGAACATACCTGTCACAATCCAAAGAGATAAAGAAATAGAAATGGATGGGGCAAGAGAAAGGAAAAAAGGCAAGGGACAAGCAGGCAGAAATCGAGGGGCTGAAGGTTCATCAGTCAACATGGCCAAGATGAATATGGTCTGGGTGTGAATTATTATACCCGGCTTTCCTCATCATAGACACCCGAAATAATCTTGATATGGTTACTGTTTACATGCAAATTAGTCTCTATGGGCCTGATATTCAAAAGCTTTCACACATAAAGCTCAGTTTTATGCACATAACTGGGCTTTAAGAAAATTGCCCTGCACATTGTGGGCTAGATTTTAAAAGCCCTGCGCGCGTCGGTGCGCCTATTTTGCATAGACCGCCAGCGCGCGCAAAGCCCCGGGACGCGCATAAGTCCCGGGGCTTCGTAAAAGGGGCAGGAGGGGGCGTGTCCGGGGGTCGGTCCGGGGCGGGTCCGGGGGCGTGGCGATGGTTCGGGGGCAGGCCGGGAGGGCAGTCCCGAGTCCCCTGGCACTGCGGCCTGTGCCGGGGGATGCGAGGTGGCGTGCAAGTTACGCCTGCTTCAAGCAGGCGTAACTTGCCCAACAAAAGTAGGGGGGGGGGATTTAGGTAGGGCCGGGGGGGTAGGTTAGGTAGGGGAAGGGAGGGGAAGGTGGAGGGACGCATAAGGAAAGTTCCCTCCGAGGCCGCTCCGATTTCGGAGCGGCCTCGTAGGGAACGGAGGCAGGCTGCACGCGTATCTTATAAAATCCGGCGTACTTTTGTTCGCGCCGGTTGCGCGTACTTTTTAAAGATCTACCTCTGTGTGCATAAAGTATGCACAGAAGCACTTTTGAACATATTTTTGTGCATACCAGAAAGAGACATTCCTGGGGCGGAGTTAGGGATGGGGAAACCATTTATGTGCATACTTTCAGTTTTGGAATGTATGTATGTAAATGTACTTGTACACATTTTACATCTGCTGGATTCCAAATACACCTGCTAATTTTCAAAACGACCTTATGCATGTAAATCCACTTTGAAAATCTGGGTTGAAATCTGCAAATACTTTCTATATGCGGACTTCAGCCCTATTCTGGCTGTAATAAAATTACCTTCAGAATGGAAAGGGAGAAAATAAATCTACTGATGGAGGAATAAGGGGAAAGACTAATTTGGCTTTATAAAGAATTTTAATAGTAACAAAATAGCAAAAAGAGGCACTCAAAGTTGGTAACCGAGAGGTCATTATTCAAATGATAACCAGCTAGGGAAATTAACTGCTTAACATAGCTGGCTAACTTAGCTGTGAATTCAACGGTGCAGCCATGCCACTTAATACACCCAAATAACTTTTAGTTAGCTGGATAAATTTAACTGGCTAACTTTAGATCTACTTAATAGCCTAATAAGTGACAGCTAAGTGGCAGCTGCTGAATATGACCAGATGTTCAGAAGCCACCACTTAGCCGTATAAGTCATAACTTATCTGGCTAAATGGTGCTGAATATGAGACACCAAAGACCAACAAAATTGTGTAAAAGAGTAGCACTAGAAAACAAACTGCTTACCAGAAACAGGTTTCTTCTGTGGACAGCAAAACAAACAGCCCCACAAGATGGTGATGTCATTCAATGGCATCAAGTCAGATCTTTTTTCTCTAACAGCTCAGAAAGTTTAACTGTACCTTCTGAGCATGAATAGAAATTCCCATGCTGCTGCTGCTGCACACTTCTCCCTCAGTCTTTTTCCAAGCTATGGCTATTTGTTTTGCTGTCCACAAAGAACATTTATTATAGGTAAGCAACTTCACTTTCTCTCTGGACAAGAACAACAATATATAGCCACACAAGATGGGACTCTCCAGCTGAGGGTTACTTTTGAATGGTATTTGTCAGTTTCTGCAACCCATTATTTGCATTGTGGGAACTGGGATAATTTCCTTAAAAATGTTCCTGAGTACTGACTATCCAAATATATTGTCGTGCAATTCTCTTTCCAAACAATAATGCTGAATAAAAGTATGTATTGCTAACGATGTAGCTGCTTTACAGTTATCTTGAATGGATACTGAGTTAAGGTGTGCCACTGAAGTGGCAGCTGCTTGCACCTAATGTGCTTTTATTGATTGTGGAATCTTCTATCCTATGTTTGTATAACAATGAGATATGTATTGAATCAATCATTAGGACAATGTTTGATTTTTCAATGACTTGCTGTTTTTTTTACTTACATCATCCCAAGTAAAGAGTTGGATTGATTTTCTGTGTTAGTACTGTCCATATAAAATAAGAGGGCCCTTCTGCAGGCAGTGTATGTAATGCTTGTCCTGCTGTTGTAAAAAATATTGGTAAAATTATAGTTTGGTCTGCAATAGTACTTTTGGCAGACGTTTTAGAGTCCTGAGGATTACTCTATTTTTGAATATTTGTGTGTAGGGAGAGTAGGTTATTAGAGCCTGTAACCAAATATCTATTAATAAATACCGTATTTTTCGCTCCATAAGACGCACTTTTTTTCCCCCAAAGGTGGGGGGAAAATGTATGTGCGTCTTATGGAGCGAATATAAAAAAAAAACCAAACAAAAATCTAACAAACACCCCCCCCCCCCGACTCCCCCAAGACCTGCCGACTTAATTTCCTACAACCCCCCCCCCCAAGACCTGACAAATTAATTTCCTGCAACCCCCCCAAGACCTGCCAAACGTCCCTGGTGGTCCAGCGGGGGTCTGGGAATGATCTCCTGGGCGTGGGCCGTCGGCTGCCAGTAAACAAAATGGCGCCGACGGCCCTATGCCCTCACTATGTCACTGAGACCGATCGCTGCTATTGGTCGGTCTCAGTGACATAGTGAGGGCATAGGGCCGTCGGCGCCATTTTGTTTACTGGCAGCCGACGGCCCTATGCCCTCACTATGTCACTGAGACCGATCGCTGCTATTGGTCGGTCTCAGTGACATAGTGAGGGCATAGGGCCGTCGGCTGCCAGTAAACAAAATGGCGCCGACGGCCCTATGCCCTTACTATGTCACTGAGACCGACCAATAGCAGCGGTCGGTCTCAGTGACATTGTGAGGGCATAGGGCCGTCGGCGCCATTTTGTTTACTGGCAGCCGACGGCTCACGCCCAGGAGATCGTTCCCGGACCGCTCCTGGACCCCCGCTGGACCACCAGGGACGTTTGGCAGGTCTTGGGGGGGTCAGGAGGGTGGGGGGTTGCAGGAAATTAATTCGGCAGGTCTTGGGGGGTTGCAGGAAATTAATTCGGCAGGTCTTGGGGGGGTCAGGGGGGTGGAGGTTGTTAATTTAAAGGGTTGGAATGGGGGGGGGGGTTTTGGGGGTTCCCACAGAAAGAAAAATTTTCTGATCTGGGGAGTGGACCGAAATGGCCCTCCCCAGACCCGAAAACAAAATGGGGAGAAAAAAAAAAACTATGCACTCCCCTAATTTGCTCCATAAGACGCCCAGACGCAGAGCCGGTTTAGCACAATTTATTTTTTTTTAATTTTCCCCCTCTGAATCCTAAGTGCGTCTTATGGTCAGGTGCGTCTTATGGAGCGAAAAATACGGTAATACATTTTATTGCAATTAAAATAGTATTTTCCATGTAACAGATTTCATTTTTGTTGTAGCCTTAGATTTGTATGGTGTCCACATTAACCGCATTAATAGGAGTATACTACGTCCGCCTGGTCAAGATGGTGAGACTGACAGTGAAATGCTAAGAGAAATTAGGGAAGCTAACCAAATTGGTAGTGTGGTAATAATGGGAGACTTCAATTACCCCTATATTGACTGGGTAAATGTATCATCGGGACACACTAGAGAGATAAAGTTCCTGGATGGAATAAATTATAGCTTTATGGAGCAATTGGTTCAGGAACCGATGAGAGAGGGAGCAATTTTAGATCTAATTCTCAGTGGAGAACAGGATTTGGTGAGAGAGGTAACGGTGGTGGGGGCCGCTTGGCAATAGTGATCATAATATGATCAAATTTGATTTAATGACTGGAAGGGGGACAATAAGCAAATCCATGGCTCTCATGCTAAACTTTCAAAAGGGAAACTTTGATAAAATGAGAAAAATAGTTAGAAAAAAACTGAAAGGAGCAGCTACAAAAGTAAAAAGTGTGCAAGAGGCATGGTCATTGTTAAAAATACCATCCTAGAAGCACAATCCAGATGTATTCCACACATTAAGAAAGGTGGAAAAAAGGCAAAACGATTACCGGCATGGTTAAAAGGGGAGGTGAAAGAAGCTATTTTCGCCAAAAGATCTTCATTCAAAAATTGGAAGAAGGATCCAACAGAAGAAAATAGGATAATGCATAAACGTTGGCAAGTTAAATGTAAGACATTGATAAGACAGGCTAAGAGAGAATTTGAAAAGAAGTTGGCCGTAGAGGCAAAAACTCACAGTAAAAACTTTAAAAAATATATCCGAAGCAGAAAGCCTGTGAGGGAGTCAGTTGGACCATTAGATGATCGAGGGCTTAAAGGGGCACTTAGAGAAGATAAGGCCATTGCGGAAAGATTAAATGATTTCTTTTCTTCGGTGTTTACTGAAGAGGATGTTTGGGAGGTACCCGTACTGGAGAAGGTTTTCATGGGTAATGATTCAGATGGACTGAACCAAATCACGGTGAACCTAGAAGATGTGGTAGACCTGATTGACAAACTTAAGAGTAGTAAATCACCTGCACCGGATGGTATATACCCCAGAGTTCTGAAGGAACTAAAAAATGAAATTTCAGACCTATTAGTAAAAATTTGTAATCTGTCATTAAAATCATCCATTGTACCTGAAGACTGGAGGATAACTAATGTAACCCCCATATTTAAAAAGGGCTCCAGGGGCGATCCGGGAAACTACAGACCAGTTAGCATGACTTCAGTGCCAGGAAAAATAATGGAAAGTATTCTAAACATCAAAATCACAGAACATATAGAAAGACATGGTTTAATGGAACAAAGTCAGCATGGCTTTACCCAAGGCAAGTCTTGCCTCACAAATCTGCTTCACTTTTTTGAAGGAGTTAATAAACATGTGGATAAAGGTGAACCTGTAGATGTAGTGTACTTGGATTTTCAGAAGGCATTTGACAAAGTCCTCATGATAGGCTTCTAGGAAAAATAAAAAGTCATGGGATAGGTGGTGATGTCCTTTCGTGGATTACAAACTGGCTAAAAGACAGGAAACAGAGAGTAGGATTAAATGGACAATTTTCTCAGTGGAAGTGTGTGGGCAGTGGAGTGCCTCAGGGATCTGTATTGGGACCCTTACTTTTCAATATATTTATAAATGATCTGGAAAGAAATACGACAAGTGAGGTAAACAAATTTGCAGATGAAACAAAATTGTTCAGAGTAGTTAAATCACAAGCAGATTGTGATAAATTGCAGGAAGACCTTGTGAGACTGGAAAATTGGGCATCGAAATGGCAGATGAAATTTAATGTGGGCAAGTGCAAGGTGATGCATATAGGGAAAAATAACCCATGCTATAGTTACACAATATTAGGTTCCATATTAGGTGCTACTACCCAAGAAAGAGATCTAGGCGTCATAGTGGATAACACATTGAAATCGTCGGTTCAGTGTGCTGCGGCAGTCAAAAAAGCAAACAGAATGTTGGGAATTATTAGAAAGGGAACGGTGAATAAAACGGAAAATGTCATAATACCTCTGTATCGCTCTATGGTGAGACCGCACCTTGAATACTGTGTATAATTCTGGTCGCCGCATCTCAAAAAAGATATAATTGCGATAGAGAAGGTACAGAGAAGGGCGACCAAAATGATAAAGGGGAATGGAACAGCTCCCCTATGAGGAAAGACTAACGAGGTTAGGACTTTTCAGCTTGGAGAAGAGACTGCTGAGGGGGGATATGATAGAGGTGTTTAAAATCATGAAAGGTCTAGAACTGGGAAATGTGAATCGGTTTTTTACTCTTTTGGATAACAGAAAGACTAGGGGGCACTCCATGAAGTTAGCATGTGGCACGTTTAAAACTAATGGAGAAAGTTCTTTTTCACTCAACGCACAATTAAACTCTGGAATTTGTTGCCAGAAGATGTGGTTAGTGCAGTTAGTATAGCTGTGTTTAAAAAAGGATTTAATAAGTTATTGGAGGAGAAGTCCATTACCTGCTATTAAGTTGACTTAGATAATAACCACCGCTATTACTAGCAACGGTAACATGGAATAGACTTAGTTTTTGGGTACTTGCCAGGTTCTTATGGCCTGGATTGGCCACTGTTGGAAACAGGATGCTGGGCTTGGTCTGACCCAGTATGGCATGTTCTTATGTTATTACCATTGAGGTACTGGAGACTTTATTGGAAGTTTAAGGTGATAAAGGTCTTTTATGAAGTTTGCTACTATTGGATGTTATGAGATTGGTTTTCTGCTATAAGATTGTAATGCATTAACTATTAGAGTAAACTGGATTTAGAACAGATGAAGGAGTTTATCCTTAAAGTTGACACCATCACCTGAATCTCTTCCACTTTGGAGTTAATATGATTTTCTTGTAGCCAACTGGATCTCACTTACCTTCTGTGGAAGTTGTATTTTTTGGATCATCTGGCTTTCAAAATTCCATGCTGTTAATGCTAGCGATTGAAGATAGGGATGAAGGACTTATTCCATCAAATTGAGTTAGCAGGTTTGGCATTGCTGGTAATTTGATGTCGCCAGTAAGGGGCTATTGGAATCATTGTTCCTTTGTCATTTCTTAGTTTTAAAATTGTCTTTGCATTTCATTGTAGTGGAGGAAAAGCATATGTAAGGCCTTTTTTTCTATGGAATTAGAAATTTTTCCTTTGATATTGCATTTTGAGATGGTCTTTTGGAGCGATAGTGAGGTAGATTGTGATTGAATGGAAATGCAGGGGTTTCCTAGATTGTTAAAAGGTATTGACTACAATGTTGTTGAGAGACCATTTGTGTGGTTGTAGTTAATGACTCAACCTGTCTGCAATGATGTTGCTTTTGCTTGGAAAGTAGATTGCTGAGATCTGCATTTTCCTTGTAATTTCCCAGTTCCATATGGCTAAGGTTTCCTTGCAAAGCTGGTATGAGTCTGGTCCTCCTTGCTTGTTTTTATAAAACATACTGTAGCTACTTGATTGTCTGTTTGAATCTGTAGTGTTCTGTTTTTAACCATGGTTCAAATGCTTTAAAACATTGAAAACTGCTTTAGTGCTAGCTGTAGGAGAAATGCCAGTGATCCTAAACAAGGTTGTGCATCATGAACACAGAATGAACAAAAAAATGCAGCCTAAGTAATACAAAAAGAGACTGCAGTCATGTGACGATTTTCGTATCTTCATGTAAGACTGTGATTCATACAGAGAACAGACTATCACGGTTCTCCAATATTGTTTTTCAGCAACTTATAATATGAGGGAACTTTGGACACAAGAACTGTGAAACATGTCCTTCGTTAAAACTCTGTATGCAGACATAAGACCAGGTATGAAGTGAGCATTGTTCTAGCACCTGTTTTGATAATGGGCTCTCTCAACTTCATTAACCAGCAATGGGAATATTCCTCAGCATCGGGACTCAGACGACATCATTTACATTCCACCAATCCTGTGTCTATAGGAGGTGGCAACATCTAATCCAGATCCGCGCTGGAGCTTATGGAACTGAATATTCAATGAGGTTGGACTTGGAGAAAAAGGACTCAATTTCCACATGAAGGACATTATCCAAAAGAACTTTATCTATGGCTTTTCCCCACAGATTCCCTAAAGCTCTGCCAAGAGAGCTTTGCTAAAAGAAAATTAGGTCTTACCTTTGTTAATTTTCGTTCCTGTAGTACCACAGATCAGTCCAGACTCCTGGGTTTTGCCCCCCCTCTAGCAGATGGAGACAGAAGTTTACAAAAAAAACTCTGCCTTATCTAGGCTGGTGCCACCTACAGTCTGGCAGTATTACTTAATGTCAAAGCAGAATGAAGCCCCAATCAAACACCAAATTAACTATATACAGTAACTAACAACAAGAACCGGCTCAACAACCCCCCAAATGGGAACAGAACCTGAGCCATCGATAACAGAATAGAGAGGAAGAAGCTGGGAAGGAAAGAAAAAACCAATCATTCCGGACTCTCCCTTGTCATAGCAGAATAAATGGGTGGGACTCTGGACTGATCCGTGGTACTACAGGAACGAAAATTAACAAAGGTAAGACCTAATTTTCTTTTCCCTGTACGTACCCGGATCAGTCCAGACTCCTGGGATGTACCAGAGCTACCTTAAATGGGATGGGATCCGGAGAGTCCTGCTCTGAGCACCCCTGTACCGAAATTCCCGCTGCCTGGAGCCTGGACATCCAGGCGATAATGTCGGGCGAATGTGTGTAATGATTTCCACGTTGCCGCCCTACAAATCTCTGGGGATATATGGTGACATTCCGCCCAGGACGTAGCCTGGGAACGCGTGGAATGTGCCTTGAGACCCTCTGGTGAAGACCTACCCTGCAACAAATACGCAGAACTGATTGCCTCTTTCAACCAGCGGGCAATAGTAGTCTTGGATGCAGCATGACCCTGACGAGGTCCGCCCCAAAGCACAAACAGATGGTCTGATACCCTGAAGGCATTAGTAACCTCCAGGTAGTGCAACAGTGTCTGACGAACATCCAACCTGCGCAAATCCTTATAGAAAGGATCTGCTCTATCCAAATCGGAAAACGAAGGCAATTCAACCGTCTGATTAAGATGAAACGCAGATACCACCTTAGGTAAAAAGGAGGGAACTGTACAAAGTGATACCCCCGTATCCGAAATTCGCAAAAAGGGCTCCCGACAAGATAGAGCTTGGAGCTCGGAAACCCGCCTTGCCGAGACGATTGCCACCAAGAATACCACCTTCAGTGTCAAATTCTTTAAGGTAGACTTGCGAATAGGCTCAAAGGGAGCGTCGCACAAAGCCTTCAACACCAGATTCAGATTCCAGGAAGGACAAGAGCTATGTAATGGTGGACGTAAATGCTTAGCACCCCGAAGAAAACGAATCACATCTGGATGAGACGATGACACACCTTGAACCTGACCACGCAACGACGCCAGAGCCGCCACCTGCACCCGCAGGGAACTACACGATAGTCCCTTAGCCAAACCATCCTGGAAAAAGCGAAAGACCTCGGGCACTGAAGCGCGAGTGGGCATCACATCCTGATCAAGACACCATGTCTCAAATACCTTCCAGACGCGCACATAAGATAAGGACGTAGAAGCCTTGCGGGATCTTAAAAGGGTGGTTACGACCGCATCCGAATAGCCCCAGGACTTCAGCCTTCTCCTCTCAAAAGCCATGCCGCTAGATAGAAGCATTCGACCTGGTCGAAACAAACGGGTCCTTGATGGAGAAGATCTGGTACATACAGAAACCGGATGGGGTCCTCCAGCGCCAGGTTTTGGAGATCCGGAAACCAAGGACGGTGCGGCCATTCGGGTGCGACGAGTATCATGGACGTCGGATGCAACTCTATGCGCCGTAGCGTCCGACCGATGAGAGGCCACTGTGGGAATACATAAAGGAGCACATCCGTCGGCCAGGGCAACACCAGTGCATCCACGCCTTCTGCTCTTGTTTCCTGGCGCCGAGCGAAGAAGCGCGGAGCTTTGGCATTCTTGAATGTCACCATCAGGTGCAGAACCAGTGTCCCCCACCAGGCACAGATGAGTTGAAATGCGACGTCTGCGAGTTCCCCACTCTCCGGGATCCAGACGATTGCGACTGAGAAAGTCTGCCTGGACGTTCTCTACCCCGGCAATATGCGATGCCGCAATGCTGCTTAGGTGTCGTTCTGCCCATGGCATCAGCTACCGGGCTTCGCATGCAACTGACGATTGATGTAGGCCACCGTGGTCGCAATGTCTAACAGTATTCTGACCGACTTGCCTCGGACCAGCGGAAGAAATGCCTGAAGGGCCAGACATACTGCCCTGGTCTCCAACCGATTGATGGACCAAGCCGCTTCCTGCGGAGACCAGATGCCCTGTACTGACTTTCGGAGACACACTGCCCCCCACCCATACAGGCTGGCATCCGTGGTGATCACTGTGCAGGAGGGAACTGCCAATGGGACTCCACGGCTCAAGTTGACTGGGCATAGTCACCAATCCATGCTGGACCGAGCCGACTGTGTTAGAGGTAAAGGTAGATGAAATTGTTCCGACACCGGATTCCAGCGGGAAAGCAATGCTGACTGTAAGGGTCGCATATGAGCGAAAGCCCAGGGAACCAATTCCAGTGTGGAAGTCATTGACCCCACCATTTGGAGATAGTCCCAGACTATTGGCATGGGCTTGGTTAACAACCGCCGAGCTGTAACTTGAGCATGCGGTCCTGTGTGAGGGACACCATTCCCCTCCGAGTGTCGAACAAAGCTCCCAAAAACTCCAGAGACTGAGAAGGCACCAGGTGACTTTTGGCTGTATTGATCACCCAGCCGAGCTTTTATTTATTTATTTTATTTATAACTTTTATATACCGAGGTTCAATTAACAGAATTAATTATCACTTCGGTTTACATTACAACCAGCAAACGACAACAATGACATAGTCTTGTCTTACATTGAACAAGGTGGAGAAACCTGGATAAACATAACTTGGGATAAAACAGTGAAAGTGTTATGAATTACATTGAACAGAGTGGAGATAAAACTTGTAAAAACAACATATGGGAGAAGTTGAAGTGAAAGCACGGTTTTTTTTTGCAATAAGTCGATCACCCGGTGAACTGCTTCCTGACAAAGATGTTCCGACTTTGCCCAAATCAGCCAATCGTCCAGGTAGGAACCTTTCCCTGCGAAGGTGCGCTGCTACCACCACCATAATCACAAACGCGGAATCAGCCATATCTTCCTGGAACAACATTACCAAAAAAGTGGCCAATTCTACATGCCCAACTATTACCAAAGCCTCTCAAGCAAACAAAGACAATAGGAAACCTTGGTATACACCAAAACTAAAATCCATCAAACAGGAACTCAGAAAAAAAGAACAACTTTGGCGTAAAAACCCAACATCTGCGAACCTCACGGCTTTCAAGTCTACGATGCACTTATACAGAATATCCATCCTCCAAACAAAAAGAGACTTTTACTCACAAAAAATACACCACTTCATCTTCGACCCCAGAGCGCTTTTTTCTTTGGTTTCATCCCTCACTAAACCACCACTGACAGCTATACCAGATGAGAAAGCGGCGAGCAAAGCAGAAGAACTTGCAACCTACTTCAAAAACAAGATCCCAAACCTACTAACTCAGTCTAACAATAACAAAAACACTACGACAGTAACACCACTAGTCGCATCTCCTTCACAAAAGGCAAGCCTTGGGGAATTCGAACAGACATCATCTTTAGAGATCGAAAACATCATAAAAAAGCTCAAACCTTCCTCACATCCTCAGGATACCATCCCAACCAACCTCCTCATCACTTGCGCTAAAACCATCTCCAAACCCATTGCACAAATCATTAATTGCTCCCTCGCTCAAGGGTTAGTCCCTGACCCTCTCAAAATGGCAATCATAAAACCACTCCTAAAAAAACCTAATCTGTCCCCAGATAACCCGGCCAATTTTCGCCCAATAGCTAATCTACCCTTCATCGCAAAAATCTTGGAACGAGTGGCAAATAAACAACTAACAGAATACCTAAACAATAACAACATCCTCTCCCCATCGCAGTTCGGCTTCCGCAAATCTCGAAGCACGGAAACCCTCCTAATCTCATTAACGGACTCCATCTTACTGAATCTTGAAAAAAGACAGCCTTGTCTTCTCATCCTCCTAGACCTAACTGCAGCATTTGACACTGTAAATCATAACACTTTAATAGATCGTCTGTCAGACATTGGTATAAGAGATGTGGCCCTCAACTGGTTCAAATCATTCCTACAGAACAGACATTATAAAGTCAAGGTCAACAAGGAGGAATCTCAACCAGTCACCTGCAACTTGGGAGTCCCACAAGGATCTTCACTCTCACCAACCTTATTCAATATATACCTGCTCCCACTCTGCCAGCTCCTCCTCAACCTAAATCTTATCTACTACTTATACGTAGACGATGTTCAGATACTGATTCCAATTACCGAATCTCTCCAAAAAACTCTGGACTTCTGGAACACATGCCAACAAGCCATCAACAACTTGCTCACAAGCCTCAATCTGATCCTCAATCAAAACAAAACAGAATACCTACTCATCTCCCAAGACGAAACCTACACACACCCAATTACCAACCTGTCTTCTCAATTAATATTGTCACCACAAGTCAGAAATCTAGGAGTTATACTAGATAATCAAATGAACTACAGATCTCTCATCAAGAACATCGTAAAGGATGGATTCTTCAAATTACAAGTCTTAAAAAGACTGAGACCTCTCCTCCATTTTCAAGATTTCAGATTAGTTCTGCAGGCAATCATTCTTACTAAAATAGATTACTGCAATTCACTACTACTGGGCCTCCCTGCAAACGCCATAAAACCTCTTCAGATGTTGCAAAATGCTTCAGCAAGGATCCTAACCAAGACTAACAAAAGAGAACACATCTCACCCATTTTAAAAAGCCTACACTGGCTTCCCGTCAAATTCAGAATACTCTTCAAAGTGCTCTCATCAATCCACAAGGCACTACATAACATTGCCCCACTCGAGCTCAAAATACCTCTCCAACTCCACACCTCCACTAGACCAGTGAGACAAGCCTACAGAAACAACCTTCAGATTCCACCGATGAAGACAGCATTAAGCAAAAGAGCCTTCTCTACAGCCGGTCCCAAACTCTGGAACGCTCTCCCGTCAGACCTCAGATCAGTGCAATGCCCTACTACATTTAAAAAAAGACTAAAGACCTGGTTATTCAACCAAGCTTTCTCATAATCATCAATCTGCGGAACTTTACCTGCCAAGGATCCCTTCTTTGGTAACCAGTAGAGAACTATATTAATCATCTCTAGTTCTCTCTAGTACCCCCAAAGAACTATCAGGTCATCTATGAATCCTTGGCAGTCTAAAAATCAAATACCCAGCCTTATACCTATCACCTATTTCCTTAGCCAACATTTGGCTCCGTAGCATTTACGTTATGTTATTAACCCCATATATCTGTATCCAAGTTCCTGCTACCTGTTCATTGTAAGACATTAACTTGTCAATGTTTCTGTTTAGAATGTAAACCGAATTGATCAGTAACTCTGTTATTGGAAAGTCGGTATATAAAAGTGCTAAATAAAATAAATAAATAAATAATCTTGGTGAACGTCCGAGAGGCGGTGGCCAGGCCGAACGGCAACGCCTGAAACGGAAATGTTGACCCATCACGGCGAACCTGAGGTATCGTTGGTGCTCTGCGCGGATTCCGATATGAAGATACGGTTCTGTGAGATCCAGGGACGCGAGAAACTTCCCTTGTCTCACCGAGGCGAAGACCGACTGCAGAGTCTCCATACGAAAACGAGGGACTCTCAGACACTTGTTGACGCTTTTGAGGTCGAGAATCGGATGAAAAGTTCCTTCCTTCTTTGGAACCACGAAATAAATGGAATACCGGCCTCGGCGGAGCTCGTGCGGCGGAACCAGTACTATCGTGCCAAGATCCTGCAGACGATGTATCATCACCCGTACCGCCCGGCGTTTCTCGGAAAACCCGCATGGCGACACCAGGAAACACTGGCAGGGCCACTGAGCAAAATCTAACGCGTAAACTTGACCTATCACCTCTAGGACCCACTGATCCGAGGTGATCCTGGTCCACTCCACGTAAAACCGTGCTAATCTGCGGCCGATCACTGGTACCGAGGAGTGGACCGGCTGCCCATCATTGGGAAGGCTTACCAATCTGCGCACTCGTACCGGCCCCTGGCCTTCCAAAACGGCGCCCGCGAAAGGACTGGGAGTACGACTGCTGCCGGGTGGCACTGTGCCAAAAGGAGGAGGCCGACCCCCGCGAAAACGGAACCGCGACGATTGAGCCCCTCTAGACCGAGGTCTGTCCTCCGGCAAGCGATGTACCTTGTTCTCGCCTAGCGATTCAATCAAATCCTCCAGTTCCTTATCAAACAACAACTTGCCCTTAAGCGGCAGAGAGCCCAACCGAGCTTTAGAGGACACATCCGCCGCCCAATGGCGCAGCCACAACAAACGCCGCGCCGACACTGCCGAAACCATGGATCGTGCTAATGTGCGAAGTAAGTCATAAAAAGCATCGGCACTATAGGCAATCACCGCCTCTAAGCAGGCCGCCTGTAGTGCCTCTTCCTGCGAAAGAGATTCATTGGCTAACAACTGTTGAACCCACCGAAGCCCTGCACGCAATGAGAAATTGCTGCAGATAGCTGCGCGAATTCCGAGCGCGGAGACCTCGAATATCTTCTTAAGCTGTATCTCCAGCTTGCGATCTTGTAAATCTTTGAGAGCCATCCCTCCGGTCACCGGGATGGTGGTCTTCTTCGTGACTGCCGCCACCGCCGAATCTATCCTAGGGATCTTTAACAGTTCGAGCGTGTCCTCAGGCAGAGGGTAGAGGGTAGAGCTTATTCATGGCTTTAGCCACCTTAAGCCCCAAATCTGGGGTATCCCATTCCTTGAAAAGTAAATCCGACGTTGAAAAATGCAAGGGAAAGGCAGAAGGTGGACCTCGGAGCCCCAAAACTACTGGATCCGTGCTCCCTAATCTGGACTCCGTTTGCGGCAATTCTATGCCTAACTCCCCCAGAATTGCCGGTATCAAGGGCCCCAACTCATCCCGGCGGAACAACCGTACTACTTTGGGGTCATCCCCATCTGTCGCACGGGAACCGCTCTGACCACCTGTTACCTAATCCCCATCCCCCTCAATACCCCTCGGGGGCTGGGACGGCGGATCCTGGTCCATTTGTTGCTCATCTGGGTCATCGGAGTCCGAGGTGGTATCAGGATCCCCCCGAGGGGCCCCAGACTGAAAGGGGGATCTGACACCTGAATGGGCCTGGCCCGCTTCCCAGACTCTGACGCCGGGCCTGGATCCTGAGACCCCCGTGACCTCTTCCTGGCTAGGCAACGCGCCTTAAAGGCTTGGTGCATCACTAACACAAACTCTGAGGAAAAAGAATCCGATGAGCTGTTCCTCAGATCCCCCTCAGGGACCTCTGAATCGCTAGCACAGGGTGGCCGTGCAGAAGTGTCCCCCTCAGGGACTCTGCGCTGAGGAGATAAGCATGGTGGGGAGTCCTTCCCTCCCTGGTCCGACGGAGGTGCCAGAATCGCGGGCCCTAAAGGAAACAAAATGGCGGACGTTCCCGCCGCGGCACACCAGAGCCCAAAATGGCGCCTGTTCCCGCGCTCCGCGGGGACAGGCCTACTCCAGCACCAGACATGCTCCCCAGAGCCGCGGCACGCACCGGCTCTCTACCTCGCGCTTCCTCTGGGAGTGAAGATGCCCCCTCGCCTCCCGAGACGCAGCTAGAACAGAGGCTGTCTCGGGAGAGGCGCCGGGTCACGCCGCAAGCACGGCAAACCAGATGTCGTGGCATACCCTCCCACCTCTGTAAAGGGAAACAAAAAAGAAAAACCGAAAGAGAGAGGGAGAGAAGGCAAGGGCAACGCGACTGATTCCCAGCGCCCCCAACACGGTCGGAGCGCCAAGGTAAACAAAAGAAAACTGCGGTGTAAGCGAGAAAAAAATAAGAAGAAATGTAGAGATTATTTACCTGATAATCTCGTTTTCCTTAGTGTATGCAGATGGACTCAAAACAAGTGGGTATAGCGTGCTCGTGCTAGCAGTTGGAGACGGATCTGACATCAGCATGGGTACATATACCCCGACAGGAAGTGAAGCAATTCAGTAATCTTCCTTGCAAAGCTGTCATAGCTATATGAGTACTGACCGATCGATTAATGAAACAGGATTACCCTGACCGGTTGATAGTAGCTGGAGACCGCCAGGATTCTCAACCGGAAGGCGTCGACACCCGGCAGGGTGGATGCCCTATGTAATAAAACATGGCTTACCTTGAGCCTGTGAAATCCCGTGAATATGCATCTGGGCGGGATGCTGAGTCCATCTGCATACACTAAGGAAAACAAGATTATCAGGTAAGTAATCTCTACATTTCCTAGCGTGTAGCAGATGGACTCAAAACAAGTGGGATGTACAAAAGCTACTCCTGGACTGGGCGGGAGGCTGCCCGAGGTCCGTGTAGGATTGCCCTCGCAAAAGCTGTGTCCTACCTGGCCTGGACATCCAGACGGTAAAATCTGGAGAAGGTATGGAGGGAGGACCACGTTGCCGCTTTACATATCTCAGCAGGCGACAGCATCCTCGTTTCTGCCCAAGAGGTCGCTTGCGCTCTGGTAGAGTGGGCCTTGACCTGTAGAGGCGGAGGTTTACCCGCGTCTACGTAGGCTGCCTTGATAACTTCTTTGACCCAGCGGGCGATAGTTGCCCTTGAGGCCGCTTCCCCTTGCTTCTTCCCGCTGTGTAGAACGAACAGATGGGTCCGTCTTTCGTATTGCTTCGGACACTTCCAGGTATCTGGGCAGTAGCCTGCCTATGTCGAGATGGCGTAGAACTCGACCTTCTTCTGACTTCTTCAAACTGTCTGTGGTAGGTAAAGAGATGGTTTGGTTGAGGTGGAAGTGCGATACTACTTTGGGTAAGAAGGAAGGAACTGTGCGAAGATGGATGGCTTCTGGCGTGATTCGGAGAAACGGATCACGGCAAGACAATGCTTGTAGCTCGGAGACACGGCGTGCGGAGCAAACAGCCAGCAGGAACACCATCTTCAAGGTTAACAAACGGAGGGACAGGCCTCAAAGTGGACGGAAGGCATGTCCCGCTAGAAAGTCCAAAACTAGGTTGAGGTTCCACAGAGGTATGGGCCACTTCAGTGGCGGACGAATGTGTTTGACTCCTTTCAGGAAACGTGAAACGTCTGGGTGTGTGGCGATGCTATTGCCGTCACTCCGTGGACCGTAGCAGGAAAGTGCTGCCACTTGGACCTTGATGGAACTGAGGGACAGACCCTTCTGAAGACCATCTTGCAGGAAGTCCAAAATGATAGGAATCTTAGCGGCATGAGGATTGGTGCTATGAGCTTCGCACCAAGCTTCAAATACTCTCCAGATCCTTATATAAGGTAGCGATGTGGAGAACTTGCGTGCTCTGAGGAGCGTATCTATTACCGGTCCCGAATATCCTCGTGTCTTCAGTCTAGCCCTCTCAATGGCCAGACCGTAAGAGAGAATTGAGCCGGCTCCTCGTGAAATATGGGACCTTGGCGCAGCAGGTCCCTGTGCGGCGGCAGGGGTAGTGGAGTCCCTGCCAGCAATCTTCTCATGTCTGCGTACCAGGGTCTTCTTGGCCAGTCCGGGGCCACTAGAAGAACTAGGCCTCTGTGCCGCTGAATCCTGTGTATAATGGCACCCAGCAGGGGCCATGGCGGAAAAGCGTACAGCAGAATCCCCTGGGGCCATGGTTGCACCAGTGCATCGATCCCCTGAGACCGAGGATCCCGCCTGCGGCTGAAATATCTGGATACTTGAGCGTTGGACATGTCCGCTAGTAGATCCATGCCCGTGGTCCCCCACTGATTCACAATCATCTGGAACGCCATGGGTGACAGTTGCCAATCCCCGGGATGTAGACTTTCTCTGCTGAGGAAGTCCGCCGCGGCTTTGTCCTTTCCGGCGATGTGGACGGCGGAGATGTCCTGGAGATTCGCTTCTGCCTAAGTCATCAGGGGAGCTATTTCCAGTGATATTTGTTGGCTTTTGGTTCCACCCTGTCGGTTGATGTATGCCACCGTGGTGGCGTTGTCTGACATCACTCTGACTGCTCTGTGTCGTAGTCTGTGGGCAAGTCGCAGGCACGCTAGCCTGACTGCCTGTGCCTCTAGTCGGTTGATGTTCCATCCCGACTCTTCTCTGCTCCATCGCCCTTGGGCGGTGAGTCCTTCGCAATGTGCGCCCCAGCTGCTCAGGCTGGCGTCTGTTGTAAGCAGGGTCCAGGTCGGAGAGGACATCCTGGACCCCTGGCTCCTGTGGCATTGCTGCAGCCACCATCGCAGCTGATTCCATACCCTGGCTGGTAGAGGTAGGTGTACGGTGTAAGTTTGTGATCGCGGGCTCCACCGGGATAGGAGTGCGCGTTGTAACGGCCTCATATGCGCCCGTACCCATGGTATCACCTCCAGAGTGGATGCCATCAGGCCGAGCACTTGTAGGTAATCCCAAGCTGTGGGCCGGACGGCGCGCAGCAGGGCCTGCAGACGATTCTTGAGCTTTTCTTTTCTTTTGGGAGTCAAGCTGACTCTGTCTGCCTGAGTGTCGAATAGGACTCCTAGGTATTCCTTCGACTGAGACGGCTGTAGGGAACTCTTGTTTAAGTTTACTACCCAGCCTAGGTCCTCTAGAAGAGCAATCACTCGGCTGGTTGCCCGATGGCTCTCTTCTGGCGATTTTGCCCTGATCAACCAATCGTCTAGGTAAGGATAGACGAGAATTCCCTCCTTCCTGAGGGCCGCCGCCACTACTACTATGACCTTGGTAAAGATCCGCGGCGCTGTGGCTAACCCGAAGGGTAACGCCCGAAACTGAAAGTGTTGGTTCAAGACTTTGAAGCGTAGGTAGCGCTGATGATCCCGATGGATTGGGATATGGAGGTAGGCTTCTGAAAGATCTAGGGAGGTGAGAAACTCCCCTGGCTGTACTGAATTTTTGACAGATCTCAGGGTTTCCATGCGAAAGCTGGGGACCCGTAGGTAGCGGTTGACTGACTTGAGGTCCAGGACGGGCCTGAAAGTGCCCTCCTTCTTGGGCACTATGAAATAAATGGAATAATGCCCAGAATTTATCTCCCCTGCAGGCACTGGAATAATGGCCTTGAGGGAGAGAAGCCTCTGTAGGGTAACATCTAGCGCCGCTCTCTTGAGGGGTGAACAAGGAGACTCCACAAACTTGTCTGGCGGGAGCCGAAGAAAGTCCAGGTAGTACCCTTTTCGGATGATAGTGAGGACCCACTGGTCCGAGGTAATCGCGGCCCACCTGTGGTAAAAGAGGGTCAGCCTGCCCCCTATGGCTGCTACCCTCGGATGGGCCGGCTGATTGTCATTGTGGGGTACGGCCGGGGCCGGAACCCGAGCCGGCTCCCCTCTTATTGTGCTTGGGCCGAAAGGACTGGTTTCTGGCTTGCGACCGAGGTGCCTGGTAGCGAGTCCCGTAAGGGTTGAAGCGCTGAGAGGTTCTACCTCTGGGTGGTCTAGCAGACGGGCACTGCCTCCTCCGTGGTCTGTCTTCTGGTAGATGAGGTAAAGGAGAGGCGCCCCATTTATTGGCCAGCTTCTCCAGGTCGCTGCCGAACAGGAGAGATCCCTCGAAGGGCATTCTCGTGAGATGAGTCTTGGAAGAGGAGTCGGCCGACCAGTTACGTAGCCAGAGCTGCCTCCTGGCTGCCACTGAGGATGACACTCCCTTGGCTGTTGTACGGACGAGGTCGAAGGCTGCGTCAGTAAGGAAAGAGAGGGCTGATTCCATCCCTTCTCCCGGGGCATTGTTCCGAGCCTGAGATAAGCAGGAACGCGTCACCACCGTGCAGCAAGTCGCAATTCGTAGGGACATGGCAGCCACCTCAAAGGCCTGCTTTAGGATGGCGTCCAAACGCCGGTCATGTGTATCCTTGAGTGCCGTCCCTCCTTCCACAGGGATGGTGGTGCACTTCACAATTGTGCTGACTATGGCGTCTACCTGAGGGCACGCCAACATGTCCTTAGTTGCCGGGGCTAAGGGGTACATGCCAGCCAAGGCCCGACCCCCCATGAATGGAGCCTCCGGTGCAGCCCATTCCAGGTCGATTAGCTGCTGTGCCACTCGTAGGAGGGGAAAGTGGTGAGAAGTTTGGCGCAGGCCCTCTAACAGGGGGTTCCCTCTAGGTTCCCCTGGGGTGTCATGGCCCGGAAGGGCCAGTTCCGACAGGCATTGCGAGATCAAGTCTGGAAGATCCGTTCTGGTAAAGAAGCGCCGCATTGTCCGATAAGGTTCTACCCCCGAGGGAAGCTCTCCCTCCTCGGGGGGGGGCTCATCTTCTTCTGCCGGGTAGTCTGAATCCCCAGAGTTGGGGCTATCAGGTGGCGAGTGGCCGCGCCGAGGCTGCGAGGGTCCAGGGGCCGGGTCACTCTGGACGTACGGACCCGGTCGGGGAGCTGACTGCATCATAACAAAGGTATGAATCCCTTTGAATAACTCCACCCAGGAGATCGAAGCCATATCTGGCCGCATGGGAACCAGGCCCCCCTGGTTCACTGGCTGCTCCCCGCTGCCTGCTGGTTCCGGGGTATCTGAGGAACCGGAAAGAACGCTGGGCTGTGACCGGCCCTGGCCCGGTACTCCCAGGGCCTCTTCACATTGGGCACATAGGGAGTCTGCATCCTCATTCTGTGTGGCCCTGAGGTTGCATGCAGAGCAGAGATTAATGCCTATTTCTGGAGGTGCTGGCACTGCCGAAGCCTGGTCCCTTTTACTCTCCATGCCGCCAGTGAACTCAAGAAGAGTCTGCGTTGTGCGCAAAAGCAGGCGTGCTTAACAATATGCGCCTATAGCAGTGCACCTATAACGTGCGCCTATAACGGGCGCCTATAATCGTTCGCCTATAATCGCGCCTAGAACGTGCGCGTAGCAACGGTCGTGCGCGTAGCAACGGACGTGCGCTTAGCAACGGACGTGCGCGTAGCAAAAAGGCGCTTCAGGTAGAAGATAATGGCGAGCAGGCAGACGAAATGGCGGCCTACTGAACTGGCCGCCCCAGAGGCACTCTCTGCTGCTCCTCGGATACCAAGTAAATATATATATACGCCTTACCTTGTCTTCGGCGCTTCCCGGCTGCAACCCGGGCGGTCTCCGGCTGCGGGGGGAGTGGGTGAGTACCTTCACCGCCACGTTCGAGGAGGTGCACCCGCTGCCTCTAGGCCATGCCCGAACTCGTCTCGCTCAGGGGCCAAGTCCACGCTGGGACAGAGGCTGCCTCTAGGCCGTGCCCGAGCCCGTCTCGCTCGGGAGCAGGTCCCTGCCGCGAGTCAGCCACCGGACCGAGGCACTTACCTCCGAGGGACCACGAAAATCAACCGGGGGAGGGACCAACTGATATCACCGCAGGAGTGCGGGGCTCGTCGTTACTAGATATCGAATTTAGTTAGAAATTTGGAAGAACGCTCAGCGAGCGTGAAGGAGCTCCAAACTGCTTTGGAGACGGAAATTACTGAATTGCTTCACTTCATGTGGGGGTATATGTACCCGTGCTGACGTCACATCCGTCTCCAACTGCTAGCACGAGCACACTATACCCACTTGTTTTGAGTCCATCTGCTACACGCTAGGAAATAAAACACTTTTTTTTTTAATACTGTTACCGTTCGCCGCTGGCTCCGGGACCACCTGGGGGGAGTGAGCCGGGCTCCCCGGTGTCACCCCCAGGACAAAGATAGACGCTGGCAAGGGCACCCAGCCCACACTTCAGCGGCCTCTAACAGCAGGGGGGATGTCCCCGTAGGACCTCACCACTCCCTGGGAGGCGAGTGACTGGACCTGCAGGCAAGCAACTGCGGTCTCAGTCTCCTAACTAGCCGAACTACCTAAAACTATCCTCCTATGCCCTTTTTGTTGTTTTTTTTTCAACTAACTAGGCCTCAGCTCAGTCTTAGGTTTTGCACCCTCTCCTCCTGCTAGGAGACAGAAGAAGACTGCCAGACTGTAGGTGGCACCAGCCTAGATAAGGCGGAGTTTTGTTTGTAAACTTCTGTCTCCATCTGCTAGAGGGGGGGCAAACCCCAGGAGTCTGGACTGATCCGGGTACGTACAGGGAACAGAACTTACTGCAGTGAACCTGCAAGTAAAACTGAATTAGAGGTACTCAGTAATAAGGAAGCAGCTGTTTTGCCCCTTGAAACACTTTGGCAAACTAGAAAAATCTTACCCTGTTCCTGCTGTCATATCTCATGGAGATTTCTGTGAGACCTTTGGGTTGTGTCATTCACTTTAAGGTGCTTTGCTGGATTTGCCCTGTAATATGGTATTGAGGCAGTTCCTGACTTCTGCAGGAGTGTGCCCTGGACTGGTTTTAAGGGAGAGAACACTGGCTTAATTACCTTTCACCTGGGTTATTTAGATTGGCATTGAATAAATTTCTGAGGGCAAAGCTGGACTTAGAGATAACACTTCTAAGTACTGTTCATCGTCCATGACAGTGATTTGCACTTTAAAACTGTAACTATTAAACTGAAACCAAAGAAACAAAAGAAAGAAATAACTGTACCATATTAAACTTTTTTTTTTGTTTTTATTTATGCTGCTAAATAAACTAATTGACCACCTCATAAAAAGTGTCCTGAAACTGTTCCTTAATGCTAATGAATTCATATCATAAGGTTTTTTGTTAAATCTAGTAATCTACTGTAAGGTTATCAACACCAGATACTCCTACATAGCAAACTGATTGTCATGGGTTTGCCTACCGTGTCCTGATCTAGCCTACTATCACACCTCCCCAACAGCAGAGGCCTCCAGTAAGCTTTGTTCTGAGCTACCTGACTCAGCCTGTGATGAAGCCTCCTCTCCACCAGGGAGATGTCTGAAACCATCCCATTTAAGTTACAAATGGAGGAGGATGCCAGACACAAAATGCTGGAAGTGTTGCAATTTGTCAATGCCCCTAAGGAGGTTATGGCAGTTCCAATTCATGAGTTGCTCCTTGATCTGCTACAGTGTAACTAGGAACACCCAGGACAGTGCCAACAGTAAATAGAAAAACTGATGCCACCTACTTAGTCCAGTCAGCTCTGGGGTTTCAAGAAAGCCAACTCCCCCACCAATCTGTTGTTGTTGAGTCTGCTCAGAAAAGGTTCAAAAGATCTCGACCTCATACTTCTGCTCCTCCAGCTAAAGATCAAAAATCCTTGGACACCTTTGGACGAAAAGTCTCATGGCTCCATGCTGATGGCTCGGATAGCAGCTTATCAGCTTTATATGACTCAATATTCCAGGAATCTTTGGAAAAAAGTCCAGGAATTCTCTGAAACCCTTCCAGATGAGTATCAAGAATGCCTTAACTCTATTCTTCTTAGAGGACTCGATGCTGGAAAGCATGAAGTAAGGGCAGCATATGATGTTTTTGACACTGCGTCAAGAGTAGCGGCAGCAGGTATAAGCACCAGGCGTTGTGCATGGCTCAAATCATCTGACCTACGCCAGGATATCCAAATGTTTTAAATAAAATATTTTTTATAAAATTTTTAAATAAAATCCAAATTTTTAAAAATAAAATAAATAAATATTCTGGAGATGTTTGAGGAGATAACAGCAATACTGGTGGAGGCAATTGAGGAAACATAGTGGGAGAGCTTGGGAATAGTAAAGGAAAAGGAATGACCTACTACAGGAGAGGAAAAATAAGCCTGAGAGATTAAAGAAAGCACCTGGAGGAATAAGCATAGTTAGTGAAAAAGCTAATAAACCAACACTTACATTAGGACAGCTTCTTTGGGTTTGCCAGCCTTAATGAATTCTGTTTCAGCCTCTGGAAACTTACCCTATTAGAAATAAGAGCACACAGATCTTCTCTTTAATTCATGCAATGCATATTTAACAAGGGAACTAAGGACTCTAGCAAATATACAATTTAATTTAAAATGCTTATAAATTGCTTTTCCAGGGTAAGCCTGTTCAAAATACTGTACAAAGAATATCAAAATACATCACTCAATGAGCAAGAAGAACACTTTGGGCTGAAAACAGAGAACAATAAGTTACTCACCTGTTCTCTGTAGACAGCAGGATAAATAAGCCACAATGGCACTGAGACAGAGAAAGCTCTTTCACAGCTCAGAAAAACCATGGAGGAGAAGGCAAGCCTGGCATATCAGTAAAGTACTTTTTCATAAAATCCATCCACTTTTTTCCTACAAGGGAATGTTGATCTCTTTTTGTTGGAGCAATCACTGGGAAAGAACTATTTAATTCTGGGATCAGAACTGACATAGATATGGAATATTTTGTTTTGCAGATGAAGCATCCATCAGATTCTCTTTTGTCTAATTAGTGCAGAAGAATGCATCTTAGCACTGAGAAGATTTGGGCAGCCACAAGAGTCTGGTGTGCCTGTAGAATATCTGCAAAGAGAGATTCAGTTGATTTTCATCCTTTTCTGAGCCAGTGGTTTCTGGCAGCAGTATCCCTTGGCTCTGAAGAATGTAACTTATCCCTGTCTTTACTGGAGGAGGAATAGTGCCTGCACCAAATCATGGCACTGAACATAAGAAGACTGTGCTGGTGGTTTCCTCCTCTTCCCTAAGGTAGAAGTCTAAGGTAATGCCATAAAGTCCTGAAAGGTATACCTGCTTGATTTTCTGGCCCTGGGGGCAATGCAAGCACAGGCAGCACAATTAGGAACATCAAGAGAAGGGGTCCAGATATCTGACACACTGGTCATGTGTTAGAACATATTCCAGGATGTGTGCATGAAGGATATTTTTCAGGAGCAGCAAGGACATCTCTCGAAGCCCAGTTTCTCCAACATCTTCAAAAGAACTTAAGCTAGGTTGAATTCAGTTTTGAAATAACATTTTTAACCCAGCTAATCTACTTTGAAACGTGTGAAGAAAAATTGAAAAGAAGAAGAAAATAAGTAAATAAAATGGTAAAATAAATTTGATGAGGGGCTAGGCAACAAAATGTATGTATATTTGCACAAGCAGAAGAAAAAAGACCAAGGAGACTCATGTGGCAGGCTCGCAGAAAGGTTTATTCATTATTAGAAAAAAACCCTTTGCAGTTTTTCTGAGCTTTGAGAGCTTTTTCTATCTCTGCACTTTTGGATGAGGTTATCCCACTTGTGTGGCTGACTTTATTCTGCTTGTCCATGGAGAAAGCAAAAGGTGCTTATCTTTCACAAATCTTCTCCAATGACAGCAGGTAGACAGTCCATGCAATTCAAGTGATATGACTGATGGATATATTTCCAGAAACTGTGTGAAGCCTTAGAGTGCTATCTCTGAGCATTGTGGAACATCCTGCATGAACAAAAATCATACAGGGCCATTTCAGTTTATTCAAATAGCTCTTGGAATCCAACTGTAAGGGGAGGAGGATAGGTTTGTATGGATTGTCATCCTACTGTCCTTGGAGAACATCTGTTATGGGTAAGCTTGGTTTTCTCTGAGGACAAGCATGATGACAGTCCCCATAATTGGGAATCCCTGATTATAGGTAGCCTCCTAACGAAAAAAGGGAGAGAAAAACACTAATCTATATAAATAAAAATGTTAAATAGTTTGTACGTCGTCGCTAATATCGCCAACCGCTTAACCGAATGCGTTCAAATTTGCACACAACATTCACTTCCCATATGGGAAGGATCTTATACACTTACATTACATATAGGTCACACCTGTGACAGGTAATACAAGTTTAAAAATTGCTTACACAAAACAGCGACATCTGGTGGCCGTCAGAGCAAGCGCAACCTCTTACACCTTTCACACACACTCACACACCACACCCCACCCAGGGCTGTTGTCTTTCATTCACACTCCCTCATAACACACAGAAATCCACACTCATCACACCACACACCCCCACCCACACGCCTGTCAATGTCACTTACTTCACCCACCCTCCCAAAACACACCAAAACACGAATTCCTGGCTGCTACATTGGGAAGCCACACATTTAACACACCCTCCGATTTTAATTTAAAGTACCCTCTTCCACTCACTGCACTCCGATCACACACTACACCTGAAACAAGTCCGTGCTTCTCCGCCGGCACCACAGGAACGGTCCGGGACACATCGCATTCATTAGGGCCGTCGGATGCCAGCAACCAAAATGGCGCCGGCGGACCTTGCCCTTACTATGCTATACGGAGACAACAATGACGTCTGTACACCATTTATTTATTTATTTATTTATTTAACACTTTTTTTATACCGACCTTCATAGTAATAACCATATCGGATCGGTTTACATTTAACAAGGGTATAACTGAAGCGCCAACTAAAGTAATTAAACAATAGAGGTGAATAAGGCAAAGTTACATTCAACAAGGAGTAAAGAACTTGGAAGCTTAGATAGCTGGAAAGAAGGTAAAGGCAGGTAATAATTATGAATACAATATAGAATACGGGTTAAAGCTTAAAGTGCTTTAACCTGGAAGTGCCAGAGTCCATCGTTCATGAAGATAAAAGACTATGTCACCATGTGACATAGTCTTTTATCTTCATGACATATGTCACATGGTGACATATGTCACCATGTGACATAGTAAGGGCAAGAGCCCATCGGCGCCATATCCTCAGCGGACATTTGCCCTTACTAGGTCAGGAATCCTGACGCACCACTTTCACCGGTGAAGTTTTGCGACATGGCAGCCGGCGGAACAAACCCTAGCACACACCCTTGCCACCGGCTGGCAGTTTACACAGGTAGCCGGGGAGGAGCACGGTGGGGGACCGTTCTTATTTTCCGCCGTGCGTTTTTCACAGGGGGGGGGCCACTCATTCTCCTCATCTCCCAAGAGGGGGGCTGTAGCGTGGGTTGCTCTATTTCGCCGGGTTGGGGGGGGGCCAAGAAGGCGTGCTTGCATATTTAAACTATTCTTTGCTGGTGCTGTTCATTTGGGGTAAAAAAAAAAAACAACACACAAACTGTAACCTTTACTGCTCTGTTCTGTTTTTTCAACTTAACCAGGCTCAGCTACTGCACCAATTGCTTTCAAATTTGGACACAACCTTGCTTTCACTTTCGGCAAGGTTCTTCTCTATCTAGATTACATAGATGTCACACGGTTACAGAAAAAAACATGTTTTTACATGTGTGTGGGGAAAACAGCGACATCTGTTGGACAGACATGCAACACACGCTATCTACCTTGGGAAATGAAGCTGCTGTACTGCGCATGCGCGGGTGGGAGTGCACGTCGCGCACAGCAGGACCAACTTGGCGCTGGGAGGAGCAGCAGCGGCGGACCGGCGTCAATATCGGGCGTGGTGGTGTCGGCCGGCCGAAAATCGACACCTGGGAGGAGCTACGGCGGCGATCTGGTACGGCTCACGTGCACGACTGGGAGGGATCCTCGCTGACCTCGCGCCTTCGGGAGCGGGCCACGCAGAACCGCACAAGAGGGAGAGGGACGGGGGGGGGGGGCAGCTGGGAGGGCATTGCGAGCTTGAGGGGATCAGAATCAGGGAAGGAGATTGAGAGAGGGTGCGGTGTCACTGACAAAAGGGTAGGGAGTAGGCGGGGAGAGGTGACAGTGAGGGGAGGGTGAATGAAGTGGGCAGTGAGTGTCAGTGGAGAGACACAGAGGGGAGAGGTGAGTGTGAGGGGTGAGAGTTGGAGTGGGGACAGGGGAGTGAAAGGGGGGTTAGTGACCGAAGGGGGAGGGGTGAGTGTGAGGGGAGAGAGCTGGAGTGGGGACAGGGGAGAAAAGGGGGGGTGAGTGACCAAGGAGGAAGACGATGTGTGACTGAGGTATATGAGCAAGGGGAAGGGGGAGGGGGGGGAAAAGAACCTGACTCTGCCACTGCAACGAGTGGCCGGGCACAGCTAGTAGTCAAATAATATTCTATTTGTTGGGATATCCCTTTTTAAATTTTTTTTTTCTAATAGGAGACCTCCTCTAACACAAAACTAATAGGCCCTGGGAAATATGGAGTTTGGTTCTAACTCTCAGAGAGAACTTGGAGTACAGACTGTTCAAACCTACAGTCACATCAGGACTCGGTGTTCTTAGATGAATTAACACCACCAACATAGCTCTAACATTATGAACCTTGACATAGCCCTCTACATCAGCAGTTCTCAACCCAGTCCTCAGGACATACCTATCTAGTAGGTTTTTAGGATATTAACATGCATAAGATAGATTTCGTGCACTGCTTCCATTGTATGCAAATCTCTCATATTCATTGCAGATATCCTGAAATCCTGACTTCTATAAAGATAAGCTTATCTGAGCATAACAAAAGAAGATACAGTCTGCTATCCAAATAGACAGTGTATTTGGTTACAGTGATGCCTGGTCCATTTGGGTAAAGAAACAATAAGCTGACTGAACTTTCTATGGACTTTTGTACTCGTCAGGTAGAAGGATATGGCAGTCTTACAGTTCAGACTGAACAAGGTTTGTTCATGCTTGTCGCCTTGGAAAGAATGCTGGAAAGATAGTTGATTAGTTAATGCCCTATTTTAGATTTGGTCTTTTAACCTCAGTCTTGGAATGTGGGTTTCTCTACAGCTGACTGGCAGTGTGATCCAGTTTATTGATCAGAGTATGTTCTTAGCTTTACTTTTAGAAACACAGAAACATGACAGCAGAAAAAGACCATATGGCCATCTAGTCTGCCTATCCATCCTATTTATGTAGTCCTTAAAATTCCCATCACTCCCTCAGAGATCCCCTGTATTTATCCCTATGCTTTCTTGAATTCAGATACTGTTTTTGTCTCTACCATCTCTAATTTATAGAAGGGGATGCCTTCTCTCTCCTTTATTGAATTAAGTTTAAGGATAAAAATTAAACTGGAGTTTGTTTGTTTTTTTAATTTAAGATAAAATTGGGAACCTGAGTTTGGATCTCACAACCTCCCTATGTGAACAGATCCATGAATGGGATGCCTTATCTTAATTGTTTGAGGAATTAGTTCCTGTAAAAACTTAGTTGGTTACTTTTCCTAAATCCTCTCTTAGTTTATCCAGGAATTACATGTTTTAAAACAAGAGAACAGACATTCAGAATATCAGTGGCGAAAAACAAGATTGGAATTAGATAAGCTGAAGTAACACTTATAAAGCTGATGTTCTGACTGATAAAAATGAGGTTCCAGAAGAGGGGTGAGTCGGTCTGCTACCAGGCAGCCTTTCACTATAGTGAAACATCTGATCCAATCAGTGAATCACCACCTCCTCTTCACTGGCCCCTTGTCCATCGAAATTGATGAAGCTAACAGGAACTATTCTTATTGATCCCTTGACTACCATTATCAAAACTTCACTCAAACAGCTATGGTTGGTACGGTAGATGATTTGAGATTGGACTGGATGAAGGAAAGTCCCTTTTGTTGACCATGATGAGCCTATCAGCTCCTGTCAACACTATGGACCATGAGATTCTGTTAACCGGGCTTTCAGTCCTCAGCATCTCAGGGTCAGTGACTCAGTGGTTCAGATTTTTTTTTGACACATAGTTCTCAGATCTTTCTATGTCAGGGAAAGATATTTTCTTTCCACCCCTTGAGCTGTGAGATTACCTGGGGAGCAATTTTATCTCTCATGCTTTCTAATGCTGTTTTCTAAAGGATACCACATACTATTACGGATAGTTATGCACTACTATGTATAGTTAACTTTTTTACAACTAACATTTCTCTACAGCCAATGATATCCCAACCTTTTGTTAAATAAGCTGCTAGCTTTAACCATTCTGTATTCATTACTACCTCTCCTTATCTGTTTTCGTTCCAGTTATGCTGCTATACCAGTTGTCTCATCAATTGTATTTCGTTGTTCTACTCTTAGGCTCCTAGCTTTGATCTTTAAAAAGAAAGCTGAACTATCCAAACAATATGCACGTCAGATAAATCAACTCAATCCTTACTAACCACAAGCATCTCTGTTTTGGTGGCATTCAAGGCCATTTACTCAACTTCAAGGCATCTAGCTAAACTTCGGTATATAAAAGTGTATAAATAAATAAATACATTTGGGCCCTATGTTAGATATTAGAATAGACCACTTGGGGTTTTTTTTTCCCTTCATTGCTATTCTGATGATCTTCAGATATATTGCCCCATTGATGGTAATCTGGCTAAAGCAGTTGGCCATATTAATTACTGCCTTCAGGCCTTGTCAGTCTGGATGAAGTTGGCAAAAGAATTAATGACCAGAGCTGTCCATGGGCGATGCCATCTTAAAGTTTTATCAACCAACCAGAACTTTACGTTCCATCTCCTCAAGTTGCACGACTGCATGTTATTCGTGAGTGTTCTTTTTCAGTTGCTGGTCCTGCCCTTTGGAATTCTTTCCCAATGGAGCTTCATTAGTGTGACTTGGTAAAGAATTTCAGAAAATGTCTTTAAACTTTTTTGTTTAAATTAGCTTATTTTTAAGTATATTTTGATTTTACTTACCTGTTTTTAGTGTTTATTATCTTTATTATGTATATTTTACTTTACTTTTATGACATTTAAATATTTTATGTACACTGGGGCAGATTTTCAAAGGGTTACGTGCGCTGGGCCTATTTCAAAAGGCCCGGCGGCGTGTGTAAAGCCCCGGGACGCGGTAAGTCCCGGGGCTTGAAAAAATGGGCAGTCTGGAGGTGGGGCGGAGGCATGGCCAGAAGCCTCTGCAAGGCCGCTGGGCCGGGAGATCGCATGCCGACAGTCAGCTGGCAGGCGGAACTTGTCAGATAAAGGTATGGGTTTTTTTTTATTCGGGCTGGGAGCGGGGAAGGTAGGGGAAGGGAGGGGGAGGTGTTGGAGGGAACGGGGAAAGCCAGCTGGTCTCCCCAAGGGCTCAGCGCACACAAGGTGCACTAGTGTGCACCCCCTTGCGTGCGCCGACTCCTGATTTTATAACATGTGAGCGGCTGTGCATGCATGTTATAAAATCAGGTGTACATTTGTGCGCACCGGGTTGCACGCACAAATGTACACCGCGCGCGTATGTTTTAAAATCTGCCCCAGTATGTTTTTTTAAAGAATTTTATGTCTGTAGGCTTAAACATCTCCTACACCTATTTTAGTGTTAGGTGATCCATAAATATTAAAAAATGTAAATGTAAGAAAGCAAATAGAATGCTAGCAATTATTAGGAAAGGAACACAGAATAAAACAGAGAATATCAGAAAGTCTCTGTATCACTCCATGGTACAACCTCATCTTGAATATAGCAGAGTTGCTAACCTGTAACAGGTGTTCTCTCAGGACAGCAGGATGTAGTCCTCACATATGGGTGACGTCACTGGATGGAGCCCTATCACGGAAAACCTTCTGTCAAAGTTTCTAGAAAGCTTTGATTGGCACACTGAGTGCACTGAGCATGCCCAGCATGCCATTATCCCTGTGTCCACAGGGGTCTCCCTTCAGTCTCGTTTGTAGCAAAAAGCGCGAGCGAAAAATAAAATTAAAAAAACTAGCAGACCTAACTCTGCGGGGTGGCGGATGGGTTTTGTGAGGACTACATCCTGCTGTCTTGGGAGAACACCTGTTACAGGTAAGCAACTCTCTTTCTCCCAGGACAAGCAGAATGGTAGTCCTCACTTATGGGTGATTAGCAAGCTACAGGCTGACTCATATTACAACAGGCCAATAGCAGACAACTCGTGCGGAGGCACAATAATTGGGGTGCTATTGGCAATAATGAGGCAGCCTGACATCACAGCAGATGGTTGTGGAAGGAGTTGGGAATTATCGTGGAAGAAAGCTTTTCAAGACAGGTTGGCCAAAGGCAGAGTCTTGACAGACTTTCATTGATAAGTAGTAGGGGCTGCGAACGTGTGAAGATAGCTACAAGTCGCATCCTAGGAATAATCGGCAATTGGTACTGAACGATATTGTGGTACCGATGTTGTCATGGCCATTATAGAATGTGCCTGCACTCACCCCTAGAGAGGAAGGCCTGGTGCATCATAGCAGAATTCGATACAGTCTGCTAGTCAGTTGGAGAGAGTCTGTTTGCCCACTTGAACTCGCAGCTTGTCTTTTGTCAAAGAAGGAAAGAGTTAGGTGTAATTCCTATGGAGTATAGTGCGGTCTAGATAGATTGCAAGTGCACTCTTACAGTCCAAGGAGTGGATAACCCTCTCGCCCTGGTGAGAGAGAGGCATTGGGAAAAAGTGGGCAGAGTATATTCTGAGTAAGGTGAGAGGCTGCGACTACCTTAAGAAGAATATGAGGGTGAGTACGTAGGACCACTCCGCCCCCTTCTCAGCTACACTAGGGCCGCGCGTGCGGCTGAAGACAGCATTTAAAGGGGCCACGACAGGAAGTGTCGTGGCTCCCTTCTGAAGCATTTCCTCCTGGGTTTGGTATTTAAAGGCAAGGTCTGCTCCTCAGACCTTGCCTTAGTATTGAGGTCTTGCTTGGTTCCTGAGTTCCTGGTTTCCTGGTTCTTCGCCCCGCTTCCGCTCTGCCCTCCTTGCTGGATTGATTCTTCTGGACCCCGACCACTGGACTGGCTTTGGACTCCGACCTCTGGATTGGCTTTGGACCGCTCTCTGGACATCGACCCTTGGACTGGCTTTGGACTGCTCTCTGGACGACAACGACCCTTGGACTGGCTTTGGACTGCGCTCTGGACTCCGACCCCTGGACTGGCTGCGGACTGCTCTTTGGACTCTGACTCCTGGACCGGCTTCTGGATTTTCTGCAACTTCTCTACAGAGACTACTTACGACCTGCTGGAGGCGCCAGCTGTCTGAAACCCACGACCTGCAGGAGGCGCCTGCATCCAGACCATCTTCTATCTTCAGGGAGTCGCCTAAGTCCCAGCGGCCGTGTCCCTACGGGCTCCTCCTGGGGGGATCACGTGCTTCCAGGGTGAAGTCCGATCTACATCTGCAACAGGCCTCGCCATCTGACGGTAGAGACAGACGAGGATTTCTCGCCTTGACGGCAGTGCAGACTCTACCTCAGAACAAGGGTCCACGCTCCAGGTCCTAACAGAATACTAAGGCCATGGATCCGGCAGAGGCCTCAGCTCGGCAGGCTATTCCCGGATTAGCCCAGGTGGTCATGGAGCAACAACGCATCTTGGAATCCATGGCCGCATCATTAGAAAGACTTAACACCCGGATGGACTCTATGACGGCAGCTCAAGTGTTCCGCCACCCATACCTCAGATAGTACAGAGTAATACCCGGACTGTGATTCCTCTACCTACTCCTCCACGCTACACTGGAGACGCTCGATCATGTCAAGGATTTCTCGACCAGTGCAGTATGCACTTCCATCTGCAAGCTTCCCTGTTTCCAGACGATCTCACCAAGACCACATATATCCTGTCATTATTGGAGGGTAAGGCTCTTGCATGGGCTTCTCCGTACTGGCGACAGTCAGATCCAGTCCTACGAGATCTGTCTAAATTCTTAGAACTATTTCAAGCTGTGTTCGACGATCCAGGGAGACAAGTAGTTGCGGGCTCCAAACTTCTACAACTTTGACAAGGAGGGAGACCGTTGACCAATTATACCATCAAATTCAGGACCCTGGCATCCGAACTCCATTGGGAGGAGAATTGTCTCTGATCCATATTTCTTGAGAGCCTGTCACCCAGAATAAAGGACGAGATGGCAGCCCGAGAGTTACCTCAATCCTTGGACTCTATCGTAGAGTTAGTGACCCGATTCGATTGGCGGCTACAAGAGAGAGCACGGGAAGGATCTAGTGCGAGGAAGCACATAAAAGGTGCCGCTTCTCCTCGCCCGGTCCCGGTATCCCAAACCGCTCCTAAGCCTAAAGGAGCTACTGAAGAACCCATGCAGTTGGGTCGGGGCCCCCTGTCTCCAGAGGAAAGACTAAGACGCCGTAAAGCAGGACTTTGCCTTTACTGCTGAGAAGCGGGTCATCTTATTGCCCGTTGTCCAATACGTCCGGGAAACTCCAAAGCCTAGGCTCCATCGGGGGAGTAACCCTAGGCATCACCTCTCTGGCTCCCCCACTCACACTGCATGTTTCCTTGGGGTTTGAAGAACATCGATTCTCCGCACTAGCCTTAGTAGACTCGAGAGCTGGTGGAAATTTTATTCTACAAGATGTGGTAAAGCAATTACACATTCCTACGTGCCTATGTCCGAAGCCGTTGATTATCTCTTCCATCCATGGAGATCCCCTGCTGGGGAGGATAACTCATCACATCGTGCCGATGGAATGCCACATTTCTCCGAACCACTCCGAAAGCATCTCTTTCTATGTCATTCAGAGAGCTATTCACCCCATAGTCCTGATCATTCCATGGTTACAGCAGCACAATCCACAGTTCGATTGGACATCTTTAAAACTGATCAGCTGGGGACCAAATTGTCAGAGGACTTGTACCTCCAGATCCAATTCATCGTGTAGCTTCATCTGCACTTCTCGATTGGAGGGTCTGCAGTCACAGTATCAGCAATTTTCAGACTTTTTCTCCAAAAAGGCTGCGGACATTTTGCCTCCACATCGCGAGTATGATTGTAGCATCAATCTGATTCCTGGCACCACCCCGCCTCGGGGAAGGGTTTATCCATTGTCTGCCCTGGAGACCCGAGCCATGTTGGAATATATTCGGGACAATCTACAGAAAGGGTTCATCAGACGCTCTAAATCTCCAGCTGGGGCTGGTTTCTTTTTTGTTGGGAAAAATGATGGGACTCTACGTCCATGCATAGACTTCCGTGGGCTTAACGCCATTACTATCAAGGACCGGTATCCGTTACCACTCATAGCGGAACTCTTTGACCGTTTACAAGGAGCCCAGATTTTCTCAAAATTAGACCTTCGAGGAGCGTATAATCTCGTCAGGATTCGAGAGGGGGATGAGTGGATGACGGCATTCAACACCAGGGATGGACATTATGAATATTTAGTCATGCCCTTCGGGTTAACCAACGCTCCAGCAGTATTTCAACATTTCATTAATGAGATATTCAGGGATCTGCTATATGTATGTGTTGTCGTTTATCTAGATGACATTTTGTTTTTCTCTCAGAATTTACAGGTGCATCGACAACATGTTATCCTAGTATTACAACGTTTAAGAGAAAATCACCTCTATGCCAAGCTCGAAAAATGCATCTTCGAACAAGAATCCTTACCATTCTTGGGGTATA
Source organism: Rhinatrema bivittatum (assembly GCF_901001135.1). Lineage (NCBI taxonomy): Eukaryota > Metazoa > Chordata > Amphibia > Gymnophiona > Rhinatrematidae > Rhinatrema > Rhinatrema bivittatum. Next base: position 537,014,762 of record NC_042617.1, read on the forward strand.
TAATCTCGAAACAAGGCTTTCAGATGGACGCGTCCAAATTAAAATGTATACAAGAATGGCCTCAACCCAACGGACTACGGGCGTTGCAACGCTTCCTTGGTTTTGCGAACTACTACCGCAGCTTTATTCTAAATTTCTCCAAATTAGCAGCACCTCTCACGGCTCTTACGCGCAAAGGCGCTAATATTCAAGCTTGGCCTCCAGAGGCAGAGGAGGCATTTCGGGCGCTCAAGAATTCGTTCCTCAAGAAACCATGCTTGCGGCACCCGGATCCTAGACGACCGTTTGTAGTGGAAGTAGATGCTTCCGCAGAAGGAGAGGGGCCGTTTTAAGTCAGAACGACACTACGGGAACATCTCATCCCTGCTCTTATTACTCCAGGAAATTCTCGTCAGCCGAACGGAATTACTCTATCAGTGATAAAGAACTTCTCGCCATCAAACTTGCCTTTGAAGAGTGGCGACAGTGGCTGGAGGGAGCTCAACACCGTATCACAGTTTACACGGACCATAAAAATCTGGTATACCTTCAACAGGCCCAAAGTCTGAACCCTCGTCAAGCTCGATGGGCATTGTTCTTCACACATTTTAATTTTGAACTCCGGTACCGGCCTGCTAACAAGAATATTAAGGCAGATGCCTTGTCCCGATCCTTCTCGGCAGAAGATATGGAGGAACCCATCCAACACATTATTGGCCCGCCTGCATCAGCTTGGCTGCGACCTTCACAGTACCACCTGGAAAAACAGTGGTTCCCAAGAGACTACGAAACAAAGTGTTGGCCTGGGGATATGACTCGCTGCTGGCAGGATACCCTGGACGAGCTTGGACTCAGGCACTGCTACAGCAGCACTATTGGTGGCCGGGTATGTGCAAGGACATACAAGCTTATGTGGCCTCCTGTCCAACTTGTGCACAACATAAGATTCCTACAGGGAAAACACAAGGACTGTTGCAACCATTACCAGCCCCTTCGAAACCTTGGACACACATCTCCACAGATTTCATTGTGGAATTGCCACTCTCGGAGGGCAACACAGTTATATGGGTAGTAGTGGATCGGTTTTCTAAAATGGCCCACTTCATTCCCCTACCCTCCCTCCCGTCTGCTCCTTGTTTGGCCCAGCTGTTTATGCGCCATATCTTCAGATTTCATGGTCTTCCGCTACACATTGTTTCTGATCGGGGTCCTCAGTTTACAGCTCATTACTGGCGTAATCTCTGTAAAAAATTTCGCATTGCTCTGGACTTTACCACCGCTTTTCACCCGCAAGCTAATGGACAGGCTGAACGCACAAACCGTGGATTGAAACAGTTTTTACGATTACATGTCAATTCTTGTCAAGATGATTGGGCGACCCTTCTGTCTTGGGTGGAATTTTCCCACAATTCTCACGCCTGTGTTTCTACGGGGGCATCTCCTTTTCAGATAGTCTTTGGCAGACAACCCAGACCCCCATTGCCGTTGCCGTTAATGGTCCCATCTCCGGCAGCTCAGCTCACGGCAGCTCAATTAAAACAGCTATGGGTCCGCACCCAACGGATGCTTCATAAAGCGGCCCTCTCTGCAAAGACCTTTGCTGATAAGCGGCGTCAGCCTGGACCCCAATTCAGTCCGGGGGAGAAAGTGTGGTTGAGTACCCGGCACATCCGCCTGCGAGTTCTCTCCATGCGATTGGCTCCTCGTTACATTGGGCCCTTTCCGGTGCTTCGACAACTGGGGCCTGTGACTTATCAGCTTCGCCTACCAGCGACATTGCGAATCCATAATTCCTTCCATGTGTCCCTTTTGAAACCCGTGGTCCTCACTTGGCCTTCCCAGAAACCTCCTGATGTACCGCAACTTCAGGCCGAGGATGAGACCATTTACCAGGTACACGAAGTACTGGACGTCCGGAAAAGAGACAAAACATGGGAGTATCTTCTGTCGTGGGAAGGATTTGCACCAGAAGAGAATTCTTGGGAGCCTGCTAAGAACATCCTGGATAAAACTCTTCTTCAGAACTTTCACAATGAACATCCGAGTAAACCCAAGCCTTCCAGAGGGAGGCCTAGAGGAGGGGGTACTGTTATGACCGCCGGCCGCGGCAGTCCGCGACCGGGGCCGACTGTCATGGCTGCTGGCCGCGGCGGGATCTCACACTTACCCGCGGCGTCGGGTCTCCAAAAACGAAGACTGAAGGGAGACCCTGTGGCTCGAGGAATCATGGCATGCTGGGCATGCTCAGTGTGCCAGTCAAAAGTTTCTAGAAACTTTGACAGAAAGTTTTCCGTGATAGGGCTCTGTCAGTGACGTCACCCATATGTGAGGACTAGCATCCTGCTTTTCCTGGGATAAGTAGTGGTTTTTCAAACTTATCTAAGTGGCAGTAAGGTCGCCACTTACCAGAAGTCAAAATTTATCCAGATAAGTGGCATAGTTCAGCTCTACTTGCTCCTAATTCACGACCTCCCCCCCCCACCCCACAATTGAGATGGGTCCTCCATTACTATCTTATAGCATGGCTCTTGAGAAGTCAAGATTAGTTTAAAAAAAATAGTGGGGGGGGGGGGGGGGGAGGGCTACTCATCCTTAATTATCTCCATCTTATTAAAAGCTAGAAAAAAATCAACCTCAATTGCATATTAAAAAAACACAAGTATCATTTTTTTAAGCAGAAATCTTCTAGATCCAGGCAATTGGGAACTCAGCCAAGAGGCATATCAGACAGTAGTCCAGCAAAGGGGCACTATATAGATGGATTTAACAGCAGTATGCACAGATATAAAGATGCATCGTTTCTTCAGCAGTTGGAAAGAACACGGATGCAAAGGAATAGATGCAGTAGTACAGACATGACCAAAGGTGTTCTCCAGTATGTATTTTCACCAAGGTCACACCTTAGGGAAAATAGAGAAGGAGAAAGCTCAAGTTGTGTTAATAGCACCAGATTAAGCAAGGAGGCCATTGTGTGCAGACCTAATGAGGCTACTGCTAAAGTTTCCAGGAGTTACTCCTGAATATTTGATTGATGTGCAATATGAAGGGCAGAGATCTGCTGA